>NC_092863.1:30278453-30328352 GCF_032062135.1 Pyxicephalus adspersus
CTTATAACTGCATACAGGCTACTAGATTACTTCCCTATAGCAAAACTTCTACTTCTCTGGTTGCAGCTATCAGCATTTAACAGCAACTCCAGGTAAAATTACATTTACCATACATTATTAGCTTTTCATGTAAACTGAACGAGCCAAGGACATAAACACTAAGGGTTTTTTTGTTTTTTTTTGCAGTTTGCTATGCCCCTGGCAGGGCCTTACTGTGCAGTTTTCCAAGGCATAAAGTGCCAATGTCTAAAAGGGGGCTAAGTATTTATCTTTTGAAGAAAAAAAAAGTTTAAAATAAGTAATACTTACTGAATGTTAGGATTTGGACTGTGTGTCGGTCCTGGTGAAAACAAAAATTGAGAATAAATATTTTAAGCAGTATGCTTTATAAAGTAAAATTGTATTATTAATGATAAATATCACAACAATATGTTTAAATGTTATCACCTGTACAAATCTATCCTCAGATATGGGATTAAAGTGTATGGGGTAATAATGTGTTTTTAAAGAGGATCCATCGGCCCAGATACACTTATATTATCAGCAATCCCAGTCTGTTCCTACCTCTGCTGGTGTCGGATAGAAAACCCGCTATATCAGGGTATAAGGGGCATGTTACCCATATGGTTAGGCAGCTAGTTGCTAAGCTATAATATACCAAATTGCCCCTACATACAGTACTTCTTTTCCACCATTAGATCTCCAAAGAATGAGTCTGAATGTCAGCCTCATACAACCCAGCCACCTAAACTGAGCCTTGGCTGTTATGAACTGACCCCTGTGTGGCAGCAGTGTCACACAGTCTGAATTCTGTTTAATAAAGCACAGAATGCATGTCATTTAATGAGTAAAGTACAGTATAGAAGTAAAGAATGGCCCCTCGCTGCCGCTGCAGGAGAGGGGAAGTATATTTGAAGTTATTGGACCCCCCAAAAACTTAGGTGTACCTCACATAATACGTGGACACTTACTTACCAAGTCTTACGAAAAGAACCCCAGTAGCACTGATGGTCTTTATTCCATTGGTGGCAACACATTGATAGTATCCAGTGTCTGTAGTGTCCAGGTCTTGTATCCTCAGCCGTGAACCATATTCAGTTTTCCTTATAGTTATTCTCTTTGGCTCCTGTACCACCGGAGCATCATTCTTTAGCCACCTAACATTTGGGAGCGGATTTCCAGCCACCTTGCAATGAAGGGTGGCTGCTTGACCCTGGACGATTGTGATGTTATTCACAGGTTCCAGAAAGATTAGAAAATGTCCTAGAGGAGACAAGAGATCACAAAATATCAAACTGCAATTCAGACAAAAAAAAACTTAAGGCATATTTCTTAAAATGACTAATTCGCAATACTTTGGAGGGCTTTTTTTCTATCAACATGTAGGCCTACACGTAGCATAGCGGACTGTCATCTCGTAGCTATGAGGTGATTATAAAAACATGTGCACAGAAATTTGTAACATAGTCTAGTTTATAATCTGAAGTGCCTCAAGAGTCCCAAAAGCGGAGACATTTACCATGCAAAAGGAAGATTTAGCCATAGATCACAATGCAATTATCCATGCCTCTCTGCCAAGCAGAGAGCCGTGTGGGACAAGTGGGGGACTGCACTGTAAAGTTAATATTTGATTTTTCCTTGTATTACGTTTGAGCACTCAGAGAAACAGAAAGAGAAGTGCAGGTTGTTTTCAACTTCGTATTTGTTAAGAGATTCTAGATTAAACATCCTTTTTTGAAATCATCGTTTTTCTAACATTTTAAATAGCTCCATACATCAAGTCCCAGTAATGAGAGGTTATGGAAAATCTGAGTAATGCAAAATAAATGCTGAAAACATCTTTAGTGAAGTAAGTGCCAGGATACTTAAAGTCTCAAGAGATTGTGAACTATTCGACACATCAATCACAATCACATTTCCTTCTTCAACAGACCTAAGGGGGAAATGCCTTTTACAATATACTTGTGTGTGTGAATAAGTATACATACACACTCATACAAGCACAAAGTATGTCTGGCATAGACCTTTACTAGCAGAGAAGCAGAAGCTGCAGAAAGTAATTATTCGCTTGTTACAGATTTGGCAACAGAACAGAAACACAGTGCCATTGCACACATACTCCAGAAACATCAAAGTCTAGAGAATTGTACAGTGTGGATTTTGCCACTTACCTCTCCCTTTAATCCTATATTACCATCTGTATAAATAGGGCTGGGAGAGAATGCTTATGTAACTGACACTACATGTGTTTTCATAATAGCCTGCTTTAATTTCATGTAAACCAACAGTAGCTTCAAATATTTACCTTATAAAACTCATTACATTCTTTTAATTAAGACATATAATATCCTGAAACTTAAAACAATATACAATCCTATATAAATACTATACCTGGTGGGAGATGTTAAATGCTTTATTTAATGTGGAATGCTATTTGGATGGTAGACATTTGCTAAATTGTTTAAACCAATCTCCCAGAATATTGTCCAATAAGTACCAAGAAGGATCATTAGAAACCAATGTAACTTTTTTTAATTAAAGTTTAGCTTTAAATACTAACTGTATATATATAACATGAATGTCCAGCTAAAACAAGGCAGCACATATACAGTATGCCTGAATTTTTTTATAATTTTTGTTAGATTTCCCTAAATTTTAGATAAACATTTTTATTTGATATAAGGTAAGCACTTAAACAGCAGTTATACCACACAAAATCAGGGGAAAAAAGAAGTTGCAGTAATCGCACATAGTGGTACAGAGGAATATCCTTAAAACTGAGGCAATAAAACAGCAGCTCAGACAAGTAACAAAACAAGTATTATTCTAGCTTCAAACTGTGCCCTTTGTATGTCTGTCCTAGGCAGCCTGAGCCAACCACAGCCGTTTCTTTACACTGGAGATTTATTGGTCTGCAACAGGAATTGCAATAGTACAGTTAAGAAAAAACTATGCATGGCAAAGTTTGTCGACAGAGAGAACTCTGCAAAAAAAACTGTATTCCTTTATCTGGTCCATTACTCTGCATTGGATAGAGCCATGTAAACTGGTGCTTGTGAAGACACAACTCATTTAAATGGACATGAGAGGCATCTAATAACCCTAGATCTATTAGGAACACAAAGTAGGTCAGAGTCAGGCCATACTCAGCACATATTAAAAGATGAACCATTGTTTATACTGCCAGGAGACTGAAAGCTTTTAGGTTGCTCATAAAATCAACTACCCTCATCCAGTAATGAAAGGAGTTGCCTTACAAGGAAATGGGTAGAAGAAATGCTCAGATGGTAAGCATTTAACAGTGTGTCCTTCTAAGAACCATTTGCTGAAGGAAAAAGAGTGTGTGCGTGTGTGTAATGTATACTGCACATATAAGTGCTAAGTCTGCCGCATCACATCTTTTTTCTGTACAGGGAGGGGTGAGTATATAGCTGGAAATATCTGTAATACCAAAAAAGACATAAACGTTATCTGTAAAATGCTAGTATTATACAGGAAACACTACAACTGTGCTAAAGACAGAAATGTAAGAACATTTAATTTTATTCCGAGTTTCATACAACTCCACACTTTTGGAAGATTTTTCACTGTGTATCTTGGTAGAACTGCAGGTTTGTTCAAGATTCTATTTTATAAAAAAAATTACAAACTAGTCAAATAAGTCTCTCTGTGAGTTCTATTTATAAAAAAAAAAGGAATCAGATTTCGCCTCAAACATTTCCTGGTGGGAATCTTCCAGGTCTATGTTTTTCATCGGTAATAACTGATTACCACCAGGGAATGTTTGACGGAATGTCAGGTTCTCTGTTTTATAAATAGAGCCTTATATGTTCAATCAGCGTTATTATATTTAACAGAAGTCTTTGAAACATATATTGCATTGTTAAATTGTCTAAGTTTTGAGATCTTATTTAGGGTCAGGATAAAAATCTTGCATATTATTGTACTCAAAGGTAAACTTGTATTAACCTGCCAGAGAAAAGATTATCTTCCCCTTGACCTTGCATGAGTCAAGGCCAGACATCTGCAATGCTGATGTTCTCCACTGACCTGTCACAGGAGGTAAGCTATTTGTTCAATGGTAATGCCTTGATTTGTAGCTCAGCTAAGAAGCACGTTGAATGGATCTTTTAAATTCCTCAGCAAAGAAACTAGAAAAAGAGCGGATAATATCCAGGAAAGCCAGATAATGAATCTCAGAGAGGTCAATGAGCACTGTGTGCAATCTGTGCATACTAAATAAACCATGTTGTTCAGTTGCAGTTACCCCAGTTGGTGCTAATGTCTTGTTTCACTTTTCTATCAACCTTTCCTGACAGAGTATATTGTCAAAACATGGTTTCAATTTTTTTTTTTAACCATATAAAAATTTCTTACCCCGATCAGTAAAAAAGAAGGCATTGGAAGAATAGGTAAAACTGAAAAAATACCACTGAAAGCCTTAAGATTTGAGCATTCCACTAAGCAACAATCCTAATTAACATCTCTTCATTGGGAGGTACAAATACAGCAATGAGGGCTAGGGCATAGAGGAGGAAAGATTCCTTTCCACGGCTAAAGTATACATACTCTACAGGTTGTTAAAGTAAACAGCCAGAAGAGCTTGCATTGGTCACCGTTGGTCACACTCCTACAACTACAGGACAGTAGAAGCCCACCCTGCTGTTTACTATACCAAACTAAGACAGCCATGGTATACAATAGAAAACTGTGGTTCTTGCTGTGTACTAATGTAAAACAAATGTCAGATTACAAAACTGATACAAATGCAAAAAGCAAGACTAATTTTGAAGGAAATTTAATAGAATTTCTGCTGATATCGAATTAATACTAAGTGGCAGGAATATTGGTAACTAATTTTTATCAGGTAGATATTGAATACTTACTCTGTCATGCATCTATCTATTAGTGTATGGCAAGCTTAAGAACTGGTAGCTATCTGTATAGCATTTTAGGGGTCCCTGGGTACTTTACAAAAAATAAACTGTGCATGCTGGGCCCCACAATACAACATAAGTGGCATTTATTATATTTATCTGTTGTTGTGGGATTCTTTTAAATTATAAAACATAATCATACATACATCATTCTGTATACTAATAAAAATATCATGCAATGAAAGAGCAAAGCTTGATGACCAGGCTTTCATGATCACAAGAAGATGATGACCTTGTCAGAGGATGTTATACTGTTACTAAGCTGATAGAACAGATATACTGTACCATGGGTCGATAAAAACACAAAAAAAGAAGATTTAAAAAAGTAATATTCTGATACAATAACTGACAATAAATCATTTTACACTGTGTTTAATGGTCCATAAGATAAATCTATGGAGTTCAGTGAAGGAAACCTAAAGGTTGGTGAATCCCATGATTTTCTGCAAATCAGATTTTTATTATTCATACATGTATTATGCACATATCAGAAAAACCTAAATGTACAGAATTCAGTGACTTGGTTTCTAATTTGCAAAAAAAAAATGTTTACTCACCTAAACTGTCAGATTCATGGATTCAATCTGTTCTTTGGCTGAATTATATCTTAGGCTATATTTTAATATGAACTGTTGACTTATAACTTGGTGAAATCCAGAGCATACTGTGTCATATACTCCCTATGGAACACAACTCAGCTTTTAGTCTGCAAAATGTCCCAGTAAAATGTGTCAGGTTGCTAAAACCTGAACGCATGCCAAATTTTAGGGGTGAGATAAGTCCAAGCAGGCTGTCTCCTGTGTGATTATTTCTGAATCTCCTAATTAAACATAAAAGTACATCTTAGGCCTAGTACACAAAAGCTGATTCTCACTTCCAACTACTACCTGCCCTAATCCACCCCACCATAATCAGGGAGGGTAGAATACTGTATTCAGTTCTGGGTAACAAGGTCCTGGGTAAAATGTATGCTCATTAGAACACTGCCTAATATTACTTGACTTAAAATTGCAGACCTAGCCATAGGCAGATCCTAGATCTTTCAATGCATCCAATAAAAGACCAATCTGCCCCTCTGGTTGTCCTTGAGCTGCCTGAAATTCACAAAGCATGCAACCAATTGTAGACATTCAAGCAATTAAGATAACAACCAAACACTTTTTTGCTTTGGAAAACTTCTGTTACCAATCAGTTACTGTTCCATTTTCTAAATAGAAAAAGGTTTCTTTGGAACTACAGGTACAGCTGGTATGTGAATGAAAATGTTCATTATATTATTATAGCTAAAACAGATATAAGTAATCTGCAGAAAGAATATTTCTTCAGGATGTGTTTTGTACAAATGCTGATGACATTTTTGCAGACACTGTGAACCTTTACTAGCTATGGGGGTGTCTATAGCAGCTGGAAGAGGTATGTGTAAAGTTACTAGAATAAACAAAGTTTTCACACAGATAGGGTTCACAGTGCACAGTGTACACTCAGAGGGGTGCTTTCATAAAGGGAGCTTTGAAAGTTAATTCCATAGCTAAGTAGATAAGCAGAATGTGAAGTGTCACAATGACATCTTTTCACCAGAGTTTGATTACTAACAGTGAGTTAGGCTTAGATGAATACTGGAGTCTAATTTAAACATCCCTTTCTTAAGTTATAGGTTATTTGGAAAAAAAAATGGAACAAAAAAGAAACGATAAATAAACTAAATAAATATCCGTAACAGTTAGCTTTGCCCTTTCACATAATACACATATTGCTCACATGAAATCATTCTTAGCAAGGATCAATGAAGGACTGCATACGTGACACAGTAGAAAAGTTCTTGGTGCAGATATTTTTGGGATATTTACTAGAAACAATTCTTCTTTGTTATACTCTGCCTAAATGCTACACATATGTTTCCATAAATAGACAACATAATCCTAAAAGTTACAAGTATTAGCATTCGGACTTGCACATATGTATATTTCTTTTGCTGTCTTGGGAACCATTTATGCCCGGTTAGATTCTGCAGGGAAAGTCACAGGCATCAATTGCAGTCATCATGAAATTCTGTATTTCAGAAACATCTGGACTTATTTTTGTACTTTTCAAGATTTAGGTCCTGTTTAGATGTGTGCTGGAAGCAAGAATACAAAATGTAACTTCTTTTGCATTGCTGGTTGACAATGGTGTGCACTTATATCTTATACTGCAATTGGTGGTTCTCCCCTTAAGTACAATGAAATGTGTTTTTAAACAGGACATCATTTCCTAGACCACAAATTGATCCCTATGTATGTTAAATTTTTCATAAAGCATTACTGCACACATTTCTTTTCAATGCACTTTCTATGTCACATTCACTGTTTAAAATGGCATCAGTGTCACCACAGACAGACTTGCAGTTGACCATACTTTGTGGTATAACATGCGGCAACTGCATACCCCTAGTGTGAACAAGTCCTAACAGTTCTGAAGCTCCTTTTTATAGGTAAACATAATATAAAAGCTGTATGATGCGTCTTTGCAACTGCTCTGAACTGAACTGGAACATATCTTCGAAATCTGTTACTAATTTAGCTTGAATAGTAAATAATTTTATATGGGGAAACGCGTCAGAAATAAAGGACTTAAATGACACCACACTTAAGGGTACACCAAATGGAACCAGGGGATCCTTCCACCCGGATCTTCATTTCTTGTGATTGCATACAATAAGAAATTTATTGTCCAGCAATCAGAAAAAAACCCTAAAGTCCTGCATGCCATCAATGCAGGAGGGGTTAACCTATTCCTCATCTTTGTTGGGAACTATGTTATTACTTTGTATCACTTATACTTTCTGTTCATGAATCAATTTGAATACAAATCAGCAAAAAAACCTTTCCTTCTATTTCGTTTGTATAATCTACTGTTGAATACAGGGGGTTGGCTGTACGTTTCTTATAAGAGCTAAACCATACACCATACCTTTTTTGAATTATTCTTGTATCATTCTAGTATTATCACAGTAACAGTAACAATAACACAGTTGGCAAAAGATAGAACTCGGCATACTGTTTATTTTATCTCTAATGCAGCCCGGGTAGGGAGCTTGGATCACAACATCCTTTGGCAGGTAAATAATACCCTGTAAACGTTTTAGATGTGTATTAGGCTTTTGCCCTGGGTTTCAGCTATAAACAAAGAATGGCTGCAAGAAACTACAAACAAATACAATATCCACATTACAGCTCTTTGTAACATTTGTTTGTTTGGTCTCCTTTCAAAAAGAAAAAAAAAAGTATTATTCGCCATTAGGGTAAAAAATGCCAGTTGAAGGAGCGAGACATGTCTGTCCAGCACATAAACAAAACACTCCTGGAAAACAGTCCTAATTACTTCCTTACCCAGCCATGTACAGATCCAGACCACGGCACAGGCCCTGGTCTGTAGTTTGCACATTAGACAGGTCTTTTAAAGGGGATATCCCAGGAATACAACAAATATGTTAGTCATCTGCGCCTAAATCATTTGAAGTAAGGAATTTTCTGCCACTACTTACCTGTAAAGAATAAATTACATTTTATCAGCATATATGAACAAATAAATGAACACAAACAGTTAAAAGGGGGGGGGGGGACATGCTTTTCCACAATTTGATTATGAACATTATAATGTTTTTGGAGCAACAGAATATTATTGGAAACTTAACTTCCCATTGCTATTGCAAAGGTAAAGGATAGGAATCTTGTACTGATAACAATTATCACATATGGAACTACTGCTATCTTTTTTTGAGGCATTTTATAAAGAAAGACTTGTTCCAAATTATTTGTAAAGAAGAGAAATGATCCTTTGCCATTTACAATATAATTCACATTTTACTACTTTTTTTTTTCTCTGCTCATGCTTATAATAAATGTAAAAGGAAACGCTTTGAATCTTGGAACTGTGTTATTGGGTTTTCATGGAATCCCTGGATGATATGTTGTGTTGTTTGTAGGGTTATGTATTTAGAGATTGGTGGTTCAGTCCGAGCTGACAGGTGTGTTACACAAGGCTTTTTGTACCCTACTCTTCCCTCCTCCTACCTCCCCATCATTGCACTACCCTCCCTACCCCCAAATATTTTTCTTTTCAAAAATCTATTTATTGTTAAAAAAAAACACAAAATGGTGCTGGAAGGAAGGCAAGGCTGTATCTAAACATACATTGAGAGCACTGGCTGTGGTCCAAGTAGGAATTTGGTATTTGGCATTATAGTCCTATCAGGGAAACTGGGGTACATGTGGTGGAAGGATGGGTAGAAATGGCCCCGTTCCTTCCATTTTTCTTCCCTGCAGCAACAGAATTAGGGGTTTATATGTTATTGTTTGCATTATTTGCATTTTTGTATTATGAGCAGGATCTGAATGACATCTATATATGCTTGGGATCTATCTCCCTTCATTTTCCTCATTAGTTATAAAAATATGTGGCTGGCTCCAGCCAGGTTACTGCATTTTGTGTTGTTGGACCCTTGTTATTGCCACTGGGTTCACTCATGCACACCACACTCTCTATTCAGTCCTATCAGGAGTTCATACTCCAATGGAGCATGGTGAACGTTTCCATTTGTAAAACACCAAAAGTGCGTTTATACTTTAAAAGTCAGTTACAGGTAGTTTAGTAGGCACTTACTATTTGAAAATTTCCCTAAAAACAATTCTTGATGTTACTTTTCTGTTTGCTACATTTAAAGTAAATGAATGTTATTTACTTTTTTCTCTTACAGTCTGGTATTGTAACTTCATTTTAACTTCTGTTAATAACTTGAACATGACACTTATGGTCTCCATTTACTAGATCCTCACTTTCATATTTGTGTGTTTACATTTTACAATCTGCATTTACACTGCACATGTAGGAAAAGCATTCCAGGGTAAGTAGTGCGTGTAGAAACATATTTGGGGTTAGATGTTTGGTTTCAAAACTTTGTGGTTATGGGTGTTAAAAAGTTGGCCTGCATTCATCTGTATCCAAGTTAATGAAGCGGAGGTCTCACAGCTCTCAGTGTGGTTGGAATCCAATTGTTTTGGAAGCTTGGTTGCTTTTTGATATACCAGTAAGTGTAAAGTGTTCACAGACTGACTTTCACTGCTACAGCTCTGAACATTTTTCTTTTGATGGCAAAGCAGGGAACACTACATAGATGTCACTGAACAGTGCTAGTAAAAGAGAAATGCACATGGGCAGCCATGGCCATTCACGTATAACATTATTTCTACCTTTTATGAGGGGTTTATCAGAGGAGTATGACACTTTAATTTTACTTGATGCTAGTAAGAGCTGAACAAAGCAGAGAATTCTGGTTGTAAAGTTTCACAACTGAACACTCTAAGTGGCAAAAGGTGGACTTGCCAACAAATTGCAAAAAATGGATATAAAAGTCTTGGACGGATTTAGCCTTTAATAATGAATTAGATAATAGTCCTCATCAAGGATATAAGTGAACAGTCACAACTGAAAATATACAAAGACATGAGGCTGCTTTACAAGCAACTCGAACAGAAAAAAACAACCCGGTTGACCTACCCCGTGGAGTTGGCACAAGTCTGTCATGACCATCCACTTGGCCCAAAGGTTCATTTGAATCTGGCAAATCCATTTCACCTGAAATAAAAAAAAACGTACCAATTATTAAATTGTAGATTTTTTTTTTCCTAGATGTACTAATAGGCATGGGTACAAGGCACAAATCTAATCACATGGCATAAAAACATAACAAGGTTGAGTAAAATTGTGCATAAAGGATGAGTGATGCAGCAGAAAGTTTGCTTGCACTTGCATTGTCTGATAAAAATGAATTTTCTTCATATGAGAGGATTTGATAAAATACAAAAATGGCCTAAAAAGCAAACCTGTTGCAAAACTGAGTAAACAGAAGTAAAAAAGCTTAACTTTCGCATGTGAAGTTGGAGTTGGTTCTGGCCAGCTCAGTAGATTATTTCACAAAGGTCTGGGTGTATTTTTAGTTATTTAAGTGTTGCCTTTAGTGATTAGGAGGGATATTTTTCCCTGCTGGAGCAAACTGTGTCAAACATTATACTTTTTTTTTTTTTGGATTATTGTGGATCAACTGCAGATCAAAGCTGATGGGGGTTGCAGAATTTATATTCATTGTATTCAAGTGAACTCATTGGATGTGTCTTTTATCATTTATATATTAAGTAATAATACATAGCACACATGCTCTTCTGCCCTACCGAAGCACGTTTGAAAAACAATTTACAATGTTGTCACATTGAGTGACCTTTTCAAAACAATCACTGCTGATTGTAAGCTACTGCTCCCCCCACCTATAGGCACAAATGGACTACATAGGGTATACATCCAGACACAATGACATCAAGCAGAGAAGGGGAGTCACACAGAGATGTGACAGAGCTGCTCTAGGTGAATGACCCTGTACGTGTCTTCAATGAAATTGCTGTATTTTAGCCATTTAATCACCGCTGTAACCTAACACCCCACAGACTGAGTACTGTTTTACAAAGCTGACCCTTAACACTGCAGAGGTTACAGTTACAAGAGGCCTTTGACATACCTATTCCTCAGACTTTCCTAGAAATGTCCCAGACTGAATGGAAAGTAACGCATGATAATAGCGAGAGAGTTAATTTACATCTATATAAAAACGCTGCACAGGGATCTGAATAAATGCAGATTTCATGCTGAGGAGTTCTGACCATTATTGAGTTGCTGCACATTATCTGGATTGGAATGCTTGCTCAGCCTCATTAAAACCGATCCGGCCTGTTAACATACGTCTATTCACATTCTAATTTCATTTTGTGCATCCACTAATTTCCGTATTACTATAGAGCCTTCAGGTTGAAGATTTGCTGTTGGCCAGGCCGTGGGGTTCTACTGTTACATAAAAACATTTGTAATCAATTTCAGGATTGCTTTCTTTGGCCAGCTACAAAATGTTTATTTTTACAATGTAATGGCACAGTACTTAGGAAAAATTGACTTGCTGCTGCATAACTACAATGGGCACATTGTGCAGTCAGACGAATACTCATAAGTGCTGGTTTAAATATATATTCTGTGTACCCATGGGTAGACTCTAGGAAAAAAAAATTCTGGCTATAACTTAAAAACAATTGATGCATGCAAGGCAGAATTTAGTGAATGGTGGGGAATTGTGAAGTCATTACAGCATATCTAAAATCCAATGGATGATTAGCAAAAAGAAATAACTTTCTATAAAGAAGTCATAATGTATACTAATGCTCCCATTTAAACAACCTGACACTATGCAGCCCACAGAAAACTATTAGAGCACACTTGTTATTCTCCAAGGATAACTGTAAAAATAACTTTAATATAAAACACACTAATCCTTTCTCTTTAGTATCCCATGCACCCTCTACCTCCAGATTTATATTTACCTCACTCGATTCTTTGCCTCCTGGCACCAAAGCATTTCTTAGCATCAGCCACACTTGAGAATTCACTTTCTATAATCTTCTTTAAACCAGTCAATTTTTACAAGAGATTGGGCTATAGAAGCTAAAGGACAGCAAGGAGTGCAAGGCCAGGAGGTGAGAGAATAAAGATATTGAAGGACATTACAGCAAGTATAGATCCTTTGGACAGGGAGTGTAGGTCAGGTTTTGCCAATTGACCTAGAAAAAGAGATAACTGCTTGATTTTAAAGTACAGCTATCTTTAGGATATCTACAACCCAAACAGAAAGTTCCTTTATTACAGCTCACCAATCCAGAGAAGTGGTGGCTGCATTAGTTTTAATTTGTGAGAGAATGACTTGGTTTAAATCCAAAGATAAAGTGGGGTAAGCATAGCCACAAGTGTGTTATTGGGAGGATGAATGGTTTAGAACACTTCAAAGCTAAACTTCATGAACATATAGAATTGCAGCATGTAATCAAGACAATCATAATAATGATATATTTTACATAGAACTAGTAAAAGTATCTGAATCTGTTTTGCCATATCTACCTGAAGCATTCAGACTGGTACAAAAAAGTACACCATAACAAAATCTCTATAGTTTGATAAAATGCTAGAACACAATCAGCAACCGTTTCTAAATGTGCTTTTAGGAATTAATTTTACCTACTTCCCCATACATACATAAAATCTAAGGTCTGTCTTTTTCATTGTGCTCAAACATGCTTTAATTATGTTATCTCCTCTTCCTTCAAAGTAAAATGATCCCACCAGTCGCTTTACTGCACAAGTCACTTTATCTTTATCTAGTTGACCCTGAAGTGCATTGACAATCCCCTGGCATAAATCTTCACTTAACAGAACACTTGAACAGGGGTCATGTTATTCATTTCATCTCCTTCAAGTGGCAACACATGCAGCTGTCCTGCTGCCACAGTACTAACAGGATGCTTCCACAATGGACAAGCCCAGATAATTGCATCTATGCATGTGATTAAACCCTTTTGGCATTCACAGAAGTGTATTCAGGTCCTATCTATTCACTGCTCTTAATCCTACTTTACATCTTGCAATTCAGTTCCTCTTTAGTGCTTATTAAACTAGCCTTTTAATTTGCTTTTTTTTAAGAGACCACTTGGGAATAGCTTTCAAAATGATTATTATGATTATGAATATTATTTTTATCTCCCATCGTGTTATATTAGCTCATAATGTTCCTGTGCATGATTTCTGAAAGCTACAAATATCACTGTTTAAAGATGAGTGCTACTATTTAGCCTAACAATTGCTCAATTATTTTAATATATTTTGACAAATCGATTACAACAAATCTCTTTCCTTGACTATGAGTTCACAGGTAAGTATGCCCGTTTTTTGTACAAGTGTCTATACAAAAATCTAAAGCATTTACTGGTTATGTTCTCCAGATGTCCCTGAATCAAAATAGTCAAATTTTAACCAAATGAAAAGCCAATCACTACTTAATGCAGTATATGGCTGATTTACTACACCAATCAGGTTGGAAGATTAACCTACTGACCTCACCCCTTATTTCAAATGACTCAGAGTACAATTTGACACAGAAGAACATGAGGTGCTGTTAAGTTACTTTTTGGAGATGTCAGGATGGTAGGTATTGCACCTGATGGTGGAAACTGTTAGTAAAATAATATTTCCATCGCCATCTTTTCTTTATTATTTTACTACTTGGTATTCAGAATACCATTTGGAGTAATCATGCTCATTTCTACCTGAATCAATAAAGAATAAATTCTTAGCGTTTGCAGGCACACCAGATGTTAAATCTTTACACGCTGTATTAGGAGCAGAAATCCACAAAAGAACACATTATTTCTGTAAAACTGTTCTAATATTTTCTTCATAAAATTAACTTTTTTGACCTTCTAAGAAAGTCCAGCCTTTAGTTCACTTTAGACAATAAGCCTAGTGTACACTTTGATTTAGCTGCCAAGTTGATTACTTTGGCTGTGAGAGAAACCGGCTACTTAGCTAGCTGAATTAAGTTCTTTCATTGCAATGTGGCCTTTCTCCCCCCTCCTTCTGTAGCCTCGGTATTCCTGGCAACTGATGGCACAGAGGGTTTGGCAGTTATGTCAAGGTGGTAACTGGCTTACAAAGCTAAAGGCAGATCCGTATGATCATTTAGTCTGTTATGGTTAATTTGATGCCTCTTTGTGTGTGGTTTAATATTAGATTTCAGTCTGGTTATATTGATTTTGAAGCTTAAAGAGCAAAATTTGTTTAAAAAAAATCCCAATTTCAAATTGCATGTATGCTCTTGTTAATTTTTACTTTAGAAAGGCAGGACCCTTTGTGTAATTAGAAACCAAGATGGATGGAAAGAAAAGGCTGGGGGATTTTGGACATTTTTATATAATTGCAACTTAGGAAGTTTCTGTGTTGTTATAAAGGATTTTAGTAAGGCAGCAATAAATATATATTTTTTTCCAAGGAAATTAAACCAGTTTTTATGATTCAGCACAAATCTTTTCATTTTTGGCTAGTGGTAAATGTAAATTGTCAGCCTTAAATTACGCATAACACAAACCAGGACAATTCAAAATAGGCAGACAGGACTTACTCTTGTGGCCTACACACTTGGACGTTACATGGTGCATTGTGGAGCAACTCATTTTTATGGCTCTCAACACACTTATAGTAGTGGGCAATGTACTCACATGTGGAGTGTTGTATTGCTCTATATATATGCTTGTTTTGTATGTTAATGTGAGCTTCCATCCCATTTATGTGAATGGACTGCCTTAACAAACTAAAATGTGTTGCAGTTTTAAGTTAAGTACTGTTAAGAGATAATGCAATGTGGTCAACCTGATCTGATGCTTATTTGAAACATCACTATCTCATTTATTAAAATCCTGCCAACTTTTTCCAGGGGTACAATTGCTGTTTTGTATGCAATTATTTATAAAGCTTTACTTATTCGTTCATTGCACAGTATATATTACATCGCCCAACAATTCACCTCTGTCAGCCTCCTGATCCCTTATGTACACAGTTCACATTGTTTAGTTAATCTGCTAAATGCCTCAAATTCTTACTCCAAAAACAACAGTTCTCCTTCACTCAAACTCTATTTAATCTATGTGGCGAGAACAACTTTTTTTGGTAGATTTGCTTATAAATTTATGGAAGCCATAGGATTGGCAATCAATGCAAAAGTTTATTCAATGAACCCACAGACTGAACTATTTATGAAATATTGATCAAAAGGTTTTTTTTACTCACAGCAGAGTCTTCACCTATTTATTTAATTTATTTACAGCAATGATGGATTCTGAATTGCAGAGTACTTTGAAGTATTCACAGTAATTCCTGTCTTCAGGAGCTTTTAGGCTAATGTCAATTTATTGGAAACTTGCATGCTTGGATGATATAAATTTCATTGTGTAAAACTTTGTACAGTTAATTCTTACCAAAGGTTTTGTTTTTTTACATTAGGAATAATGTGCAAGGGTTAGGTACTAACTTTTACTGTCATCCCTGCTCACATTCAAAAAAGCTCCCTTGAACTATGACGCTGGTCATTGAGAAAAGACTATTACGTAGTAGGGAAGGAATATAGCATCTACCAGAAATATCTTGCTATACCCCGAGCATATTCTTTAGTAAGATATCTCCTTTTTGTATATGTTAATATACATATATATATAACACTTTATTTACAGTTACATTTTACAGTTACCACCTTCATAAATGTTAGATTATAGCTAGAGGACATATTTAATTTATTGAACAAGGTGAAGTTCTGCCAACTTTAAACATTTCCTTGCACATGAACGGGTATTCTTTGCTAAATGATTTGTCCCCTTGCAAAGTGAACAATTCTAAGTGAACAGCCCAAACATCTTTAGTAAATCAGCCCCACTGTTTCAGGTTTAAGAATTTCTTCCTACAGCGTGAGAGCTCTTTCATGCAGAATTTGTTATGACATGGGCAGTGCTTTGCAGCTAAATTTAAGAGCACTTTAACTGATGAATTTAAATTTCAAGTCAAACTATGTAAATATTAGGAATGACTTGCTGAGCTGGTGAAATTGTCAGTTGTGATGTACATTTTTCAGTTAAACATCAGCAGCTGAAAGGAGAATAATGAAGTGCCTAGACTACACTGCTAACTGCATCTGTCTCTAAACTCACTTTATATTATATACAACATTTGATTTAGATTTAACATTTTATGAGGAGGTAACTAATTATTACATATGAATGTGATGAACAGAAAGAAAATAAAAGTTACAGAGGCAGGCTATTTTTTATGTTAAAAGAAATCAAATACATAAATATATCTACCAATTTTCCATTATTCTACATCTATTCTATGTCTGCTATAGTATATGTTCACCACTGGGTAAACCCTGTCAAATTTTCCCAGATATTATCTGATCACACTTAACTACAAGCAGTTTCACATCAGCTTGTAATTGTCAACAGATAAACTTGCAACAATAAATTTAGACAAAATGTTAGTGTATTGCACCAAAATGTCATCATCTATCTAAAACTGAAAAGAAAATGTGGGGTGTTGATGAAGTTCCATGTACTAACATATTTTCCTAATAACCGTTGACCTTCAGTAGGAGGTGATGTTTACACCTCTCTATTACTGAAGGGAAGTTTCTGTAAATAGTTTTCGCTAATGCCTTCATCAGAACAGCAGCTGCTCATTGCAATTGTTAGTTATGACATGTCATTGTTTATATGAAAAAAGATCTAATGCGTCTGATTTCTTCAGAAAGGGAGTCAGGATGACAGTTGAAATGCAGGTGTACATACTTATCTCATCCTAGGAGGCAGGTGTCACAAGTGGTGGCCCACCAAGACAGCTAGAAGTAAACTGTATTTGCCTATATGTTTATAAACAGATGAAAGCAAGGATGATTTTTGTAAAGCTAAAGTGCATGAAGAACTGGGGACAAAAAGAGAGAGGAATTCTATGTGGTTGCACCACTGAGACTGTGGGGTTAGCAAGAACCCAAAGGGGACTCCCTATGGTTGTGAAGGACAGGATAAACCCCAGAGATCAGTAGGTTCTCTGGCACATGAGCTATGCACACCCTAAAACAGTAAACGGTAACACCATATGTCTGACTTGTACCACTAATTTGTTCTCTGTAACCATTCTTAATGAAGGTGATGACTAACAGAAAAAGTGGCAACATACAGCATAAAATAAGAGTCAGCAATATAAATCCTATATGCAACAAAAATGTCAAGCCTGGGGAAGACTTTCTTCTATCAGTAATAACAGTTTAATGGAACTTGTGGCTGCTATTGGCAGTCATCTGTTGAATGAATGGGCAATTCTCGAACTTTTTTCATACCATGAAAGGTTTAGAGATGAATGGGCAACTTAATATTGTAATTTCCACTTAGACAGTAAGGTAATTTGTGATTGCTTTGTCTCAAGAAATATAAGTTCTGTAGTGTAACTGGTAAACTAGATTCCAATAAGCCAAATTATACATTAGGTATCAGTAATCATGATAACTATAATAGACATTTGTATGCATGTCTGTTTAAATGTGGATTAACAAGATAAAGTTACAGTAAGCTAATCTTATTTCAAAAGTATTACTCAGTAGACTCTTCTGATTTTGGAACGATAATCTTTTATTTGATCGTGTTTAATGTAAACAGCAATGCTTCATTTGAAATGCAAGCACTTGTTTAAACAAGCTAAATCCATCCTATCTGCTAAAAGAACATCCACGTATCACTGTGGTTTGAAAGTAAATGTAACAGAGTTTTGCTTCAATGCCAGAAATTCAGAGGCTTTGACCGTTCTTATTTTCATACCATATACATTTTTTGCCTGTTACTGAAACCTTTTGCTATGGTACTAAATTTTGTAACTTCCACTTTGAGCTATTTGGGGCTTAACAATAAAAGTAATAACATATTTTCACCTCTGTCAACCTCCATAATAACATATGGCATATGGCATTAATACAGGATACAAAGAACAACATCCATACTAATATATTCAATATGGCATTAATATAAAATACAAAGAAAATTTTAATTCTTAAAATGAAGCTAGTTACAGTTCCCACTTCCAAACCTGTGTAACCAGGACCTAGACTTTTATATACCAAACATCTGTTTCTGATGACTATAAAAAACACAGTATATTTAAAGTATGTCTATTTAAGTTCATATGTTGATTTGTAGGGGTGCTAAAACTCCTTTACGTAAAGTGCTAGCAGAGAAAGCCTGCCACCTCATAAATAAAGGCACTTAGAAGGCAGGAATTACTCACCCTTACACAAACTTAAGATTTCCCCTACCTCCAAATTAATACTGTAATAGCAAACAAATCATTTATTATCGATATTACAAGAGGAACTTCCTAAAGTGTACCTGAACTCTGGGTGTACTTTTTTTACGTAACATATCTTTGTTTATTCTTCTCTGAAGCCCGATTAGCTATATACATTTACTTTTTCATTAGGCCCCAAACTAGACACCAAACTCCATTTTAAGGATAAGGCTGTTAATCACTTTAATCTTGTAATGCAATGGGGTTGAAATAATAAAGTTTAGACTCTTCATTTAAAAAAAAAAGTTTCCCTTTGCAAACAGTATTTTGCCTGCACATCAGGCATCATACTGACATCAATAAACTACATAAAATGTGCTTTGCAAAGGAAATATTTACTTGTGAACAGCCAATATTCCTTTAATAAACCAATCTTTGCCAGGTCACAGATGACAGTAGTCGGTCAAGGTTAAAAGACAGGCAGATGCCTTAGTGGGACAGACTATGAAAGGCACAATATACCCAAACACGTAAGTAATAATCTCAAGTTATCAGTATATCCATACTTGTAAAATAGTACTCAGCAGACCTCCAAAACACTAGCTGCCTGGCTGTTACACTGACTGTTTATTATGAGTACAATGTATGCAGATCAGAAAAGTATTTAGGACATGAATACTCTGTAACTGGAGACAGAATCTAATGCAACTAAGGTTACTAATGTTTATGCCTTAGAGAAGCATTGAATTCCTTGGATAGGAAAGTATCAGACTAATGTGCAAATCCCTTTCTTCTTGATCCCTGGGGTGTTGGTTCGCTAACACTGTGTTGCAATTGTTGATTCTGGGAATGTTCAAGAACATAAATACATTTCGTAAATTCATTTTAAGAAAGAGCTATGTATATCTATAAATGTGTTTGAATATACTCATATAAAGGTACCTTGAAAGCCCCAGAAAAAGATTTATCTATATTCGCAATTATCAATAAAGGGATGTTGTGCCAAACATTTAAACGTCCTATTTAAAAAAAATGTTTATCTTTTGAAAAGTATATTGAAATACAGAATTGTTCTGCAAACTTGTTCTGGGTTAGTGCCATGCCAGAGGGTCAGCGTGGCAACCAAGCAATGAACATTTAAAAAAATAGTTAATCTCTATCAGAGTAGAGAGTTTAGTTCATACTAAACTCTATAGTAAAGACAGGGAAGCCACATAGCTACACACAGAAAAAAAATATTAAGATATTTTTGAAGGGAGATTCATTAACACAGAAAAAAAATCCTCAAATCCCTCAAGTCATCCATAAGGGGTCAGTGATTGTTTTTATTTCATTTTCCCCTCTCAAATATAATAATAACACATGGAAAGACACATCAATGATGCATAGACACCTTTTTATTTTTTCCCTATACGGTGCTATACTTAAGGCTCAGACATTGTAAAGGAACATTACCATCAAATTCTCTTTTTGGCAGTGATACAAAATATACACGCACAAAAGCTACCTTCTATCAACTTCACGTTTCAGTCTTCTAAGAACTACAAATTCCAGATGTCAATACACTGACACTTTTATTTGGTAGGAATTTGTGCTTCGTTAAAAACTTTAAACAATAACCCATGGATCATCCAAGACATGGTAGCTTTTACCATTTGACAACATTCACTGTCAAATAAAACAAATAGAACTAAAAGTTGATGACAAGTTCTCTTTTTTTTTTTATATTGCATTGCTCTCCAAGTCTCTAAGTTACAATTTCCCCTCAGTTTCTGGCCTAGTGACACTAAATGAAGAAAAATCTTTCCACGTGGGTTACAATGCAAATGTAAAAGAGATTCTAACCCTCCTCAACCTAACTTTAAAACTTGTCTGCCTATTGAAATTAAATAGCAAGTACATGTTGTGGGAAAACATAGTAAAAAGATAAGCAATGTAAAGTCATTATCAAAACTTATATAGACAACTTATGGTGTCCTTATTATGTTATAATAGAGAAAAAAATGTGGATCCTGCAAATTAGGGCTGTGGCCATTTAAAGCAGCACTGTTTCTGGAAATGTATGCAATAATCATTTACTTAATATGTCATTCATGCAGTGCTTTACATGCTGACTATGATCACCAACCCCATGCTGATAAGGCCCAGTAATATGAAACATTTGCTGTCCACAAATAAGTGAATGTTTTGATTCACTAATGGCCATGCCTTAAATCAATTCATTTTTTTCCATATGGGATTCAGCCACTGGTAGTTAAATCATTGTTTAGGTATGGGTGTACAAATGATTATTCCCCTTCTACCATGTTTGCCTTGTGATTTGCCTAGTGCAATGGCATGACAGGATACCATAGCTCATGTGAACTTTATCAGGATTGGAGCTTACACGGAACAAGGAAAGGTATATGATGCTGGGGGAGGGGGGCAGGGAGTAAGTGAACCTTTTAATTTGCCCTGCATGGAAAAAAGAAAGGTTTTTGTTAAAAAGAAAAATAAAAGCTAGAGAGTAGGGTACAATGTTGATACAGGTTGCTTGATAAAAATTTGTTTTTCATTTTGGAGAGGACTATTTGAAGCTCTATCTTCTTAAAATATGTATTTTTTCTTATTATTTTGAATGCTAATCAAGAACTTTTACACATCGTCCAGAATCATTTCCTACAAATCTTTAATCTGTATTATCTGTGTCACATACCAAGGTTCATTATAGTTTAATGTCAGGTCTCCTGTTTTGTGGAATGTGTAAATCCAGTACACTTCTGAAACCTTAACATCTTGAAGTCTAGGTGGACAGAGTATGGATCTCAAGATGACCACAGCGTATCTCTGCTAAATCAGTAAAAGCTACACTTGTACCACACCAACAGTAGTTTAATGTAAGATGTAACTCTTTTGGAATGAACATGTATCCAGGAACTGTAGAAGACAGAAACCTCACATTAAACTGAACCATTATGCCATTATTATTATTACTATTTTTTTAATTATTAACCTTTTTTATAAAGCGCAAACATATTAGGCAGTGCTGTGCATTAAAGGGTTGCCAATGACAGACAATTATAAAGAATGATAACAGAGGAGGACGCTAATAAAAAAATTTAAGTTGTCCAACTCAATTGGTCATAAAACCAGAATTCTACCATTAAGTTGATAATGGTGGCGAAACGCTTCTGATTTTTGCACAAACTCTACACGGTCGGGACTTTTGCGGTTCTTCACACATTTATTTGTTTGATGACATAGAAGTATTGTGTCTAGTATATAATACCTAGGTCCTGTGAAGTGTTGACAGGACCAAGATAAAATACCTGATTACTTTATGTAAATGTTTTTCTTTGATACTTTGAATAAATACACGTATATATTGTTTCATACAATCCCTGAGCCGTGAACCTCATTCTTTTTCTTCTTTTATACAATATATATGATTGCTTAATAAGGTGGCTCTACATTTAAAGTTATTAGTGAAGAGAGGGGAACACCCTTAATGAACTTTCAATTAAGTGGATAAACTGACAGACATTCACCGAATGTGTTTCAGACATAAAGCCATTTTGAGTATAATTAAAAAGACCAGATTCTCACATCGCAGAACAGCTGTACCAGATAATACTAAATTATTAGCTGAGGTCAAAGACTGAACTCTGCAGCCCTAAGTTATTAAGCATTTCCTTTTCAACCGAGCCAAATTTGAGATCACTCTATCTTCTAACCTTTTTAATGCATGTTTGTTTTTGTAGTTTCTGCCAAACTAAATCAGTATAACTCGTGGCAGTATTAAGGATTCTAATTTACTCAGGCGAGCAAGATCTCTGACATACATCCAGTGAATGACCATGAAATGAACCTAGCCAAATCAACTCACAAGCTCAGCTGATTAACTTAACAGCTCAAGGAAAGCCATATACTATACATTCTGGAAACATGTACCAACAGGCACCCAAACACAACGCCCTATTAATGTATTTCACAGGGTCACAGAGCCCAGACTCCACAATTCAGTGTGGTTTTTATCTGGCATCCTTACAAATTAGTTATGCTCTGCTGCAGCATACCCTACAATCTAGAAACATTCTGAGAAATATATATTATATACCTAGAACATGTTAATGGATAATTCAGCTTTGGGCAAAGCTTGCTGATAGTTGTCCAAACATGGGCAACATGCAAATAGTAATAATTCAATAATAATAAAAGGCAGGAGAAATCAATCCTTTCTGACCCAGGCTGAATGCTTAAACTGAACTCCAGACACAATAAACTTTCTTTTAATTGATACGTAATAGCCAGGAAAGTTATCCACTTTGTATGAGACAAAAGGTTGTGTAGCAGATGGGTAATGCTTGCAATGCAGAAGCATTCATCATGGAGTTCTGCAAGTTTAAAAAAAAACTATTAATTGATAAGTTACTTTTATTAAAATCACACAAAATTTAAATTAGGTTTACAAAGCATACAGTGTGCAATGAAAGTTTATATATGACTATGGTATTACCTTGTCTATTACTATAATGTAGTAGTATCACATACCATGAGAAAGTTGTAGCAGTCCTGAAATCCTACACTCAAGACTGTGAAATTAGTTCCCACCCATTAGCTCAATCTATAAGTCTTTGACAAAAAGATATGAGTTGGATGCAGGAAAGTACATCTTGTGAGCATGTTATTTTAGTTATTTGTATGCTTGACATATTAAGGTCTGTATATTTTTATTAGAAGCTCCAAAATGTTCTACTTTTTTTTGGACCTTATCCCATGCAAAATGAATCAATCTAGTATGCACAAAACATGCCTTCCATACCATAGCAATGTTTATGTTGTAATTAATCATAGTGTTTCCTTCATACAGCCTACTTCAGTGATAGTCCGTGCAAGTACATATTTATGTAAGCGTCATCTGTTTTCAAAGTAGAAGTCTTCATAAAAAATAGAGGATATTGTTATAAAATTAGGAAAATGCTAAATTAATACACTTAACCAATAAGCATTTTACATAACTTTATTATAATGGGAGTGCAGCTATAATTCAAACCGTGAACCTGATAACCGCTCTAACAAAGAATGGCCACAGAGAAAGATATTAGTCTGCCGATTCCTGTAGTAAGTAGGAAACAGGAACTTACACTAATTTATTGACCATTTAAAAGCCTAAGCAGAAAGTTACACCAATTCTGGTCAGACCAGGCAGTAAAATTGACTTTTACCTTCACCTGAAATAAAGAATGAAGGGGATGGATTGGTGGTCTCCTAAAGGTACAATAATACTTTAAAACAAACCACAGGCTTATCTTTATACCTTTAGAGGAGGCAAATGTTCACTGGTTACTCCATATTGCAAAACAGTATTTTGTCTGTCTCTGCCATGATCATCTAAAGAAGATGAAGATCCAATTTAGTAAAAATTGTAAAGCGGAAGTAAACTAACAAAAATTAGAAGCAGGCAAAATTTATTTGTAGAAGAGACAAAAAAAGTCCCTTCTGTATAAAACCAAATGTAAATGCCTGATAGCAGTTTTTGTAATTACACTTACCTCTCCTTACCCTGTCATGGAAGTTACCATCCTCATCCGGTCCTGCTCTGTGTTTCGGATCTTGAGCTATTTTTTTTGGCCAGGCCTGATAAATAAATACCTCTCAACTTTCAATATTTGGAGGGACTATCCCTCTTTCAGAACAAAGTCCCCATGTCCCTTTTTCTCCTGAGCTGCCCCCCAACTATTTTTTGTGTATATACATTGAATTAAAACATTTGATTGCTCATTGCAACGGCCCATCCTATTCTAGATAAATGCTCCCATTTGTCTTCAATTAGTACTGAAATGGTCACTCAAGAAAAAAAAATGACTGTCTGCCCATTGCTGGTTTCCAGACTACATTCTTACATGCTCAATTAAAAAACAATTTTCAAAAAGGTAATAACACATTGGGTAAATGGTAGACACCAATATACCACGTGTGAGGTTTATAGCGGGAATTTAAGCACTCGGCTGCTTTTTATTTTAGGAGCTTGCACATGAGAGGGTTAGTGGCATAAAGGCATTGTGAAAACCTTACAACACTGTGACAAACAACAGATGCTGGGAAATGAGAAATGAGAAAAGAACTGAGTACCCACATCTGTTTTTAAAAAAACCAAGACATTTGTAGTCATGGACACAAGCAGACAGGAAACTATATACAAATACACCATGTATCAGTACCATTATTTACATTCCTGTGAAAAATAATGCTCCATCGCCCTGTACAGGGCCCACCATCTCAATGACTTTGTGCAGAGGAGAGTAGAAGGCATCTCTAAAAGTGCTTGCAGGATCCTTGTTGATGTTCTGGGGTCCTGTTTGCGCTTTATTGGTTTCAGTAATGCAATTATTTAGACACCGGAAGGAAGATTTAGCATAATACTTATGGTGATTACATATTTTTTATAGAAAGATTTTTTTGGGAGATGCTGGGGAGTTAAAACCATAAAACATGCTTACAAACACCTTGGATAAAGTGAAGTAGTCACCAAAATCAAATAAAACTTTTTTCAGATATTATATGATATGCCTGTTTTCTTTAATGTTAAAAGTATTCACAACATTGAATGCTAGATTCCCTGTCTTGTCTGAGTCCTTGTCACCTGTAAGCATATTTAAACCTAAGAATAATATGTATTATACATTATATTGCAGCTTACCAATTACCGTTCCAATATGCCAGGACCAGTTTTGGGTAGGGCAAACCGAGCAATTGCCAAGAGCTCCAACTGGCATAAATACAGGGTTGCAAGAAGCTGGAAAGCTGTGCATCTGGGACCCCAGCTCCATACTTGCCCGGTGCCCTACTCACTAAGGGTTACATTTCAGTAGCAGTATTCTTTCTCTTCCATTTCTGCTTCCTTATCCTACTAACAAGAAAACCATACATGGGGGGGGGGGGGTTATACACATTAATTAGCTGATTAATTGACAATATTATGTCTTGACATTAGATAAATGAGCTCTATAAAGTCATTTAATGCATAGTGCAGCTGCTGGAGCTCATGCACCCTGGATTATAGGGAGGACATTGGGCATTATATCTTCAGTACACACTCTCTTGCTCAGACATGTGAAGGTATGCTGCCAAAGTAACCGTTACTTAGGTCTATTTAAAGCAACTGATAAATTACGTGAAGAAGCAGTGTCATTTGGAAGTGACTATTACAATTTTTGCTACATCCCTAAATCTACATTTAGAATATGCGGCATCTCATTTGAGAACACAGCATTAATAAACCACAAGCCTGCACATATTTTTTCACTGGAGAGACAATAGCAAAAATATGCATCTAGATGACTACCCACACAATCCCATCACAGAGATTCTTAATCTGTGATATGGAAAGGAGAGCTGAGTTGTTGAAAACCTGTCTAAAAAGAAAGATTTATACAGGCAACTTGAAGACGCGTCTCTTATTATCTGACTTAAAATCTGCTGCAAAACCAGATGTTAAACATCAGTTGAAAAAATAAATCAGAGCACTAAAATACTTTGTACATTGCTGGGTTTTTCCACAAAGAGTACAGTTAGTCTGAGTCATGAGTGGATAGGTTAGATGTCTTTAATCTACATTTCTCTTTATTATTTTCTCATATATGTGCCCTGATTTAAATGGGTGGGATTTCAAGCCATCATTTTCATTTTTAGAAAAGAGGTAGGTGATGAGTGAGGGTAGAAGTTAGGACGGGCTGTCTGTGTATGGCCACAAATGCCTGGCCAAGTATTTCTGTCATAGCTGCCTAACTCATTACCCATTATTGCCTCAATATTTCCCACTTACATTGCTTGGAGACAAAGTCCACAAATTGCCACAAATTCCTGTGTATTGTTACTACTGCTACGGTCACATTAGCCAATGTATTGTGACAGGCAGTGCTGTTTGTCTTGTGGTCCATATTTCCATGACCCCCATTATCCTCCCCTGGAACAGTTTTAAACACCATAGGCCTGATGTATTAATGTTCTCTAAGATGCTCTCCAACCTTCATGGAGAACCTTGGTTATAGATAACCTGGAAAAGATTTGTTACAAACCATTTGCTATTAGTTTAAAATGTGTTTAAATCCTGGACCAAATCAAGGTTTCCTGGATCACTGGGGTTCTCACAAGATAGTCTATCTTCTCCAGTGTTTAATAAATCAGGCCCATTGTGTCCCCAATTCAGGGTAGTGTCACTTTGAACTGCATTGCACAGACCACATTTCTGACAAATTTTCTGTACAAGGAAAAAGCTCAATATAGAAAGAAATATAAGACATGAGTGTTCCCAGGTATGTAAATGAAATATAACTTAGAAGTTGGGGTGCATTTGCAGTCTATTCATTTTGTATGGGTTGCCGTAATGAATTAATCTACGCACCTCATTATTGAACCGTCTTGTTCTAAAAAGTGTCCTGAATGTAATTGAATTGAATTTGGATTATGGTATTTCGAGGATACAGATATTAGCAGCATCCAGCAGAACCCACTTCAAAATGGAAGCCAAGATTTGATGTATCAATTGAAGTACAAAGTGGTGATTTACTAAACGAATTTAGGCACTTCACTTGCAAAGACACTTTACCTAGCTTAGTGAATGCTGGGAAGTAACTTTGCAAGAAATCCCCAATCATATGCAAGGTAATCCTAAAAAACAGGATTTGTCATCCTTGCATGACCATGACCATTTATCCTTTGGTAAATGTATCTCAATGTTTCAGTTTGGTCTGATATCACAGTCTATTCATTCAGATAAACTGTCATTCTAGACCAGAGGCCTCTGTGCACTCGTGTGTGGCCTTTTTTTTACAGCACTACTGCAAAAACAAAAGTGCTTTTCCTAAAGCCCAGCCATAAATTCTTTATATAGATACGGGTTCATGATTTTTAAATTCTTAAGTATTTTGCATGGCCCAGATCCTAGTGGTCTTTTTTTAAACTTCTAACTAAATGTATCCAAGTATGGGGAATATGGAGAAAGTCACGACGGGGATTATGTTGACAAATGAATTAGAAAAACAAAATGTATAAATTATGGAACTGAAAGTATTTAAAACAGAACAATATCAAATAATGGAAATGTGCTGTGTCCCATCCAAGAGCACACTTAAGATCCCTTAATAGGCTCCCTTTGGAAGAAATGCACTCAAAGCTCTAATAACGTAACAAAATATTATGTACTCTAAAAAATAAAAATTGCCTGGATTCAGTCCTGGCGCCGATGGTTGAGTAAAGGAACCACAAGTGTAGAACTGTCGGGAAGATTCCAGGTTCTGCCACTATGAAAGCCAAGACTTCATATGCAGTGCAGGAAATGTTACTTTATCACTATAGAGGGAGGGAGGGAAGCACTCACTGTACCTGAAAATGATTGTAACAATTAATCAGTCTATTTATTCATCTTTAATACGAGCCAGTGATTAGTTAATAAACTCCCCCAGCATGTATAGCATACTGGAGATGGCTGCATGTAGCCTCAGACTTCTCCTATAGTGGGTTATGCAAATATGACCACAGCTTGGAAAGTCTAGCCTGCCCCTCCCTACTGGTCAGTGGAGCTGCCAATCACATTCTTCAGTTTTTGCAAGAACAAGCTTTCAGCAGAGACCTGAAGGAAACAAGATTAAAGTAACTTAATCTAAGAACAAAATAAAAAAAAAGAAAATGAGCAGAATTTTGTTTTGTTTTTGTCAGCAAATATATTTATTTGTACTTCACAGCTGACAACACTTCTGCACTGAAATCACTACAGCGTTGTCGCCCTCTTAACAGGGTATTCTTAGAAACATATGTAGTTTTAGGATGCAACTCTATCAATACAATAGTTTGTTCCAAAAGAAAATTCCCTGTTTTACAGACTGATTTATTTCTGGTGATGGTCATCTAATAAATAAAAAACTTTCATGAGAGATTTATTTCATTTTCTTATGATCTTTCTGATGTTGACTAATTGCTTATTGTTCCAAGAAATGATACTGGTTGGATTCTTGCAATTTATTTTCAAATTTCACTATTCCCACCATATTTAAAAGATTAAAGGAGGCTGGAGAGGATACACTTTTACCAGTGAAGCTGGGTGATCCAGCAAACCTGAAATGCATCTGGTTCAGGTTTGAAAACATTTGCTAACAAATGGAGGAAATTAGAAGGAAATTTATTTAGAATCACCCAGCTTCACTGGCTTAGCCCCACAATCATGGGAATAGTTGATGTGTCACTGAAAAAACATTTGATGACATCCATTTAAGAATAGGTTTAAAAGTAAGGACAATTATTGCCAAACTGCCTTATTTGTTGGGCTATATTAAACAAAACAATATGTTTTTCATATGAACCCATAAATCTGGCAACACTGTTCAAAGTAAAAAGTTAAAAGAATTGTGTAATGTCCAGAAATAAGTTTCTTTATATTCACACTTCAATTATGTTTTTATATACCAAAATGTGACAATTTGCTTGCAATCTCATAAAAGTAACTGGAAGCTACCAATTACCAAATACTTTTACTTAAAATAACGTTTACTTAGTACTCACTTCACATCATTAAATAACACTACTCCTCCCATCTCAATGCTCTATTTGAATATATTGTAAATATGGACAGTGAACATTTAAGTAAGCAATGAAAATTAAGAACGGTGGGGTGTTCTTAAAGAGAGGAACCTGGAATACAGCCTACATGAAGCAAACCACATAAAGTTGAAAGCTGCAGTCAGGGCTATTTTTGCTACCACTACAACTTTCAGGCCATGTAGTCTTTAAAAGCTAAAACATGCAAAATGACTTCCCACAGAGTAACCACCACTAACCACATTGTATTTCTAAAAGTGCACTACAGGACCCTGTCGTTCAAGTCAAATATTTCAGCATTTTTTTTTTACACATAGCCAATTCCTTATGTTGTTATTTGCTATTATTACTTGGGATGCGTAATCAAGCATCCCATTCAGCAGTATCCATTACTGTGATTTATACAACTTTGTCATCAGGACAAAGAGGAGAATATTTGGGTATCCTGCATGAGGCCTACATACTAATGATAGAACATAACATTATAAATATATTATATTTATTAAAACACATTTGTTTACATTACATTTGCATTACAGCTATTTACCTCAGAGCTGTTTTAGGTATTAAAGCTTGGCCTAACAATTTGGTGAACTGACCTATCCATCTATCTATCTATCTATCTATCTATCTATCTATCTATCTATCTCTCTATCTATCTATCTATCTATCTATCTATCTATCTCTCTATCTATCTATCTATCTATCTATCTATCTATCTATCTATCTCTCTATCTATCTATCTATCTATCTATCTATCTATCTATCTTTCTGTCCTGAAATAGTTTTAGGCTGTAAATGACAGTGGAGATATATGACAATAGCAAGACATTCCATAAAAAACAAAAAATTGTACTAATTGCTGAGACAAACTCTTCAACTTGTTTCTGTAGTAATTCCCATGTTGTTTCTTTAAAATGCTAATGATCTTTTAATTAGTCTTTAACGTTTTAACACATATTTGCAGACCAGTTGAGGTATTTGTCATAATAAAAAGTATTTGCTGTATAAAGCTGTCAAGTCAACTAATATTATTTCAGAATTTGTCCCTCACAATCTAATGTCCCTTCCTCAGCCATATGTCTTTCATACAGTATAAGGTCAACTCTTTTGAGGATGAAGCCAACTAACCTAATTGCATGTTTTTGGAATGTGGGAGGAAACCGGAGTACCCAGAGGAAACCCACGCAAACACAGAGAGAACCTCCAAACTCCATGCAACTAGTTTCCTGGCTGAGATTCGAACCTGGGACCCAGTGCTGCAAAGGCCAGAGTGCTAACCTCTGAGCAGCTATATCAGTTATATTGTTATATGGTTTTTGGTACCACAACCCCTTGGTACCAAAGCAAAATATGAAATATGACTTCACTCCATATGCTAATGTTGTGTTTCTTAGTCAGGGTTCTGTGGAATCCCAGGGTTCCTACAAAGGTTTCTAAGGGGTGCCTTGAACAATGAGCATTTATTTTCCCTCAGGTCAGGTATCACTGACACCAGTGAACTATTTAAAGGGGTGGTGTTCTTCCCACTAGCTAACAGTGACCACCAAATTAATTTACCAATATATCGGGCATATCATAAATATTGGCAGAGATTCTCTGAGACCTTAAAGTTATTTCAAGGGTCCCCACCATATTAAAAACGTATTGAAAAGCTGTGCTAACATATCAGATGTCATGGTATGTTGATCCAAAGGCTTTATTTTCAGGTAATGACCCAGCAAAAGTCTGCAGATAATGAGTTATGAAATTCTTCTCATTTCACTAGCTGCATGCTCATTCTAGGATACTAAAAGATGGAAAAATCTATCAAAAGAAGCCAGGGAGTTACTATATTTAGAAGTTTATTTTAAAACTCTCATCTCCAGATCAGCTAATTATTCTGCATAGATTTTTAGCTTTTCATGTAGTTGCTAGATGTACGTTGTAAGAAGTGTGTGCATACTAAACCCACATAAATGGCATTAGAGCTGTAAAGACCCTTTGTACCAAACAAATCTTCTAAAAGAGCAGCATTTGGTAACTATAATACAAAAAAAAATATTAATTACAGGTAACCTAAGAGCATTGCTAAAAGTGAGGCTAAATGTTGCCTCAAGCCTTATGCGGATCTCCAAGCAAAGCAGTGAACTGATTACATAAGCAGTGGGACGATAATACTTGGAAGTGTATCCATAGAGATCCATAGAGATCTACTGACTTGAAAGGTAGAAATTTTACAATTTTGGATGGTTTAAAATACCATGGCTGGTTGCAGCCCACTTTTCATAAAATCTCAATGTACATTGTTGTTTGGAATAGACACCACTGTAATCTATCAACAAAGTTGTCCGGGCTGTTTTTTTGGTTCTGACATGAAACGGCAAGCTACAGTATGACTGGATTAACGCATGTTTTACAGGCCAGTCTATGAATTTTTCTCTAGGTCATTATTTGACAGATTTCTGTGATTGTTACTTGTAGACAGGAAGCTGACTTTTCATGTTGTCTTCACCAAAACATCTGCCAACAGCTATAAACATTCTGTGCAGTCCCTATTATCAGACCAGTGAATGATTATGTGATATATGAAGAGATCATTTTTTTGTTTTTCCTTTTTTTGTTTTTTAAGTTGAGACATATCTCCTTCCTAGTACAGAAGATACATTTATCTCACATGCAAGTTATTTTTCCTAAAACTTTCTCATGGGAGGAAAAAGTACAGTACATAGAATTTTTTATCCCTGACAATCAAAATGAGATCCAAAGTAAGCTTCAACTAAAGATCTTTAAAACAAAAACATTTGTAAGTACTTTATAAGAACATATTACAGACATGCCTGGTCAGTGTAGACAAACTATTTATATAGATTTGGATCTTGCCCAAATTAGGCCAATGGGGTTTATCTAAAAACACTCTGTCATGTATATTGCTATGTTTTCCGATCCCATTCCAACCAGTTATTATTATAGTGACATCATGTTCCATGGCCCTGTACACTGCTCATAGACTTAATATATAAACTATATATGTGCTATATCACTGACAACGCCTAACAAATATAAATTGATATAAATATCAATCCCACAAAAAGGAAGAATTTTGCAAGTTTCCGTAATAATGACAACTATATTTATGTCATCAATGTATTAGGGAAATATATAAAGAGAGAGAGTGATACAGCTTGTAATCAGAGAAACAGATAAGTCCCTGTATAAAATGTATACTTCTAGAAAACATAAAGTTTGCAGTAGATATTTTTGAACGTTGTAAAGCTGTGGCAGGTAAGCAGGATAAGTCAAATATGTGTTAGTGCATTCCTTAAATCAATATATCAGCTCTTTCTTCATCACGCCTACCATAAACCATGACTGTTTAACTTCATGTCAGTCTTTCTTCAACAATGTCTGCATGTACGGTTATAGCATGCCTGCTGGGATCAAATTTAAGGCTTTTCCCTTTAGTTCTGGCTTAAGAAAAAAGAAAGCAAAGTATATTATGCAATATCCTAAGAGACTTATTTGTTCGGCGAAAGACGGGGAGAATTGCAGAGATGGTTCTGGCCTGTCAGGATGGCCCAAAGAGAAAAGCCAGGCGCAGAGTATTTAATAAAAACAGTCCAAGATATAAAACCATAAAGCAGCCAAAGATGCAGAAGGATATTTTCTAACATAGAAAAACAATACTGTAATGTTTTAATAAAACAATGGAGTCTGGAAAATGTACTCCAAGATTACATTAGGTAGTGGCTTATTTTTAAGCAGATTTTTATTTGCAGAACAAGATATTTTCACCCAAATATGTATGCATTTTCAGATTTGCTAATTTATTCTTAATGCATTCCTGTACTTCTGTGATGCTGGGTGAAACGGCACTAGAATACTATATGAGGCACCATAAAATACCTGCCCATCCCAGATAGCTTCCAGATTGTACTGGAGCCACAAAAAATAGGGGTATTCTAATATAAAGTATCTGATAAAAGTTGTGGACTGGCCCAAAACAGTGATGGTTTTACTATAGTACAGTAATGTACAATTCATCCCTGTAAATGGCAACCTTTATTTGGATCTATATACAAAATAAATCAGTCAAACATAGTAAAGCTGTAAATAATAAGATATTACATTTCCCATACCAGATGCAGACTGTATGAGGTGATAGCAATCACAGACTGAACATCCTGTACCATTGCTATATTAAATGGCAAAATCAGTCAATGTGAAAATGTGAAAAAGTGATGCACATCTAATAGAAAAGAGGCAAATCCCAAGTCAAATCTTACATGCATATATAACATATCATAACTGGGCCTCCAAGATTGGATTGAGACATGGTTAGTTGCTAATAAACCACCAAGAAGAAGTATAAAAAAAATGGGCCCTTGGGCCTAATGATGCCTTGTGGCTTTCAAACTACTCCCAATGAGTTATGGGTGTCATGGGCCCACCTTCAGGGTAGTTCAGAGTGTCATAAACCCACCCCTAGGGGGAGTCACCTGAGCTTCCTTTACTTTTATACACTGATGTATGAGTGTATGAACCCATGTTGTCATCTCCACATCATTAATGACCATTTACAACCAGGAGAGGTGAAAAGAACCCTAACATGACTAGTTCGAAGTCATCAGAAAGGGGTATGTTTTTTTTTTTTTAAATATAAATGTGTGGTAAAAAGGACTGGAGGTAGGCGAGCATAGTTGGGCTTTATTATTAATACATAGGCCATCAACACTGGTGTTGTTAGGCTAAAGTAAAAACAATTTTTATATTATCAGTTTGCGCATTTTCAGAATTTTTCCATGCAATAGTAGATTAATGTCTTTCTGTATCATCTGTCCCTCTGTATCATGGTGAATCTATGATTTTTAGAATGTTGATTGGAATAGAAGAAAAAAGAATCTATCATACAGAAACCCGATATATTATTTAGGACTACACCCAGAGTACAGTGAGGCCAGCTGTCTGAATCACTTAAAGGATGAGATGTTAGCGATATTACGTTTGTGGTTTATGAAGACTCCCCTGTTCCAACTCACATTTGTAATTCAAGATGTTCCAACATGAAAGAGCTATCACATAAAATGTTCACATATATATTGTTATCCAGGCAGAGAAGGTATATGTGTGTACTGTATGCAGTTGATTGCTAAACATATCACAACTATAATTTGTTAAAGTCACCTTTGTTGCAGGTATGGACATATTTCATAAAATATGTATCTGAGGTCCTGAAAGGTAAGGGGAAATCAGGGAAGATGGCCACCTTATTTATAAATGGGAAACCCAAGTAATTAGGACCATATTCTTTCTTGTCTAATCAACTGTTCTCCCAAGAAAATGCCCTAATTCTTTTTTACTGTAAATCTCCAAATGTTAGATGTGGCATTTAAAGGAAACTGGGAAAAGTTGCAGGATGGTATAATTGTCCCTGCTTCTCACTCATTTTCTCTGATGTGCAGCATGTTTGTTCCTGGACTCTAACTGAAGCCAAACTAGCATTTTCTAATCTGAATGCAGGCAATTGCAGCCCCCATATTTTTCTTATGACAGTTATAAGTGATCCGAGTATAGATAAGCAAAGGAAATTACAGGTTCATGTTACAAGTAAGACATGATATTCTTTTTGTGAACAGCCCCTTGGTGTTTGTGGGTAATAAATCTACTTTTAGCGCATAATAAAAGTTGAAAGTGAGGGAGAAACCAAGTTTGCCAAAGTATCTATGTCGCATTTCAACTGTTGGGTTGATAAATCTTCCAGTCCTGTTTGCTCTGCTGAGGACTATAAAACTCCTATGATGCACATATAGAATGGTTTAGCAAGCACCACACTCATCAAACATCTGCCTTTGAACCAAGGGAATTATTTCCTTTTTATTACTTAAAGGACTGCCATATATGATTGCTAGCTACATATAAACACATTTGCCAGAGATCTGAAAATAATAGTGAATTCTTTGCATCATAAGCATGTGATCAATCTGGAGCACATTACTGTAGGAGGCTCGGCCTCTGGCTACACTGATGGTAGAAGTTAAATCCTGTACTCAAGTGCTTGGTTAATATTGTGCACACCTGGAAAAAATATGTCTAAATTCCATTTAAAACAATGAAATCTGCAATTATTTCCTGTTTACTGGGGATAAAGAGCTCGTATATAACAAAGGATAACTCCTTAGCAGATTATATTGGTAAACATATAGAATAAAGATAATGATGTGAACTTTGACATTATGCAGGCTACTTTACAAAATCCATTTATTTTGGGATATTTTAAGTTTAGTATAAAGCTTTTTTTCTTTCACAAACTTTTTTTTTTAAAGCTAATGCTGCTCATATACAGTATGTGCAGACACTTGTGTTAGGACTATGCATGGATTCCTTCCAATTTTTCTGCTCCATTTACATTTTTCTGTCCTTATAAACAGCAGGCATGGGATTGATTCTGTTATCTGGTATAAGTCATTTTTTTAGTAAATGATCACTTTGTTGAAGACTTAAAACAAAAAATTCACAGTAATGTTACATAAAAGTATATGTATACACTATTACACCAATTTCATCAAACTGCTGAACTCTCCACCATGTGATTTACTTTTAGGTGTGTCCGGCGCTGGTCCCCTGCTGCAGGATGTTCTACCCACTAGCTGCTACACCATTTCAGGGCACAACAGCAACATGGCAGCCTACAAAAGGAACCACAGCTTTCAGCAAGGACCAAGAAGCTAAAATTCCTCTGCCACCAGGGCCCTGCATGGGAACAGGACTCCTGGTCTGTTGGTTTAATATCTTCTTTTGCAGGATGTTTTTTTTTTTTCTGAAGTTGAAAAGGACCGTGTGAAAAACATTTGGCTACCTTTGTTTACCATTCCTTAAAATACTAATTTAATAAGTAAGCAGATCAGGAGATCTAACTTTGCCTTGACTTTTCTTAAAGTAAATGTGTTCCAGGTTGAATGCTGTTAATCAGCATTAAAGAAAAACAAGTAAATTTAAATGAAGATCAGCAATAGAAAACTAAAAGGTAAAATATGGCTATAATTTTTTAAATTGTAACTAAAGGAAAACTTTCATTTTAGATTTGGGCAATTTCTGAAGGGGTCAGCACCCCATTGAGGTTATTGTCACTCTTTTAGTATGGAGAATTATGATCTCGCTAATCTCTAATTAATCATCAATGTCACAGCTATAAAAGCTCCTGATCAAGCTTCACTCTTTGCTTGGTGCATGCTTGTTTTGGGAATGTAATATTGCAGTAAGCAGCAGTCAAGCAAACATGTTTCATGTCTTTATGCACTGTGTATGTTTAATTAATCTCATTGCTATTGGAATTTGCATTTGATTGGGGGTTAATTCATAGGCTTGCACCCTCAAGTTTTTTTTACAACAAAGAATTGTCATCTGGTATGCATGGCTGTATTATTTTTAAAGCTGGGTACACACATGCAATATTTGGCTAAGGACTGCACAATGCATGAACGAGTGCTGTACATACAACACCATTCTGCTCTATGGAGAGGGGAGGGGGAGAACGACAGAGGCACCTAGCAGCGCGCTCTCCCCCTTCACCTCCAATACGATTGTTCGTCATCCATCGTTCGTTGATCCGCCAGGACGGTTGTTCTGACGATGGATGACGGGAGCTGTACACACGCCAGATTCTCATCCGATATCAGCCCTGAGCCAATTATCGGACGAGAAGCATTGGAGATGTGTATGTAGCTTTATGTATATGCAGTGTGAGAAAGTGCTGGGAGTATGTTTGCATACAGTTTTATATAATGAATCTAAATAATCCATCTGTTAGTTAACAAAAAGAAAAAAAAAACAACACCTGTCTCACAGAAACAACTTTTAAAAATGAATGGGTATCAAAAATAAAAAATGCCAGCAGAAAAACAGGCTTTTCCTGTGTTTGTGTAAATACATGAGTAAATCGAAATGTCTGTACTTGACACAATTACAAGCTTAATAGATACCTATTCCTAGACACTCCCTGTACTCACAATGCCTGAACACGTTAATGCAATGGGCTGTTTCTTCTGTAGAGTTAAAGGGACACTAACTTGGGACATAAGGTAACTATAATAAAGGCTGATACGTTGACAGATGTTATTTATGCAGACCAGGACATCTGGACTGCTAGCTGTTAAGACATGTCTTTGGCACACTAAGAACACTATTCTACTCTCTGGTATGTCAGCTGCCCTTTTAAACCTTTGTAGGGACTTTCACTATATTGTTACCTTGGTGTTTACCATGTTAAAACTGTAGCAAGAACGGCACATGGCACACTGAAAATATGCAGCTAATATCATTTGACACTGCATTGTAGGACACACAACATAAAATGTTCTGTAATTATTACAAAGTATACAAGGGACAACTACAACCACTAAAAGCTATAGGTGCAATATTTCAATTTTTTATCAACTTTCTGCAAACATTGGTATACAGATGTTGATACACAGACCAAATTTGTGTTCCTGAAACAATTGAATGGACCTAAAATATCTGTGATCCTTTTGGACATATCTAGAGGTGGTAATTGTGCCAAGTCAGAATAATAAACCTAGCTGGATAGTGGCTTTCACAAAAAAACAAGGCAAGGTAAGTCAATAATTGTGGGAGATCAGCTATAAGGAGACTATTGAGCCTGTTTGCAACCATGTCACTCAAAAACACCCTAAAAAGCTCTGCATAAATATGTTTATGTACTATATCGTTTTTATTATTTTACATTTGTTAATATGCAATCCCTAATGACAAAAAAGTTAAAAAAAAGGCAAAAGCAAATTACCTCCCTTTAAACTGGCCTTTTAGGTCCATTATAATTGTTTGATAATATTTTAAAAATCTATTCACCGATGTGATTCTTGATGTGGTTGGTTTGAATGCCTAAGAATTTTTGGATAAAGCAAATTCTCTAAATAAAAGAGAACATTTAATCTATAAAAATAGTAGCCAAAAAAGGAGGGAGTTTCCTGTCAGAAAAGCAGCATCTGGAGAGACTTGCGGCCTACAGCATTAGTAAGCTGTATCCTAAGTGGTCCATCCTGAGGACATAGACACAGAGACAAAAGAAGGTTCTCAGCTTTTTGTTTAATCAAAACAAAGAGTGTTTCCTGCTTGCTAATCTCCACAATTATAACCTGCAAGGATTTGTTGGTGTGCTTATTAACTTGCTGCTGCACTGTAAGATACAGTTTGAACCAGATATAAAATTTCTATTAGATATAATTTTTAAATTAGATATAAAAAAATCCAACGTTATTTTAGAATGCTATGAATCAATAGTGATACTCATATATAGCTTTACATATAACATAGTGCTCGACAGGAGGCAATAAACATAATTCCTGCCGTCCCTGCCAAACCTAAACAAATCTCACAAATAAATTAAAGCGCCTTCTCTTCTGGTTTCCAATACAACATTGGTTCTCTGCTACTTTCACCATAATGCTGAGAAAATAAAATTAAAATAAGCAGAAACATTGGCCAGATAGTCAAGTAGAGGCATCCAATCAATACCCCTGCAACTCACATATGAAGTAGCGGGAAATCACTGGTCCATTGAATCCCAGTTTTAGATTTCTCCAAGTGAAAGGTGGACATTTCACAGTTCTTTCAGTTTTTTTCCTTATAGCAGTGTAAGATGAAGGTTTCCCATTGTAGGCCTTATTTATATAGGCTATAAATCAGCCTCATTTTTACACAATGTTTGACTTTCAGGAATGTATCACAATGCATAAAAGATTGGATTACTGTACATAGTCAATACACATTCAATAAGGTTCTAGAATTTATTAAGCGACAAATGATTGGGTCACTGCTCATTTGCCACTGAATGACTGTTGGATTGTTCAAAATAGTTATAGTAACTATAGTAAACGTGCATTCACTCCCTGTGGGTTTGCTGGGTTGAGTCCCATTTACTACACATCTGGATTTTCTATTCTTCAGTGAGAAATTTAGATTTCAGTAACATTTGTGAGTTTATAAACTAAGCCTGGATTCAACAGCTGCTTTTAGAAACTTTGCCACCAACGTAATAATATTAATAGTAATTATAGAAGGTAAAATCACATAAAAATGAAATACTTTTAAAAGACTACCTGCAGCTTTTTTCATCAATCACAAATGGTACTTTTTTGGGTGGTTTTACATGTAACATAGTGCTGGATAGGAGGCAATTAAACATAACATTAATCCTGCAACCATTGTGTGCTCTGAGACAGACCTAAAACAATCTCACAAATACTTTTCAATTGGAGCACCTTCCGTTGGTGGAACTTAGCAGCACCAACTTACTACAGGCTGGCTACAGTAATACACATGAAGGTGGATAAAAGACGATTCACCCTTAACAGTTGTTCATCTCTTAACTGTACAATTGTTGACAAACAAGGCAGGGTAATTGCTCCCAGAGTACTCCCTATTGGCTTGTGCACGGGTCCCTACATTTAATACATTAAAAAATTTCCATGTATATGGGCCATGTATACTCAGCACAGTTTCCCTAAAGAGTAAAGAGTGGGTAAAAAGGCAACAACCCACAAAGCTACACCTGGGAATAAAGGAAGAAATGTATGACTCATTTTTGTTTGTTTATAATTTACCACAGGCAATCTGAGATTATGTAGATGTATTACCGTGGAGGGTGGAGAACTATTCAGAATATTTGACAGATTTTTCCTTTTAGAAATCTTCTTCATATCTTTACAAAAAGAAAGTCAAATATACAGTAGTGATGCACAGAATAACAACAGGAGTGCATGTCTACAGAGAAAACATGCTATAGGTGCCTGAAAAATATGTTTTATAGCATAAGGAAATTGTATGCTATTCTTCTGGAATCTCCTCAATTTGTGAAAGAATACACTCTGTACTGTCCAGTTTATCACCGTATCGCCATAGATGTGTTAACAGCATTCATGTTGGTGCATAGGCAATTCAATTAGACTTTTTACACAAAGGAGAATTTTCATTTTTTGGTTTTGGTTTGAACTAATGAACACAAAGAATCCCTTTACTTATTCTGTTGGAAGAGCAAGTGCAGATTCAATGAATGTCTGTCAGATGGTAAGAAAAGTGCATATTGGCCAATATGTTGGAGCTACAGTAAGAAAGAGACTACAATCAGCCAGTATAATATTGATGTGCTTCCACAGAAGTTAGCTCAGTTAATATGAACATAAATTTACAATATGGCTTAAACCTGTACATTCATGTGAACTTGTTTACAACTAAACTGTTTTTTTTGTACAAATGTAATTTCTACTCCACATCAGTCATCATTATCTAATATAATTATACAACCTAGTTTGGTGAGGTAGCATATTTAATTATTTTATTTTTTAAGTGTTGACATCCTTACCTGTGTAGCCTACCTTGTGAATCAATGACCTGAAGCAAACATGCATACTTTTCAGATTTCAGTGGATTTATGATTATTTCAGGTTAGTAATCACTAGGTAACAAATTAACAAAAAAGACCAAAAGATGATAAATTTAAATATGAAAAGAGTGGAGGAGGGTTAGAGTATCAAGTTTATATTGCTGTCTGTGTTCCAATTTGGAAGATTTCACTGACTGCCATTATCAATGATGAGTATAAGGGAAAGCAAAACTTTGTAATACCAGAACAAAAGGTGAGGGTAAACATACACCTATTTCTGTTGTCAAATGTCTACTACTGACTGTACCCAAAGTAAACATGATGACCTGCACAGGGTCCAAACAATCAGAAAATCAAGTCAGTGATCTCCCCAGCCCCTTAAATCTGGGTGCACCACACAGCACTTTTCAGTAACCACCCGGCTGTTTTTGGGTGGTTATTGAACAGTTGGGTCACGATACAGGGGCTGCCACCCAACTACAATTTTTTACCACCCAGCCTAAAAAAAAATTCTGTGTTCAAAACTGCAAGTGATACCAACAATTGAGATTATATCCAAACCATTATTACATTAGCCTAAGAATGATATGAAAGTTATTTAGTGATCTTAGTTAATAATGATTTTACAGGGAAAGAGTTATGTGAAAAATGCATTAACTAATGAAAAAATCACATTTTTAATCTGACTGTAGAAAAATCTAAATCTAATTTTTCTGCATTTTTCACAATACCATGGAGCTTTGCAATGTCTTAATGAATGAGCCTGAATAAATGTAAACCTTTTTGGTCCTTCTGCTATTTTGGATCCTCATGATATAATGGAAGGAAGGTCAGTATTACATTACACACAGTCATTATCTCTGGCATTACTGTCGTCACTTATAAACATGGACTGAGAAATTAAAAAGATACCATGGCTATGTTTTTGTAAGACCATAGTAATTATCATGGTGCATTTACCATCACAGTTCATTACAGATTAAAATGACAGGGCTTTCCGACTTTACATCTCTTAAGCTTCCATGTTTTTCCCACCCCACCTCTCAGAACAGAGGTATTACCTTTCACACAAATCTCTGAATTGTAGGGGATTGCACAAGGCCTTACCAATTATAGTACACTGTGTTATTTCTTTGAACTCTTATTGCCTGCAGTAAATTTTAAGGAAAACTCTTACCCCACCATGAAGTCAAGCTCTTAGTGAAATTATTATCAAAAGCCTAGCGGATTAGCCTTTCTTCCAGGTCTTTCCTCCAGCTGGCGTACAATTATTTCATACTGGTATCATCTATAACAGCTAAATACATGGGAACGGCTCAGAAGGCAACGATAATATATCCTATGTTCTGATTTCAAGAAAGTACATTTATTAAAGTATAAAAATAGGCATGAAGATACAAGTAGAAGAAAGCTTTAAAAAACAGTGATATCACTGGTTTGCATTAATATTTCATTGAGCTATACCTATGTAGATTAACTAATTCCTGATAATTGCCACAACGACTATGCACAAATCACAGTAACTCATAAAAAACGATCAATGTAAACGTTCATTACAGTACAGTTTACAGGCAAAAAAAAGAATAGTTGCTGAATAGCTAAACCTATTTATTCCCATTGGGAAAACTGAGAAGTGGTTTCAGAATAAAGGACCAGTATATTATAGGGAATGCTCAGAGACCTAATGTAAAAGGCAATATATGATAAAAAAAGGTTATGGTTTTGTGTTTAATCAAGCTTTTTTCCCTTGTTGTGTCCTAATGATTATTGATTTCTGGGAAGACTTTTCTGTTACTGTGCAAGATTTCTTTAAATGAACCCTGAAATGTATTCGCTCATAATCTGGCCCTTGCCCAGCACTCCCAGTAGTTCTCTGCTTCATATTCTGGCTTTCTAAAACCTCTTTGTTCCTTGGAGTATCATACCTCATGTCAATACCTTTCCCAAACTACATGGTGGTTTCCAATCTGGTCAAGACACAGTGAGATTTGATCAAGTAGACTTTAACAAATTCCATTCAAATGTGAATGCTACTGGGACACTGGTAAACCATACCCAAACCTAAACTGGTATCAGATACTTCTCAGAAGCACAATAATGACTGTTGGAAATTTCCTGGTAAACATCACCTTTATAACCTCAAAGAGCAAAAATATAATTATTACGTTATATTTACATATAATATAATATATAATACATTTATACATATTATATATATTATGTTTAAATAATAATAGGGCCAGACAACACAAACATTGTAAATAAACACGAATCTGTGGTTATAGTGAGCTACAAAAACTACTCCATCTACTGGTTTGTGATTTGTGCATGGACAGCACATTACACTTTGATGGGTAGTCACTATTTATTTCACTATACTCTTTGGACAGTCGTGGGCAAGATACTATTTGGAGTGTTCACCGGGCAGGTTCTAGTACCTGTGGTGAGGAGGTGGTCTGCGTGAACTCGCCCAAGCCCAGCATTTGAAAACCAGTGCAGGGCCAAAATGACACATCAAAGTGAGGGGAAATAAAAGAGGGGGGGGACAACTCACCTAAAAACATACCACAGAAAATGTAAAAGAAGCATATTTTTTTTAAGTTCATAATATTTACCCTTATTGTAAAAAGACCAAGGCAACGTAATAGGCGTTTAATATAGGACACCCTTTCCTTTTGAATACTTACCTTCACCATATTTCCCCACTTCTGAGCTTGCCAACTGGTGATGCTCAGTGTTTGAGAAGCCAGTCATTAGCTCTATGTAAGCCAAGACAGAGACCAAAATGGAATTTACTAGGAGCTTTTTAATTAACACTCAACTAAAGTATAAGACAGCATCCTGAGGAGAAACTATTTATATTTAAAGCATAACCCACCCACCTACATAAAGGACTTTACCTCTACATGGCCATGCCAACGTGCGTAGATGCGGAGCAGAGAGCTGTCAATGCTATATTTTTAAAAAGTGGACTTCCAGCATTGCCATATGTGTTAGAAGGAACTGTTAGGAATAAGTAGTTAGGATGTAAGGGCGAAAGATCAATGGACATTTAATGAATGTAAACTCCAAACAATGCCCTATTTATATGCAAAAATGAACACTTGCTTGGAGATATATGTTAAGATTGCATTTTGTAGTCATTTTTGCTGTTTCAAACTCTAAGAAGTAAGCTCTGATTTAAGTTAAAGCCCACTGAAACTCTGCAACAGTCAGAATTTGGTAATGGAATTTCTTTTTATGAAAATGTCTTTATAGAAAATTCCAACCCTTAATTCTTCCCTAGTTAATTGCTGTAGCAGAGTTGAGTTAGCGGTCATGCATTTACAGAACAAGAATTATTCTGATAATGTATACAATGAGTGAAATCAGACACTGTCCTATAGATGATGCTGGAACTGTAAGGCACATTAACCTTTTTCTTGAATATTAACCAATTAACCCAGTAAGTATTGTTGGGCATACATGTAGACTCAGCACAGACAATGGTGAAAAAAATTGCAAGAGAATCTAATCAAAGCACATTTGTACATGATTATGTAACAAAGTAGACAACTTGTATAAAGTGTTTAAAAGCAGAAAAAATAAATAACTGTGGCATCCTTTATATAAACATCATGCACAAAAACTTGATCAACAATACTTTCCCCTTTAGTGTACAGAGTACTACCAATCACTTATATGTGTAAAAAGACCACCTTCATTCTGATTGGTAGGATATGTAATATTGTGTATGCTCTTATACAGTTTTATCTCTCATACTGGACCTTTGTCATGTGACAATATTGTCTGTTTGTTATTGAGAATGTGTTTAATAAAGTTTACCTCGGTTGTTCTAAAGGGAGACTTCCTTAGGGAGGAGAAGCATGGTGCCTGTGTGCATTTTTTAGTCTGTGTTAGATAAGCAGGAGTTCACAAGATAATAAGATCAGGGAACATTATTATACCTGTCCCATCTCTTATTATAATGACAACACTGACCACCGTCTAAGTAAAACCCAACCCTAACAAACATTATTGCAATTTTTTTTTTTTCTTTAGCAAAAAAAAAAAAAAATGACCTGTCTGTTTGTAATCTTCTTTATAACGTATACTGAGCTGCAAATGCCCAGACTTTTCAATCAAGTTGTCTGAAGATCCCAAAACTATAGGGACTATTTGGAGATCTTGGGACCAGCAATGTTGGGCGACCTGGACCCAGCCTGGCCCTTCTACAACAAGAACCAGTCTGCTCATTTTTTTTTAGGTTTAGTTCTGATTTAACAAGTAATTAGATTAGTACCTTCATATTGCCTTCACATGATTTAAATACTTCTCATATATCTACATTTGAGATCTAGCAAATCAACCCGAGCTTCTGGCATATGAAACCTATTTAACAGAAGTAAGAGACTACTGTTGGATGCATTAGTATAAAGATCAGAATAGCATTAAGGAAATAAATAATGTGAAGTGCTGTGGAAAGGACTAAACCAAAAGAAGCTGTACTCAAAATGGAGGAAATAGTTGAGCTGTACTGGAGGTGAGAAAGAATGAATGACAGGGTAATGGGAGGAAAAGAGTAGAAAACTGGCCGATGAAGAGGTGAGACAGAGAAGAGAGAGTGGTAAGAGATGAAGTGGTAAGTATTCAAGGTAATGTGACACAAACAATGTGTTGCTGCTAAAACTTTTGTTTTTTTTTACGTATTTCCTATACTCAAGACACCAAACTCAATGTTCTCCCACTGGAAAACATCAGCCAACACTGAGTGCTGGATGTATATTGTTAACAAAAAGTGTATTACACAATGAGAACATACAAGCCAGCAAAAAGTATTGTTGTGGAGTCTAAGTGTGGCTAATACTTGTCGGCTGCAGACCCAGAACCCAGAAGAGGATGGTGGCATCCTCGACAAATGTTGTAAGTGTAATTAAAAAAAATGGAAGTTAAGTTTATTTTATTGCAGAAAGGACATCACAAGTCGTTTGCAATATCGAACCAGCCTGCTCACAATTTTTAATAACCAAGTTTGGTTTTGCCTTTTCATGAACAAGGTTGTTCTTTATTCACCGTTGTTGATAGCTAAAAACAAAATGAAAGCTAAAAACATAATGAAAGCTTACTTTTGATCATACAAACCAAATCATTTTACTTCTTTAATTTCACTCTCAACACTGTAATCTCAAACATCCCTCTGAAAAATGCCAAATCCTCAGACACACCCTCAGTGTAGCCTTGGCACTTGAGGAAAGCCATGTAAAGCTGTTAACATTAGACAGGCCAAGTGAATAGCATACATAAAGCTGTGCTTTACATGTGTAGTCCTTACCAGTCTGTCTTTTTTTTCCTTTCTGCATAACTTAAACATCCCTTTAATGTTATGTCTCTGTATAAAATGTTAATATTAGTAGTGTCATTTATCATGGTTATTGGGGCTGGTGCCACTACAAATCAGGTCACACTGATTCCGATGCAATACTGTCTATCATACCATGATCACTTTGCCAAATTACACCTCCTGCAATGCTTATTATGCCTGCTCTTTTACAGCCTGATTATATACTGTACACAAGGTTTTTCTGACTTCAAGAGACTGTCATTTGGTCTGTTTGGGTGACATAGTCGCTTTAAAACCTGCTCATTAAGCACTTACACTCACTCTCTGACTGCCTGTGGTGCATAATACCATCCCACAAACAACCTGATAACCACAAGAGGATGCCTGTTTTTTAACATGTAAGGACACTTTGTACCCATGTTTATTTACACTATTTACAAAGTATGGTATTATTGTTTATATTGTATGTAAGTGTGTATATATGTATTGCTGGGTGTACTCCAGAACTAGAATCTAAGCTACCTTCACATACCTAAAATGTCCTGCTTCAGTAAGCCATGGATCAAAATGTAGGTGTAAATCTGCCCCTACCTGTCCCCTGAGACCACCAAACTCCTTGTACATGCTCTTATCATCTCCCGTCTGGACTACTGTAACATCCTTCTGGTATTCCACTAACCCGACTCTCTCCTCTACAATTTATCATGAATGCTGCAGCCAGACTCATCCATCCTTCCCTCCGCTCCTCTACCGCTACATCTCTTTGTAGTTCTGTCCATTGGCTTCCATTTCACCTTAGAATCAAATTTAAGCTCCTGTGCTTTGCCTTCAAACCCCTACACAGTTATTGTCCCATTTACATTTCTGGCCTGGTAAAAAAATACTCCCCCTGCCGCTCTCTCTGCTCCTCAAATGACCTACTAATGACTTCATCACTCATAACCTCATTGTACGCACGGATACAAGACTTCTCGAGAGCTGCTCCAACTCTCTGGAATGGTCTTCCCCGTCCTATTCGGCTTGCTCCTACTTTCTGCTCATTTAAAAGAGCTCTCAAAACCCATTTTTTCAAACTTGCCTACCCGGCTTCTTCTGTCATTTGAAACCATCACTACTTCCCACACTACATATCCCCATCCTATTGTGTGTGAAATTCCCCCACCTACTAGATTGTAAGCTATTCGGGGCAGGGTCCTCTCCTCCTCACTGTCTGTATTAGTCTGTCGTTTGCAATCCTTATTTAATATACAGCGCTGCGTAATATGTTGGCGCTATATAAATCCTGTTTATTAATAATAATAATAATAATAATAGGTGTAAGTAAAGTCCCATGCAAAGAATACATGACAAGGCAGGTCATTATTGCAGAAGGAACAGACAATGTCCTTTCTCTACGATGTCTTCCATGCCTGATCACTCCAGGTTTCTGGCAAAAAGCTGAGCTGCGCATGAGAGGCATTAGCTTTGGTTGTAGGGTTATCCAACAATCCCGGGTTCCTCTGCGTATGTCGGCAAAGAATGAACTCCTACACCCCTGAATGGGAGTTACGTAACCCGGAGAGGTACAGTTCAATGAACATGGCTGAAGATTGTAGGGAGGAAGAAGATAAGAAGGAAGATGGTGGCGCAAAGTCTCTGTTACTAAGATCTGTTACTAAGAAGTACAAAAGTTTTGTTTTTTTAAATTAGATCAGAATAATAAATAATCATATTTAAAATTGCTATAATTGCAATTGTAAACCGCAGAAGACGTACAAGCATGCAACAGGTTTGCCATATGGTGTTAACAATGTATCTACTAAAAGAATAAATTAATATAATAAAATAAGGTTTTCTTCACTTAAATAGTTATCTTTATTAACTTGTTTTTTTTCCAAAATTGTATAAATGCTGACTGATTCCATGATAATCTCTCAACAGGCTTCCAAATAGCCCAATGAAGACAGATTACTACCAGCGGCTGTATTTTGATTATTGATAACCATTGGAAATTCCTCAATGTCAAAACCCTAACATTCCAAATATTTTTTTTCTCCTCCACGAGGGAGATTATCTCTAAATTCATTCAGACCCTGTACAAAGAAAATGTCAGCATTTTACACAGCATTACTTTACAAAAACAGAAAACAAACAAAATTCTGGTGGCCAAGTTGTCCAGTTGGCTGAATTTTATGGCACCCTTTGAAACATTGCTGTCAGTAATAAAATAATTTACATTAATCTTGTTGCACATTCTTTCATCCCTTGAAGATTTGTAGGCCAGATCATTGAATGTGATAGCAGAGTGCATTTCGCTCTCCTACACAAAACCTTTGTCGGGCCTCATCCACAGCTAAGACATTCCTCCTCCACAGTTTGGGCAGGTGTTGCTTCCTCACCCTTAAGTGAATATATACAGTCTCATTTTTCCTATTGAATCTCCTATTATCTTTCATTAATTATACAGAAAGCGACAGGAGGTGTCTCCTTCATTGATGGATACTAAATACAGGTAGTCCCCGGTTTACATACAAGATAGGTACTGTAGGTTTGTTCTTAAGTTGAATTTCTACGTAAGTCAGGTACATTATTTTAATAAATGCTATGTCAGTTACTGTATAAAATCTCCACTGTGAGTTAATCACAAACAAGCAAAAGAAAAAACTTTTTGGAGCCTGGACATTCATGCAAAAAGAAACAACTGCAAAGTTTGTATTGGTCATTAAAGCGTTACAAGATGTTGCAGAAGAGCTCAGTCCCAAAGATCACCCACCTCACCCACAACCACAGCTGTGTTTAGCAAAAGATTTCTTCTGCAAGTCATGCAAACCGCCCCTCCCCCCATCAAGCCCCCCCCCCGTTAGTATGTTGGATGTCCTTAACTCGGGGACTACATGTATATTAGGTGATTCAGTATCAATTGTCTTCCTTTTCCTGGATCAAACATTACATAGTAGTAGGGGGAAAAGGCTCATATAGTGGCACTGTAATATGAATTTTCAACATGTGAATAAACTATATTGCTTTATTTATCAGTGTTACCTAAACTGGTCTGACTAATAACCACATTGCACATCTAAAATGTAGGATCTAAAATATAGGATTTTACTAAGAAGTACAGAAAACAATGAATGCATCATCCCCTTTTTTAAAAATTCCTCGCTTGAGCTGCCAAACGGTTAGTTATATCATTTTGATCCTCCATTTGTTCAGTAAATTCTGCATAATGGAACAAGTCGTATGCAATATAAAGGATAACAAAAGAGATGAATAAATAATATAGTAGTTATAGTGTAAGTGGTCAGGCTTGGTAAAGGGAAAACAGGTGTTTTCATGCAGGAACAGTGTAACTATCCCTGGAACCTAAACTACATTTGCATTATATTTTAAAACCTCTGCGGATAGCAAGAAAAGTTGATAATTACAATTTGGCAAGACAGCACTGAATTCATTGTAAAATTTGAACTGCCAAAGTCAGTATTTGAACATGATAACATTTAATCATGAATCATGCAGAACTGTTGAGCTGTTGAGCTGTCATAAGCATAATTTATTGAGTCTGGTTTATTTTAAGTTCTGCAAACTTGGCATTTTGTCCCAATTTGTAACATAAATAAATGGTGCATACAATTAATAAAAGCATGTTTTATCCAATGCTTACCAAAGTATGTCTGTAGCACAACAGGGAGCAAATCTCTAAACACTGCTTATGTATGAAGAAGCTTATTCACAGGAAGTGTCGTATTAACCCTACATACTACACACAGAAGAGTGTCTATACCAAAATGTGTCACTACATTCTGGATAAATAAAATGTAAATTAGTGAATTATTATCAACATAAAAATATCCAATCTCCAGACATAAGAAAATCCCAATCATTCATTCATTTTTAAGTACTTTTAATACTCACTTCTGTTTTTCAAGAAACCATGACCATTCTATCTAGTGTTGCAATGGACTGGATGAACCTTCCCAATGTCAAAACAGTCTTCA
>NC_092863.1:30328844-30357857 GCF_032062135.1 Pyxicephalus adspersus
TGTTCGGGCATGCACAGAAGGAGCAGCCAAGAGCCTCCCTGGATGTGTGACGTAGGTTCTCTACCCTTTTATGTAAAGTAAAAATTCTGAGTTTAGGTAGGCCTTAAGGGGTGGGAGGCAAGTAGTGGGAAGGGTACTCTTTGCCCAAAATGTTTATATTATTGTGTTATCTGTGTGGTCACAACATGATGAACACAGTTCTAAACCTCTGAACCTTTGCTTTATCCATACATAGCTTCCCATTGCTTCTCTATCACTCCCTATTTTGTCCCCAGGAACTAATAAAGCACTGGAAATACAATGAGCTAAGAACTCTCCTCTACATTATTATTCCGAGCAGGAGCTACGCCACTCTGGCCTAGTCAATTAAGACAACCAAAGACCCGAACCCAGAAGAAGACGAGTGAAAATGTAAATAGGGTAAAGGGGAGATTAGTGTACTTGGAAAATGTGTAAACAGGCAGGAAAGTTTTTTTTAGAACCTCTTTTAAAAGTTTTGTTTTACTTTAACTATTGTACTACTACTGTATTGCATATAAAGATTCATATTAAGTAATATTGCATAAAAAAATTTCATTAACTTAGAATTCTTCAGTCTCAAAATCTACAAATCAAGTATAGTGGCAGATGGTGTTCAATACTCTTTTCTCAGTATGGAAGTAAAACATTGCAGTCTGTAGGAATCCTAATTTTTGTGCACTAATGCCGAAATTCAAAACATTTTAAGACTGAATGCTGAATTGTTTAAAGGAGATGCTTCAATCACATTGTGGATTATAAAACAGTGTGATACTCCATATTTTATGTCAGCCAAAACCCTATGTCTAACAGCTTGGATCTGTATTGCATTACAATTACTCTAGCTGACTTTATTTGATCCCAGGCTGCAGAAATTTGAGTGGATTTAAATTCAAACCAAGAAGCTCACCAGAACAGAATGATTAGTGATGGGTGCTAAATTTGTACATTGAAGGTGACATATTGGAAAATTCCTGGGCAGATGGTTACAGCTAATGTAGTCACTGTGTCATATTAGGAACAAATAGATTTGGAATAAGTAACAACTATTTAAATTGAATACCAACTCTGGCATCAAATAGCTTATTTAGGGAGAAATTATTGCCTCATTACACATTATGGTAAATGACACCATGACAGGTCTCTTAAGTCCAAGGGAACTGGTGGTAACACTGGTTACATTGTAGGCTACATTATTCACAGAGCCAGCGGCACGCTATAATAATGATTGCTTTACTTGCAGAAAAGGGGGGGAGGATGTTGAGTCTAGGAGTAATAAGGAGACATACAGAATATGATCACCTACCATAGCCCATTTTTATTAATATACCTAATGCAAGTTTGAAGTTCTGCATTAACTGAAAATATAATATATTGCATGTTTGATATATCATAGCACATGTTAATAATTGATGTATACATATATATGTTTATTTCATTTCAGTATGATTATCTTGTTTCAATGTTTTTAGGAAATACACCTATGTAATCAATGCATTTAAATAGTATAAGAATGTGCTTGTAGCCAGCCACTCCTGTTAATACAAAGTGACTATCTTAGGTTCCTTAGAACTCCCTTCTTTTCTACTGCTGCAGACTGTTCAGCATTTATTAGATTGGACAATCTTGGATGTCTGTGTCCCCCACTGCACAATGTGGCTACAACCACAACCCCACTGCTGTGTCCTGTAGTGAAGACCAGTAGATGCAATCAGGCACCCAACATTTCCAGAAGACCCACAGCAACTGAAATAAAGTAGGATGAAGCAATTTTGGTGCATTGACCCAAAGGACCTGTTAAAAGGAAATATTCCAAATGAAGCAAAGGATCTGGTTATGATACCATAGTATGCTTCATTTCAGCCCCACTGACTCTGTACAATTTCACTACTGATGTCCTCATGTGTGTGCAATCTATATTTTCATTAGGTGACTTACGGGCAGAAAACAACACAACTCATTTTTATGGGGAAGTAGCAGCCCACATTAGCTAGGCCCTGGCACAATAGTTTAATGAGGATTGCCTTTATACAAATTATTTCATAACCTTGAGATACCCAACAGCTGATTCATTCTCTCTGCTGCCTAATATGGTAGCCCTGCTAAGGATCCTCTTAATACCACTATATATAAACATATATTTATATACCACAAGTGGTTTTGAGGAAAATCTGATGGCGTATTTATTAGATTGCCAGCATACAAGCCTTGGGGAGAACAAATAGCTTTTGCAAGCATTTGGCAAGAATTAAATGAATTGCACAGTGTTAAATAACCAATGAATCTAAGGTCTTCGGGTGTCCTTGCATTGGGGGTTGCAATTTCAGCCTCATAAAAGGTGTCAATTTCTCTTACTTTTATATTGCATTTAATTTAGACATAATTAAGTGTATCACTGTTTTGAATAGACTTTTCTATATGCACAGTTAGTAAATACAATATTATATTATATAATAAACAAAATCTAATATTTCCAGGTAAACAAAGAAAAAACTCAAAATATTGGCTGACTTGATTAACACTTAACACCAGATTAGCATTTTTCAAAGCAATGGTAGCATTAGGATTCATATGTCTATCATGGGCCTCATTCTACTTTATTTCTTATGTTTCCTGAAGCCAAAGGTTACATAAGAAAGCCAGTTGCTTGATAGGAATAGGATGAGAGAATAGTTAGGTGCTAATGTTAAAGTATAACATATTTGTGATCCTAGTCAGGGAGATTCTTGACATGGGCACCTAGAGCAAATGTTAATTTTTCTTCCTAAGTGAATTTGCCCATACTAACCCAATACTTTCATACTGCATTATCTATAGGAATCACAATTGACCAGTTCAAAGAATGCTAAAAAATGTTTTTACATGTAATTTGTAGGCGCTACAACTTAAAATAGTTTCTACACATATATACCTGTGCATTACCCAATTCTCCTAATCTATATTAGCAGATGGCTACTTTTTAAAGCAATGCTATACTTCGTTCCAAGAAAAACAATCCTCTTGGGCAGTGCTTGTTTTATAATGTGTCATTTCATTTCCGAGCTAGAGTTACCACAGGTGATATTTCCCATCCTACTATATAGCAAGAGATTGTATATTTTGTCACTCACAGCTACTTACCCAGTGAACACTTGGATAATGCATCTTGTTTTCTACTAATGCAGGTAACAGACTAATAGCAGGATTTGTCTCATTTGTATTCCAGTCACATACAGACGCTTGGAGGCTGCCAGATATATCAGTCATTTTTGGCCGCAGATGAACTTTAAGAAAATCCTGTTGCAAGAAAGACTCATCATATTTTAACCAAATCCAAAATGTACTTCAGCTTTCTACATACTTATTTTTATCCAGAAAATTATAATATCCTTTAACTGGCACTCACTAGACTGGGTGGTCTAATATTCCAAATTATAGACTGTATGGAGAAAAACGTAATAGAGTATCTGCAAATGTGTGCAATGATTATACCAAGTAAAAGAAGATCCACTAAAGATCCACAAATCCACTAAAGGCTTCTCTACTTTAAGTGCATCTAAAGGCAGTGATAGGGGGAAATTAACCCTAATAGGTAGATTCAATCTCTCTAATTACACTGATAGCCAATATCACAATTGAAAGTGAAGGCAAAAAAAACCTAGCAAGTAAAAAACGGTCTCTAAGCCATAAAACGAAAATGCAGCTCTGCAATCATAAATATATATAAAAAAATGTATAAATGAGACATGCACAAAGAGGTTTTAGATCTTAGTAGTTCTACAACTAGTATTTGTCTGTTAAACAAAGATACCTAAGCACTGGTGCTATCACTGCCAGACCACATGAACTCAGAGTAAATTAACTACTTTTCCAAGGCTTGAATTATTTGGTGATTTAAGTGGAAAGAGGTATCATTTTGCACTGCACTTTTCAGTTTATTGCTTAGTTTAAAAGCCAGCTTCCATTTTACAAGATAGCTGATCGCTTCTGAACCTTTTCTCTGAAACCCAAGACACTCTCTTTGCTTCCCCTTTCAACCAGTGACTGACCTCATATAAACGGATAACTAGACTAGCATTCCACTCTAAACCCTACAGCACTGTTATAAGTTGGTAAATCAATACCAATTGCCTATTGTGTTTTTCTTTTTTTTTTTAGTAAAGCTATGACTAATATATTCACAGGCTTGTGTGAAAGTGTGATTGTTTTTTTTTTTTTTACAAAATATTAATAACATTAATTTATCCAACTAAGAAAGTGTAAGATTTTTTTTTACAATTGCCATCAATCTTCTTTTCTGTAGGTGGATAAATAGAGATCCTTCATCCCCCTCTAAAGCTACGTACACACTTCCAATTATTATCGTTGGAAAACGAACGACGAACGATCCTGCACGATATCTACGAACGATCGTATAGCACCGATCCTGCACATAGAGATAACGACACGAGCGTTCGTAGATATTGTACACACAAAAGATACGATCGTTTGAGCGATAGAGGAACTATGTGCACCACAGGAAAGTGAACGAACGTTCGTTCATTACGCATGCTCAGACCATGGACGATCAACGAACGATCGTACACACGAACGATGTTCAACGATCGTCGTCCCATCCGATCCGCCGGTCCGGTCGTTCGTTTCCAACGACTTTCCTCGTTCGTCGGCGTCGTTGGTTACTTTTTTTACGAACGATGTTTGCCCAATCGATCGTTCGTCGTTCGTTCGTCGTTCGTTTTGAACGATAAAAATTGGAAGTGTGTACACACCTTAACCTTCCTTGTATTGGGCAGACATGCACTATATTAACATATAATAGCATGTTATTTAGAGAAACCCATCAAGTCTTTGGAGTATCTCACAGTCTCCAGACTAGGCTGTTCCTCTTGGTCTACTGAAAATTTAGGGATTGTTCACCTAATGGTTTATTGTTTCCTTGAGATAAGAGCAGTGTTGCTCCTCAGGTTACATTACCATGATAATAGCATAACAATGATGTGTATGATACAAAGAAGATAAAATAGATGCAAATGTTCAACAAACAAAACTGCACTCACAGCTCTCTCTTTCCTCTGGATGAGCTAAAAGTCTTCTAAAATGTCTATTGACAATTTTCGGTATTTTAGTTTCTTGCTGTTTTCTGGACTGAATTTTTAGGCCTAACATGTTTTGTATCTATTTACTCAAATCAACCTCATCTAAAATTTTACAAATCATTGGTGATTATATTGTATTTGTGTGCAATAAATCAATTGAAGTCCATTTTGTGTTGAAAATTTGGGTATGATAAACATCAACACAAATACTGTGTGACATTAAAAGTCCTAATATCAGCATTTTAGTCAATGTTTTTTAGAAAGTGTAGTGTTTATAAGGTTTTAAATACATTTTAAGCCCAAAAAGTTTTATTACATTTTAGCATGTGTGCAAATAAAAAAGGGTTAAGGTAGTAATTTAAAAAATACCTGTCAGAATCGAAACAGACCTACCTCAGACTACTCCCAATATATCTAACAGACAAGAGGGATATATACATAATCATTAGGGCTACGTACACATATGCAATAATTGTAGTTGCAAAACAAACGATTGACAAACGATTAATGATTATGCAAGAATTTTTGGAACGTTCAAATATAATCCACCAATAATGTACACACACTAGATACGAATGTTTGAACGATGCTGGTAGTGATGTGTACTAGGGAAAGTGTACTGCAGAACCATCCACGATCACTGAACGACCGTAAACACAATTGATTGCGAACGATCGTCGCCCAATCAGATCTGCCGGGACGATCGTTCATTTCCTGCTACTTTCCTCGTTCGTCGACGTCGCTGGCCAGCCGTCCTTCACTTATTTTTGTTAAAGAATATCGTCTGATTGGTCGCCAATCGTTTGTTTCCAACAACAATTATTCCACGCGTGTACGTAGCCTTACAAAGTGCATTGTTGAGATTGTTCCAACTATATTCAAACACCTTTATAAAAAATTTCAGAGCTGACACATTAGTGAATCAGTAACTCCAACAAACAGGTTAGTAAGGGTTAAAAGATATTCCACCTGCATGTTCTACTGCAGACATTTGTAATAAGCTGAGTTATGTCAAATCACCAAATATTTAAATGAGACTAGACTATATCAATGTTACCATAAGAATAACTGAGTATCTAACTTATGCATCTAAAATTAAATAAATAAAATTATGAACTACAGTAACCAGACAGACTGCATACTGGTGTTTTTAATGCAGTTACAACAGTTGAGCCAGATACTGTAATTAAAATTGGTTCTACTTTAAAGATTTAGCATCAGGCAGCGCTTTATTGCAGAAAGCAACAGGTGATGTCCCTTATGCAATAAGTATATGAAAAAAGAGCTGTGCATGCAATGCCAGGTTGCCAGGATCCTTGCTTCCCCGTGTGCATGCCTAAACTGAAAGAACTGGAACCCCTGCGCAGGAGTTACGTTATTCTGTCTTGGCCCATCAAGAGGGCCGAAGATTGTATCAAGGAAGAAAAGAATGATGAAGATGGCAGTGTCCTTGGAAGGGGGAAAAATTTGTGGAGTTTCTGATTACCCAAATTAAACTAAAAAGGAATGTTCGATTATACTTCCTATGAATCTGCAGGACTCTTCATCACTCATCATGATGGAACGTTCAGTTTTAGTGAGTGAAATACATTTTAAGCACAACAAAACAAAATAAAAGCAGTCTTAGAGTTCAGTTTCTTTAGAAAGTAGCTACAATCTAGGCAGAAAAGTCTGTCCCTTGGCAGCATGCAGTTAATACAAAAGGACCTTAATGTATGGAAGCAGTGGTCGAACTGCAGAGGTCTGAAACATCCTCTTTTTCTCAATGGGGGGAGGAATAAGCTTTTTTAAATTGCATAGCAATAGGTCTGACTCAGGAGGATTAATGCCAAACGTTTGCAGCGAGACCTCTGTTACTACATAGAAAGCAAGGGTTCTCTTCTGGCAAGAAAAAGGTTTTGCACTTGTGATGTGGCTTTATAAAAAAGGGAGTTTTATGTTTTTGGGAACTTTTTTGATGCATATTGAACATTATTTAGCTTTGTCAACATTGTTTTGCTTTTGTCAACTATAATCAGTCAACAAAGGTTATTATGATTTAAAATAAAAAAAAAACTGCAGACTTGTAATATTAACTCTTTACACAAAGCCCAATGAACTGGATCAGTGCAAGATAAAAACACTTGACTTGCCCAGGTCTGACTTCAAACATTTTAGTGCTTAATGGAAAACTGTGGGGGGTGGACTATTTTGTATGCATTGTCTTTTGTTCTCCCACTTACACTGAAATAATCCGAAAATGGGCTAAATAAGAGAAAGGTCTGAGACTGACAAACAACGCATCTTCTTTCAGTGTGCTAATTCCTCACTGTTGTATTTCTTTAAAAAGATTTAACTGCTTGACTGAAAGCCTTGAGCCCTGCATAACCCTCAGACATACTTAGCCTAATAACAACTTCCTTTATTGAGTAACAACTCCAAAGGGGATAAACAACTTGAAATGTCTAGTCTGTTCTCTGGTCTACTGGGACACAGGGAGCAATGAACTATGATCCAGACCCCTGAAGTTATAAAACAGTTGACATACAACCCAGTTATCAATTTAAACTAGAAGTACTCTCTAAAAGACATGCTTCACAGCACTCACTCACCAATACATATACATGGCATCTACATGTTGGTGTACAAAGACTAGAGAAATAGTATACAACTACATACAATAGTATACAAGTCTACAACTTAGAGTTTCAGAGAGCTTATAACCAGTAAGCAATCAAAAACAAAAGTAGTTTGTAGAAATATTTCTGCACAATCATATCTGAAAAATCAGCAATCACAAAGAAAAAAGTTCAGTTTAGACCATCAAATGTCTTATTACTTTACTATTTCCTGCGGGATAGTTATACACTTACATGTAGTAAGAAAAATACAAATCTGCAAAGGGTATTCCTTTGCTCCTTGGATGGTTGGTCCCTGAGAGACAACTCATATCTCAAAGATGTTTCCTTTACTATGAAAGGACAGAACTGCTAAAGATCAACACATTCATATCCTATTAGAAGTCATCTCTGGTGACCTCTTGATCCTATGTATCATGTATGGCCCAGCTAAAGGTGCTCAAACACATATTTGTTTTCACAGTCACTCGTTATTAGCCAACAATCAACAGTGTACTGAAACAGGAACTCATTCCTTTTCTCTTTGCCAGTGAAAAGGCTAGCAGTTTTGTCATTAGTAATGAAATCCATTTCCATACAAATGACATGATGATTAACACATACCAATGGGTAACAGAACAGAAGGTTTCCTGCAAACAGTTAAGCATTAGTTAATGTGATTAATGCTCCCCTACTGTCTTCCAGTTGTTTACTGCCCTACCTCCACACATCAGTCACTTGACATTTACAAGCAAGTACAATGTTCTAGTCTTTGTTTTATCCTACAAAACCCCCAGTTCAGTACATTAGCATGCAGAACTGTAAAAGGACTACATGAGGGATCACATGTACAGATGCTTTTGTATTGACAGTCAAAATAATAATGGCTGCACAGATAGGTTAAAATGAAGGTCCGAGAGGATCTTGGTTATGTGCCTATTATCACCTATAGAGATGCCCCCAATATTTAATTAAAATCTTAGTGCTCGATGTAGGAGCATCCACATTTACCATACAACCGGGAGGTCAGTCATTTCCCTGCATATATACGGAAATGCCTCCTGTATCACATAAACAAGCTTAGTTGCTGCCTGTAATAATCACAGGCAGATTTGTTAATCCTACCACAGTTAATTAAAGGTCTTATGGTCAGTCGTATGCCCTTATTCTACTTCTGGGTATATGCATGAAGTGATCTGTAATCAATCTATTCTGGCCAACCAAATTACTGCATGCATAGCAGCCTAACATGAAAGAGATATGTTGAACTTCCTGCTTTTACAATATGCATGAACTCATACTTAGTAGATGGATTAAAAAAAGAACAAAAGTCTCCTAATCCAGCTTTCTGGTTTATGTAAAATGTATAGTGAGGATAATGAGCATATTGTCAAACAGTGTTGTCCTGTCTGGCCAATAAGTGATATGAACTGCGTTAAATGGTGGATAATCTTCAAAACAAGTATATGATACATATTTTGAGGAATGATAAGTGTGCATATCACCATGCACATACTGCACCATATAATTTAGTTTATGGTAAAATAGGACATGCTGAAGTGCAGAAGCCTGTAACTTATCAGATTAGCATCTAAAGCAGGTCATAGGTCTTTTTATTATCTGTGATAACTTTTTTCATGTCATATGGCTACAGCTAACATACATATCCTACTAAGAATCAAATGAAAAGTGGTCATACATGAAAAGATTATCTCTAGGCAAGAAATCTTAGCTTGTGTATGAGCCACTGCTGGTAGGATGTGCCACAAATGTAAAACTGTTTAACAACAAATATAACTGACAGTTTTGGCTATTTCCATGCATGGTAAATCTGTTACAACCAGGGCCCCTTAAAGCCAGAAAATATTGGTTGGCCCAAAGCAGTCTGCTTAATTCATGGATAAGCTAATCAAATAAAGAATTATGTAAGTATGTTTTCTGCACTATTTGTAAATAAATAGAGATAAAAGTTACAGGAAAACACAGAAATGACACACCATTCTGCACTTATTAATTTAGTTACTGAAAGATGAATGCTGACGAATGTTGACCAGCTTCACAAAGTCATTTTAAGATAAGTTAAGTGGATTTCAAAGCAAAATATAAATATAACAAAAAGCTGGAGTAGAACAGAACTCACATATAAAGGGAAAAATGTGTTTCTTCCACACAGTGATAAAGATCTCTGGAGTGACTTTATCCTGAAAGCTAAGCAATAAATATCTTAAAAGTGAGGTCACCTAAAGCAAATTACACAAAAGAGCCATCACAGTGTGTAAATCCAAAGACATTCCCTTTATTAAAGGAAGCAAGCAGGACAGTTGTGTGCCACCATTCATGACTTTCAGTCGTAGTCAATAGTTTACAGTCTGTATATTTCTTCTTTTCTTTTATCGTCTTTTATTAAATCTGTGACTATCATAAATATGCAAATATATAAACCAAATCTTTTTGCCAGTGTATATTTGCATGGATAATACAAAGATGTGGAATGATAAACCAATCAATCCTTAAACCACTCTTGCTGTCCAATGCACAATGCTGAGGTCCACCATTGACAAGAACCATTTGAGTATTATAGGTACACAAAATACCTTTTTAAATGGGTCAAATATGCTTGCACATTACATTACAGCCATTTCCACTAAATACAATCAGTGAGTGGGTCAATAAATTATGTCCATGTGACACCCAAAGTAGAAGAAACAGAAGATTTCAGACTACATTTCCCAGCACCTGGATTACCTGCATTACAATGGAAAGCGTTTGTCAACAAAAGGAGGCAGACAGTGTAGTCACACAAAATAGGTGCTGAGCAATTGTAGGGCCTCCGCCTGTTAAAGGAAACTAAAGGGCAGAAGGGGTCCTGGTTGTGTGGATAGACCTACAGCCTATACAACAGATAAATAGATAATTCAATGAATGATCTAGAAAAAATGTACTCAGTCAAAGAACTGACCCAATACTCAGACATATACATATAACAGAATCATCAATAAATCCGTTCTCCTATAAAGTTAACTTTATTATACAGTACTGACTTAACTAAAGTTAAGTCAGTGCTGTATAATACAGATTTTAGTTCACAATAACTAATAGTGACCTAAAACAAAACAAATGTATCAGGCAGATGGTGTATCAACTTCTGAGAAGCTTTCTGAAGACTGCTTACTTTCTGCACACCTGGAATGTATTTGCAATTGGTTTTGGCCTTTGTCTGGAAAATCCCTAAAGATCTACTGTATATACATGAGCAATTAAATATTTTTTTTACTTTGTATGCACAAAAACCTCTTAAATATGTAGGCTGATCATTGGCGGCTAATATTTAAACCGTGCAGAAACCACAAGACTTTTTTATTGCTTTTAAAATATAATTGTGACCTGCACTCTCAGGAGAGGTCAATGTAAATCAAAGAGGATAAAGAAAGCTGTCCACAAAACTCAGATCGAATGTCCCACATCACACAAGAGGCAGCAGGGCCTTTCTCTGTCGCCCTCCCCCAACTCCAGGTAAGGCAACAAATGGTAAAGGCTGAAAGCCACAGGACCCTGCAGCTGAGCAACAGGAAGTGCACAATCTAAGCATCTGTCACCTCCTGGGGAGAGCTAAATGGATTAGAGCCTGACCAGGAGAAGAAAAGTCCTTTCAAAACATGCATTTGATTAACATGTCCACTCCAATATACAACATCACTTCTACTCCCCTGAGCTATGATCACAACTCCCCATGCACTTTTCAAATGTTTGAATTCCCAGGTCAGTGGGATGGAAAGGGGAGGACACCAAATAACAATCCAATACATGAAATAGCTCAAAGGAGTGACATCAGTTTGACCCACCAAGGAACAAAATGGTAAACAGAGGCTGGGTTGTATGTATATGTGCTCTTACACAACAGTATATGCATGTAGAAATCAGCAGGGGGTCTGTTTGGTTTGCACATCACTCCTCCATACTAACCAGTAATCCAATGCAATGGTGGAGAATGTGAGGGACAGATAGGGCATTACTGATAAGATTATCACTATCTTCAATAGTCCTACAAGCTTGTTGGATGTCTCTGGGCTTATCTGTAACAATATTTTCCCAGCACTTCAGACTCTACAATGCTGCACACCAGAGAACCATTACATATTAACAGAGTGCATCATATTCATCTCTGGAGGCGTAAGACATATACAAAGACAATGGCTATCACTTCTCAATGCAAACTGATGATCAGATTCACTGCAGCTTGATCTAACAAAGAATCAACTATTTACATTACATGGACTCTCAATGCACAACTCCAGCAAAACTTTATTCTGGATAAAGTGTGGAAGGATCAGAACCTCAGTTAGGTTTACTGTCTGTGATTGTACCGGGGACGGTCCACTCACTTTGTGTCCGGTGACCACTCAAAGAAAAGTTGGGGTCACTAGGACAGGAAGGAGCAGACATTTTGGCAATATTGGAGATTTTCTTTCACTTCCTGTCCTGGTTAAAGTGGGCACAGACAACAGTCAATGCCATGGGGGGGGGAGGGTTTCACCCTCCTTTACCCTATACAAAACAAAGAGAAGATTTTTGGCTGGAGTTGTACTTTAAAACATTAATATCATTATATTACCAAAACCAGAGTACATTTCTGGATGTCGCCTACAGACCTACAACCAACAAAGCTCCTAAGCTTATACTATGCAACTTTCTATACTTCTTTGGATCAATATAACAATTGATGTAAAGAGATCCTCACAAATGAATTCATGCATGTGATATACCATCCACTCATTGCTATAGGATCATATTACAATCAGTTTCCCTATTATATCCAATACAAAAAGTGGTTTTCACTACAATGTTCAAACAATTAAAAACATTTTCCCAATCAGTTTAGCATTCTGCCCAACAATCTCGTGTAAATATTTGTTCAGTTTGTGATGGATACAATGTGCTTGATGAATTGATGTGAAATGTTACATGTGTATAGCTGGATATAAGGAGAGAGAAGTGATCAGGACACTCATGGAAGTTAGCAGCTCCAACCAACCATCACATCACCTCTCCCAGCCATGAGAAGTGCTCAGGGATCCTGCAGCTGTATGGGGATCTATAGAGCACAACCCAGATGTTACCCCTCCATCACATTCAATGTGGATCCCCCACTGGGGTACCAAAGGGGGCGAATCTCATTCACAAGAGTGCAGGGGATGTATATGGGACCTATAGGGAAAGGCGGCCACATGTGCTCCTTACCTGTAGCATGAAGGGGCAGCAGAATGGGCACCGCCAGCAGTGCCAGCATGACACCTCGTATACCCTCAGCCCGACTCCTGGACATCCCGACAGATCGCATGCTATCAGATGTAGATTTCTTTCAGCATCCAAACTTCCTCAGACGGTGCAGCGATTCGCTGTAATTTGGGGTGAGATGAATGTTGTAGAGAGAAGGGGCAGCCTGGCAGCCCCCGAGCCGCCCGCTGCTTCTCCTCCTGTACAAAGAGCTCTTTGTCAGCCTACAGCCTGGGCTTTACCTACTGCTATCCCGTCTACCTTTACAGTCGTGTTATATGGCCAGCCTGTGCCACTCCACCCCAGCAACTCTACAATGGGACTTTACAATGTCCCTGCAGTCTGCCGCTGTCCCAGTATTAGCATCCTTGCAGAGTCCAGGGGAAAGCAGAAAAGTTGGAGCAGCGTTTCCTCAGAGTGGCAGACCTGCCCCTGGTGTGTCCCGCACAGTGAAGGGGAGGTGGAGGGGGCAGGCTCTTCGCCTTGTTCTCCCTGCACCCCCTGCCAGCAGCATCCTGACGTCACAGGCATGGAACCGTCTGTCAAGGGATGCAAAGGTGACTGTGTGAGGCGCCACCTACCGGCCGCGCTCTACTCACCTCACCTAGTGTGAGGCTGCCCTGACACACATTCCTTACTGCATGCCACGGAAAATTATATCACTTATGATGATGATTATTATTATTATTAAACAGGATTTATTTAGCACCAACATATTACGCAGCCCCTATAAGTCAAACCCCCACCCCTATAAGGCAAATTAGCAAATAACGTGTAGGTAAAAGCAAATGCTTGAAGAGTTATATGCTCTGTCAAGTCATTGCTGTCTGTAGATTCACCCCTCCATTTGTCCTCCTGACCATTGTCACCACAAGATGGCAAATAAAGATTTTAGTCTTGTAATTAGAGCAAGAGCTGAGGAAATGTTCCAAAATAATTTCCATCTCTACCTTCAGGACTTGAAAATGGGCAATAAAAAAGTCATAATAAACAAATACATTGGGTAAATACACACTTTTGGACGCTAAAAGGAATCTATATTCCAAATTGACTGTAGCTGGTTTAAACAAAGAATCAATTCTTACCTGTTTCACCACCAATACACAAAATGTAGGCCCTAGAGCCGGCCCAGGAGTTGTTGCCTTGGGCTTATAGGTAAATATTAACACTTTGCAGGGAGAGCTTTTTAATAGTCATCAGAGTGATTTTAAAAACAAACTTCCCATAATATTTTAGGTACATATAAAAGATAAGTATAGGTTAAAGAAAGTACCTCACTCCTTCCCACCACACTTACCTAAACAAACCCAGCCTTCCCCTCCAAGCATCCAGTACACTGTTTGGATCCTCCTAATCAGTTTTTGGTTTCCTGTGACAACGGTAACATTTTTACCAGGATATTTAGAAAGGGTGAATCTCCCTAACAGGGCCACAGACAGCAGTAACAATCTGACATTGGTTCTCAACCTTCCCTAATGTTTTCAAAATAAATTAGGAATTATAGTTATAGATACAATAACTCAGAACTAACCCCAAAAGTATAAATAAAATGCAAACAGGAAGGTCCTTTATTGTAGAAGGTACAGGGAATGTCCCATCCACAATAAATTAACCTTACCTGCCTAACTGTATTTAGTAAATGAAACCAGTGCTGTGCTCAGGCAGGGTAAAACAAAAGATTTGCTTTATTATCTTCCGCCCCAGCAACACAGACCTATTTTCCTTCCATTTATATATTGGGAGTTCAGAAAATACCTAGTACTCCCAGGTATGGAGGAGCATATGATTCACTCCATATCTTCTGGTGCCGACAAGTGCTGGTGCTTGGTGATTTTAGTGAACTCTATCACATGGGAATGAGTCCTTAGCAATGTATAAGCTCTGACTGGAGCAACTGGGCTCTTACATAGGTCCTCTCCTGGTTCCAATCGTCAAAAAAAAAAAAATGAGAATGTGCTGCTTGAGATGAGGTATTTAAGTATACACAATGCTTTGCTATACGCAGGTGTGCTTTAAAGATTTTGTACATCTGATGATATTACTTACAATATAATTTGTTTAAATTGCTCTGCCAGCAAAATTCACGCAAAAACAGGTAGTTAGAAATGTCTTCTGTTCTAAAAAAAAAAAAAAGCCAATTTCTCTTCCAAAATCAAGCATGCCTGCAAGAGTAAAACAGGGATCAGAATTGAAGTAAATATCAGTTATATATTATAAAAAAATAATATTATAAAAATTAAAAATAATGTCTGGTTGAACAATACCATTTATATATTTATATATACCTGCTCTCATATACTCCCATAGATCTGACTTTTCTACCTAATTGCTAGATTCCGTGTCTAGGCCCAGAAATAGCCAGTAATTGAGACATAATGGCTGGTTAATCAGCTGAAATGCAACTCTACACTATCTCTTATATCAGTTCACTATGGATACAATGTGAGATAAGCAGAAACCAGACAATTACTTAAAGAGTAGTAAGACTGCCATCCTAGCCATACTGCTCAGTAAAACACAGAAAAAGAATTCCTTCATCTACTGCAAAAAAATACTTTGGCTTCCTCTGATTCCACTGACTAAAGCTGCGTACACACGTCTTTTTATCGCCCGATAATCGGCATCGGCCAGATATCGGGCGAAAATCTGGGGTGTGTACAGTCGGCGGCGTCCATCGTCCGAACGACCGTCCTGGCGGATCCCCGGACAACGAACGACGACCGATCCTAATGAAAGGGAATTAGGAGAGCAAAATGGTGATGTATGTACAGCACCGTTCATGCATCGTGTAGTCCTTTGTCGTTGGAAAGGATCGTGAAAGATTGCACGTGTGTACGCAGCTTAAAACTCATTGCAAGTATCTGCCACACCTTCATCCTCTTTAAATTTAGCCAGATGGTATACACATTTTTGGAACAACTAGACCAGAACATCAAATCATTGATAAAAATTGATAATAGCAGTTCCATATTTAGGCATGAAAATTCTTTTTGATTGGTCAACTATTCAGATCAGTTGAACACAAGGATACATTTAAATCAACTGTAATAATAATCAGGAGATCAGATCACTTTAGGAGAAAAGTGTGTGCCCTAGCATAAATCACCCAAAGACCTATAAAAAAAGTTTTGAACAATGTACAACATGTACAACATTACAACTCTTAGGGTAAGAAGATGGCTGCAGGAGCACAAAAGTCAGTGGTTTTTGGTATGGGGAGGAAAAATCATATGTAGTACAAGCAGATATGTTGTCTTATCTCACAACAAGAACATCTGCTAAGTTTTGTAATATCCCCTTTCACCTGTTCTTCATGTCTTAGGGAAACTTAACAGTTTTTGCAACACTGGTTTATTTATGAGCAGGATGAAAGATTATTGTCATAGAGGTCTAAAGGATGTATTGCCAAGGTCTCCCTATTACTGAAACAAACAAGCAGAGGTTCTTGTGCATGAACACAAGACAAATATTGTTTTAATAATTTGGACAGTAGAAACAATAAAGCTTGAAGATGAATCTAGTGAAAGTCAACTCCATAGACACCACTATACTGTATAAAGGTCACTGACTGATGTCTGAACTGATATGATTTATTACAGAAAACATCTGAAAACTATTCTTGTCCTTGGGGTAAATTTTATTTGTTGCATTATAAAAGATCCAACATAAACTTCCTCAAAAATGTTCTCAAAACAGTTTTACCAACTGCTTTGAATTACCGTAGTTTAAGGCTTTAATAAAGTTAGGAAATGGTGGTATTAATTACCTTGCATAAACTTTGTTACAAAATAAGGTTGAATTCGGAAGCTTGTTTGCAATACAGATAATTTAGCACAATGTGCATGCATATGAAATAAATAGTATTAGGTATTTGTTGCATTCATACATGATTGCAGATAAATTCATTAGGGGTATCAATTCTATAAAATGAACATTGTTGCACTGGACCTATTGCAATTGCAGGCATCTTTGGACCTGTAAGAATAGCCAGCCAGGGCCTAATTTTCACAAATGTGGTGTGTCATACCTGGTAGGACTGACCTGAAAAGTGACTACATGAGATTACTGGCATTGCTTGTCAATGTTTGTAAAGACTTTCCAAATTGTCATATAGACAAAATCTTATTGCAGAAAACTAGTTCCACTTTGAAAATGAGCTTTATAAAGCTACGTACAAACGTCAAATTTTTCTCACCCGATAATCGGCATCGGCCAGATATCGGGCGAGAATCTGGCGCGTCTACAGCCCACGTCGTTCATCGTCCGTGGATCCGTCCTGGCGGATCCACAAACGATGAACGACGAGCGATCATAATGCAAGGGAAGGGGGAGAGCGCGCAGCAGGGTGCCGCTCCTTCGCTCTTCCCCTCCCCTCTCCATAGAGCAGAATGGTGCTGTATGTACAGCACTCGTTCACGCATCTTGCGGTTCTTATCGTTGGAAAGGATCGTGAAAGATCCTTTCCAACGACAAGAATTGCACGTGTGTATGCGGCTTAAGAGTACTTTAGTGGAGAAAGGGACAGGTGATTTACTTTCTGCAATAAAACATACTTACCTGCCTGATGATTGTATTCATCTGTTAAAAATCATATGCTGAGATACCTGATGCATCCCGGCTTTCAGTGCGGCTACCAGGACTAAATTAACTCCTAAAGGAGTTATGTTGACCCAGAATGGTCTATCAGAATGGCTTGAGACCCAACTCAAAGAAGAAGTTGAAGATGTCGGCACCCACATCAGAGAAGGGGCAAACAAGTGCAATTAAAACAGAACTGTGATCAGGATTTGTCTAATGTTCCCCTCCCCACTCCCCACTCCCACTTCCCATATTCCCCTTAGCTCCTTAGCTTAGCGTTTTTTTATTTACTCCCTCTACCACAGTGTTATTTGTTTTGCTCCTTTTTGGTTTTATAGCAGCTAAATGTTTTTATGTTGTTTCTCTCCATCTTTACAAAACTAATAAATAGAGGATGTTATTAAAAAAAAATAAAAAAAATAAAAAAGTGATCCGGCAGGTAAAGTTATTTTATTGCAGAATGGACATGGTCTCTCTTTGCTACAATAAATGTTTTAACTTTAGGGTTTAGTTTTGTTTTAAGCCACTAAAGGTCAATTATAATGAAATGTTGCCCATTTCAATCAGTCAAAAGTTATATTGGCCAGATTATGAAAGTAGGTCTGTGATTAATTTCTATTAGCACTATATTACATTACATTTCCTCATTTTAAAAATTAGGCCCTCAGTCAGATGAAGAGCAACACAAAACCAAAAAAAAAACAGGAGAAAGAAAAACACCAAAATACATCCAAACATTCAACATAACAAAAACCCACAAAATACCAGTTCAGTTTTTAGAAACAAAAATCATCTCTGTGTGAAGCCACCTAAAGCCCAGCTGAATGTATAGTTTAAACCAGCTAAATACAGTTATGTGAAAAAAATACGTAAATCCTACGGAAATTGTTGACTAATAAAACTAGATCCTCATTTTTCTACAGATAAATTTGTCACACTTGACAAATTTTCACTAATTTATTTAACACCAAATCAGTAGTATGGAATGGTAACCTGTGTAAAAAATAAGTACCCCCTTGGCTCCATAAATTGGCATTGCCACCTTAGCAGAAATTACTTCTCAAAAGCATTTTATATAACTTCCTACAGTGTTTGACACTGACTCTGTGACCACTTCGCAATGCAAAAATCCTACAGGTAAAATATGTTGGGGGTTTCCTCCTGTAATCTTTTCCTTCAAATCTCCCCACAAAACAATAATCTAGTGAGAGTTCATAGTTTCAGGCTTTTGTTCCTGCATTGTGCAGTTTTAATTGGTGCAACATCTTTGTAGTTGTATATGCATGCATCTTGTCCCCAACTGTTGCAAGCATTACCTGCAAGTTGGCAACACTTATGTACGCTCGACCTGTTTGCACTACAGAGAAATAGAAAAAAATATGTTAGAGAGGGTGTGGTTATCAGAATTGTTACTGTAAATTAACAAGCCTTTAGCTTGTCAGCACCAGTCCACACCTTGTCCCACCCACTGCACTTTGATTGGCAACATTGCTGCTGAAACACTCCCACTGTAATCTGTAGTGTCTGGAGGGGGAAGAGTGTGAGTCACAAGAAAAGAAGGATTTGGCTTATTTAGGGAAGGTAAAGGATGTTTTTGTTCACTATTTGAGGCATATGTATTACATAGTAACTAGATTTTGGACTACTTACACTGTTATAACAGTTCTTAGGGTCTGATTTATTAAAGCTCCCCAAGGCTGGAGAAGGTACACTTTTACTAGATAAACTGGGTGATCCAGCAAACCTGGAATGTATCTGGTCCAGGATTCAAAACATTGTGCTAGCAAATAGCAAAATTACATTGAGGAAATCCATTCCAGATTTGCTGGATCAGCCAGCTTAACTGATAAAAGTGTATCTTCTCCAGCCTTGGAGAGATTTAATAAATCAAGCCCTTTGTGTTGTACTTGAGCAACAAGATGGAACTGCAGTGGGGCAAATGAAACATTTATTGGGCATGTGAAGTAAGACCAACTGGTTAACTTAGGTTTAGGTTTTGGTAGGCTTAATTACTTCATGACTATGAAGACCTTGGCTATAATATCAGCTAGTACTAAGCATAGCTCATTCTCATTTTTAAGACAGTTCGGATAACACTTTATTTATTAAAAAAACAAATCTTAGATTTTTCTTTCATACACTGGTGCTAAAATGTTTACATTGTATTTAGCTGTGTCAGTTTCCCCTTATACAAAAGCCCACTATGTCCTTGTCATATTTAGCTTAATATCCCCACCAAAACATACAGCAGAGGTGCTGCACTGACATCCTGTTTAGCTAGAAAATAAGTGTCTGTCTGTGCCCACGGGGAAGCTTTACTACAGTTTGACTAAATATCCTGGAGCTCCAGTTTCACTTTTCAAAACTTGATTTAGGAGGCCTCCTGTATTGTGAGAATAGGCAGAAAATGTCATCACCTTGTCCTAACTTTTACTTTTAACAGTTTTATCAAAGAACATTGTCTTCACTGGATTAGCAGCTCTGATTACAAATTGGCTGGGTTTTAGAAGTAATTTTTTTTTTAAAGCTGTCTGTAAAAATAGAAGTGTGCTCAGGCCAGTGTACATGTTGAAGGGAAAGTAGCCAGACACTCTAGACTCTAGAGCAAATTATACAGAAATATTATAATCAGAGTGTAAGGTACATGGATAGCTTTACTGGGTCTTAACAACCAGTAGATTTCATACTAAAATCAGGAATGAAAACAATAACTATGGATCAAAAAAACAACAATAGCATTTATACTACATGGCCAGAGACACATTTCTTCCTTTATGCCTTTTTGCTGGTTGCCTTTTACTCTGTGCAATTGCCAAGTGAGAAGAGGTATCTAGGATAGTGGTGGATAATACTTTTGCCTCTCTCCCCCTACAGGGAGTACTACTTAGTAAGTGTTTATTTTTATTTATTTTTGAATAATAAGGCTCCTTGACTTTTGATCATCTTATAATGATCTAATAACCTAAATGCTCCATCCACTCGCCATCTTTGGTGTGCATGATTTTTACTTTCCATACATTAAGAGTATTTTGCCCTCTGCCTCTATCACTTATCCTGGCTAAATAGTAAATTCATATAACAGATGGGCAATGAAAGGAACAGATGCTGTAGAGTAAATTATTTAAGTGCAGTATTTTGCTAGGTTATTTTTAATTATACTATAGTTTTCTTCATTGCCCAATTTTAAATAGAGCTCTATGTTTTTAAACTTTTTTGTAATGTATGTCTTTATTGTTGTATCCACTAATCACTCTTATGGAGGCCATTTTATTGTACTTCTAATGTAATCATGGAATAGAGAATACTTTGAAATTTCAAAACTAGCTTGATGGGCCTTTTTAAAATTGCCCCATTCATTTACCACACACAATATTTAATAATGGTAATATCTTCGCCACTGCATCATAAATAACTTTTTCTAGTATATATACTTTTTAACACATAATCCATACATAGAAATATTACTTTTTCTTTGACTTTCAGAAAAACGTAATAAAAACAATTGCATTCTACATAGCATCCTGCAGATATGAAGTAACTTTTGGATCAGGATGGTATTTGTCTTTAAAATACATTGCAGTGTGTTCTTATTGCACAGATGCTTATTGCAGATACAGGACAGACAGAATGCACTTTGCTGGAATGTCCTTCACCCACTAACCTCCCAGGAATTGTTGTGATCTGACCAAATTGTGCCTGTGTAGCCTTGGTCATAATGTTGTAGTGAGGAGCAGCGTGGGACCCAGATAGCGGTAAGTGAACAGCACATTGATGCTGGGAAAGGAATTTCAGAATCTTTTTTAACATCAGTAATAGGGGCACCTTTTAGAATTCCATGAAGTTTTACCTTATGAGGAGCAGATGTATATATAAGAAACTAAGAAACTAGTCTGACATTAGTGGGATCTCACAGTAACTGGGCCAAATACCATCTCGAGTTACTGAGTCAGCATACTAGCTCAATAGCCCACTAGTTTATTTTAGTGTATTCAAAACCAAAGAATTCTGGAGAGACCTACTAAACATCAGGTACGTGTTCTTACTTTGCCATGGTTAGAAGTAATCTATAATTATTAAATTGTTTTGGTTAAATGAGGGATGTATTGTACTATATTAAAAAAAAAATATAGAGTGGTCTTGTATATATTTTCTTTATTTATTGATTACAGTGAGAAGGAAAATAAAAATGTAACAGTGTAATACAAACCTGTTTTTTAGTCAGCCAATATAAAGTACTGCATTTAAATATTTTATTATTCAGCCAGCAGGTTTATTTTCTGCTTTATTAACATGTTTTCCTGTCTATCTTCATCTGTTTTGAAAAAAAGCATGTCATTTACTCTTCAATGCACGATTTGTCATGGCTCCCTGTGGCTGGCACCTTATCAGCCGCCCAAGCACTCGCCTGGCAGTTCTACCCCTGCAAACGCATCAGAAAAAAAGTACTCATACAATTTTTCCTACACAGTGTGGTACAGAACACTGTAACGTGTTGTAGTGCTTCAAGGAAGAAGTATTGTGGATGTGGGTTGGGGTGGCATACAATATAATAGCACTAAAATGCACACATATTGTACATTTACACAATAAAAATCTTCCAAATGGTACATCTGTTTCAACTATCCAAGATGGAATTATCTTTATTTTGGGGAGATTTTTGTTTACTGTTCTCCCTGGTCTCTCTCTTGTTCGCTCTGTATATCAAACTATATTATATGGTCTTTGTTTATTATTAGGATTAAAGGACTGCAGCAGTATGAAAAGCGCTAGTCATGAGGACCCTACAATTAAAGTAACCAGTACAGTGTATATAACTAAGATTTGATCTTTGCCACAAAGCAGGAAGGTAAAAACAAGCATATTTGTGCATGTCACAACCAACCAAAAATATGTGATAGAGAGGGAAGGCAAACAGAAAAATCAAAGTTAGAACTTTAAAGGCTAATATGTTTCATGTGTAGGCCACCCATGGACACACTCTGGTGATACTCTTACTGTGCGACCCTTTCCATAAATTCCCATCTATGTATACACAGAGTGGCAGAGCAATGAGTGTCATTTATTGCTCAGCAATACTTTGCCACTCCCTGAAATTATTCCTAAAACGTGCACTACTCCGTTTTATCTAAATGGGCGTACATAAAACATAATATGATCAGTCATGCTAACAACATGACTGCCCAAAAACCCTACTTTTTTCAGATTTTTCAAGTTTCCAATGTTTATCTCCAAAAAGTTTAATGGTTAAGCTCTGCTTGTAAAGGTGCACATCTTGTTACCAATTGGGGGTACTGGATGGGACATGCAGTTACAAAATTTGATGTGGAAGCATGCAAGAGCCTTAACTTTAGGATAATAAACTCCCCACCTTCATACCTTCCCCCCAATAAAGACCAATTCCCAGGCATGGTATAAATGGCCTTCCGGCCATTTATTAATTTACAAAAATCTTTAACATAAATTAACATAAATAACACTTGAATAACAACATCAAAAATACTGTTAATCATCAATATAACATAATGAACCCAAGTAAACACCACACTCACCAGGTGGCAGGTCTCCCCCCCTTACTTAACCCACATAAACCAAAAAGCCCCGGCATCTGCGTTTTATTGATACCCCTAACTGCTCCCAGGCGTCACACCACAGCCTCAGGAATGATATCAGATACGCATACCTCCTGTCATTAACCTTTTCAGCAACATTATAACAACAATTTGGAGACCCCATCTCACACACTTCGTTGTAAAATGCCTGCCCATTTTCCCCCTCTCCTCTTTTATCCCCTTTTTTTCTCCACCCATTGGTATGTTTATTCACCAATCAATAAGCATTACCAATTGACCTCCCCCTCCTTACCATCTCCTACCCTCCTTGGCCTTCCCCCCACAGTCAATGTTAGCCACCGCCTAGCTTCCTTGTCGCAGGCTCCTGGGCCTCCCTCTACTTTTTAGAGACCATGGCCCTGATTTCTTAAAGCTCTCCAAGGCTGAAGAGGATACACTTTCATCAGTGAAGCTGGGTGATCCAGCAAACCTGAAGTGGATTTCTTAAAAATCATTTGATATTTGTTAGAAAATGTTTTCAATCCTGGGCCAGGTCCATTCCAGGTTAGTTGGATCACCCAGCTTCACTGATGAAAGTGTGTCCTTTCCAGCATTGGGGAGCTTTATTAAATGAGGCTCTATGTAATTTTGTATATATACTTATTGTGATTACTGAGCAGTGTTAGGCCTTTTGCAAATGTTGGGTAAAAGGTGATATTATTTTTTAATGTGTATGTGTATAGAGGGCAATACTTGATTGCTCTCAACATTCATTTTAAATCATGTTTATAAGTTATTCCTTTAATTATTACATTTAGGGAAATACATAAAAACAGTTATCTGCCACTGACAACAGAATAGTTATTTGTATCAAAAAATTTGATAAGAAAATGGTATATACATATATATACAATCTCAAGGAATACCATCTTCCAACAATCTTCCAACAATCTTCCAAATATTTCAGCCAGATCTCTAGCCTAAAATAGCTCTAAATGTTCTACAATGGAATCACATTTTGGTAGTGTAATGGTTGCAGGATGTTGCCTGGAGAAAAGTGAATATTATTGCGCACATTTGATCTTGCGTGACAGGGATATTCACTCAATTAGGAGCTAGACTAGATGAGAAAATCAGGCTATATATCCCTTCTAAAAGGTATTTTATGCAACACCAATGTAAAACACATGTGCATGCTCTTTTTCTCTCCAGCGCATATTCACATTTATGGATAGGCAGTTTAACCCCTTTGATGGACAATACCTGTTGCAGGTCTTTATAATTCAGTTTTACAGATGGTTCTACAAGAAAAAAAATTAATTCCACTGAATGTTATAAGCTTATTCGAAGTCTTAAAACGACTTTACAAAATGAAACAGACAGTACAGAAGGTTTTCTGAATGCTTATGGATATAAAACAAAACTTAGAGGCCGATAGCTATTAACCTGGCAAAATGAAATTTACAGTGCCAATAAAATGTCCTGCACTGCTTTCAAAGGCATGGCAGATAAAACAGGCAATTATGCAATACAATTTGTTGATGGTATGGGCTCATCTTCAAAGAGCATAGTAATGAGAAAAAGATGGACATTTTAAGGTGATGGGATAGACAAAACATTATTGTTTCTTTGTAGACAAATGAATACCTCTCTCCACCCCACAAAAAGTATTTTTATGTTTTTATTTTGGACAAAAAAGGGAAGCCTGTCTAGTTTTTGCTGCTGGTTACTCCTTTAGAAAATTTTCTTTTACATATTTTCCCTGTGAAAGAAGTACACTAGCAGAAATAAAAACCCCACATAGCAAATTCTGTTAATGAAAAGTTTTTCCCCGGTCCCACCTACGCCCTCTTGCAGCTACTGCCCTGACATCATTCCCTGTCACATGACAGTTGCACATGGCTGCCAGACTAGAAGACTTCACATGCTCCCCAATACCTGAAAGCATCAGGTGGTATCACAGGTAAAGACTGGTTAGGAGTGGAGATAGAGAAAAGTTTAAATGTTTTGGAGATGGGGGCGAGAGGTCTTAACAAGGTATTGTTAGATTTAGGTTAGATTTATCCGCCACAAATAGAGAAAGTTGCCATTGTTACCTGTCTAGGAAGGAGGAGATGTTTAGCTCAGAGTACATATTTCTGCAAAACGGAATAAATACATTTACATTTTTAATTAAAAAATTGGTTTGATATATGATGTTTTTTGTATTACCATTTTTTTCTTCCTATTGGCTTTACAATTTTCTAGCAAGGTGAATTCATCAGATGAAGCAAGATGAACAACTGAAAAGGAAATTGGTTCCAAGAGATGAACAGTTTGGACAGTTAGGAGCTCTGCCTTTCCCTGTAAAACTTTACATCCAGGGCAGGAGGTTGTTACAAAATCTCCCAAGTTGGGGCCACAGCAGGAATAGAAACCAGAGTTCTAAGCCAAATGTTTTAACCCTTTACCACTCATTACAAAACAAAACTTTTGGCTAGGCCTAGATGGATTCTTCTTAAATTAATTACTAACTAATTTTAATGTATGTAAAGGACTAGCTATTTAGACACATTGAAAGAACAAAAGTTCTAGAGTATCCCCTGTAAAAACAACTATGTATTAGCTAAATATAAGATGTTAAAACGCATGTGAAACCTACCAATGAACTCTTTTTTAGTCCCATTGGTCACATAAAGTCCATCTCAAAGCAAAAATTAAATTCCTTCCCACCCTTCCTTTCCAACAATCCACCAATTTTTTTTCTTAACTTCTGAAACATGTTTTATTATCTACGTGCACTGTCCAGGTCCCTCACAAAAGAGTTACCTCGAGGGAGTAGTAGTTTATTAGCGTTCCAAAATCCATTTTACTTTTCAAAATCAGCCAGGGTGTTTGTAGAGGTTTTTATGGATCCAATGGCAGTTTTGGATTGGTCAGATAGAGAACTGGAATAAACTCTAACTGACCCTGTTATGAAGGTGGGCAAAGTGTGTATCATGTTATAATAAATAAAGGAACAGGAAAAAAAATACCACTATATTAGCAAATTGAATGTTTGCAAAAAAAAAAAAATATTTAGGGATACCTAAAATATCTAAAGTGAGAAGTCTCTAACAGTTATGTAATTTGATGGAAGTCCCTTTTGTAACAAATTGATAGCAAATCCAAGAGTCTTTTAAGCCATTTGACTAGTCCCTTGGGCTGTGTACACACACTTTAGATTTTTGTCATTTACAAAGAAGAAAGTGGCACCTCACTGCACTCTCCTCTCACTTGCAATGAGGACATGGCAAAAACATGCCTAAAAAACAGGACTTTTCAGGATCATATTAAAAAAATACAAAACATTTTAAAACAGCTTTTTTTTTAGATAAAAACATACATAGCAATCTATACCAATGTAGATTTGGTACAATAAACATGATACTTGTGTATTGCTCCTATAGTAAGGGAAGTTTGGTATATTCTTCCCCATTTATTGAATACCTCAACGCCTTTCACAGTAGATACTTCTTTTTCCAAGATGAACAGGAGCTATTAATTTCTACAGAAATGTATCTGTAAAGAACCAAAGTAAGTATAATATATTTGGAGTAGTACTATAGAAATATACTAGACAAAAAATTATATACTTACATATATGTTTTTTGAACAAATAGTATATAAATATTGCACATTAAAAATGCTTAATTATTCCAGAACCGCTTACAACCATAGAGCAAATATAAATAGAGCCATTTACATGAGAAAAAAATGTTTTCCCGCATATTATCTGCATATCATTCAAAAAATAAGCCAGCACTAACTTATGTCTAACTAACAAGCCCACTTTAATTATTACTCACAACAATATGCTTCAATATTAATCAAACTTTTTTCTGCTGTTCATTTCAGGCAGATCCTTCACTGGAAAGTGTCTTGCAGATCCATTGGAAAGAACCAGAAGATAAATAAAAGTGTCACGCCTTGAAATCTAGAATTTAATGGTCAAGCCTTGGCCTTCTTCAGGATTTAGGATGTTATGATGAAAAAAATCAGGTCTCTGTCTACTTCACATTTTGATCTAATAGAGATTCAAGGCTTGGAAAAAAACTTTGGCACTATAATGCACAGAATCCTAAGCCTTGAAGAAAGCAAAAATTAAATTGTCAATCACTATTGCTATCAGCATATTTAAGCAATCCTAATGTCAGAATTTCATAGGCTGGCTTCACACCTATGCACACCCATTGCAGTGAACATTTATTTCTAAAAGACCCAAAATATAGATCCACAACAATGCATGAACAGCACACATCACCATTTAGTGACCACAGTACCTATGTACATATAAAAACACATGCACTGAGTTTCTTTATTATTCTTCTATGGTGTGGCCATTCATTGGGGCCTATGGTTAATAAATGGCCATAGGTACCACTATTATTGAGCGTATAATTGTGCGCATAGCTGTGTAAGAGTTTGTATTGTCCTTTCCACCATTATTTTTTTTTATAATTGAACAAACTTTAGGCATACATAAGTCAATAACTTTAACTGACTTAAGTTATGCACAGGATAATTAACAGCAAAACTCTGAGGACTAACAGTATAATTGGTATACTAAAAATAAATATTTATTGTTATTTGTATAATTCTGGAACTAATTTCAAAATCAATAAAACCTAATGACTTAAAGCTTTGACAACATGCAATTTTCAGAAAAGACAAATGGTAAAAAGCTGTTTCTTCTGGGATACATTACTGAACACACTGTGCCTTGCTGGTGTCATTGGTATGATGATAATAATAATGATGACAGCAATTCTTATAAAATTCTCTTTGCTGGGGTTTGATGCCATTTTCATTTTTACAGTTAAACATCTGTGCTGTAAAAAATGACTCATTTACTTGACTGTCTTTTACATGCATAATTTAACTAAAAACAGACTGAAATAATAAAATTGTTACAGCATGGTGGTAAACTTTTGAATGAATTCACAATAGTGTTACTGTCCCATTTCATATCCATATCCACACTGTCCCATTCTATATTTTGTTGTTTAACACACTGCCATCTGCTATGTAGACTAAAATATACAAAAATATCTCAACACTTTAATACAGTAATTTCCCAATATTTTTTTTAAATAATCACTGGTGATTAGGGTCCTTGTGCTGGCACTTGTTACGTAGGCCCAGATTTATTAAAGTCTCCAAGGCTGGAGAGAATACACTGTCATCAGTGTAGCTGGGTGATCCAGCAGTTTGTATTTGTCATAATAGGACTTATTGGCCAGAGCTTCAGGGTAAAGGGGAAATCACTGGGTCTAAAATAAAAAAAAGGTCAACGATTGTTTAGAGTGGTGACTTCAAATTTTTTCCTACTATCCCTGAAGTGTATTGAGTAACAGAAGTAGTCCAACTGTTATTGAGTTGGATACTATGGCCATCATTCAGTTAGGATTTGAAAATGCCCCGATTTTCTTATCAAGTTCCTAGTTTATAGGTTTTGATATACTGGATTTTTTAAGCTTGTAAGATGTCCAAGTTCCTCCAGCTATCCTCTAAATTAAATAACCTGTAACGTTGTTTAGAGAAGAGCGAGCCAGATTTGTAAGTTCGATCTTGTGGCCAATCGGGCCTTTCTCGCTTACCGAACATTTAAGCGAGAACGGCCTTCTGATTCGCCATGAGGTCATGCTCTCGCCAAACGAACGAGGGAAAAAGCAGGCGGCGGTAATGCCCACTATTCCTGTCAAGAATCGCGGCTAGGAGCGAATCATTTGCAAATATTTCAGTCAGATACCTCTTGCTATTTACCAAAGAAGACCGTTTGGTAAAAAAAAAATTCTGTCCTACTAAATAAAAAATACAAATTTTTCAGTCCTTGATACCTCTTGCTATTTACCAAAGAAGACAGTTTAGTACAGAAAAATGTTTGTTCTACTATTAAAAAAA
>NC_092863.1:30358224-30358921 GCF_032062135.1 Pyxicephalus adspersus
AATACAGAGATTTCAGTGTTTGATACCTGTTCCTATTTACCAAAGAAACCATTTGGTACAGGTGCATTTTTGCCAGAATAAGTAAAAGATGAGCAGTAGACACTGGGGAAGGCGTGGCGTTGGGCGACCTGTCGCATCTGGCAGAGGGCATACTCCCTGGGAGCCAGCCACTGTAGGACAGAAGCAGCAGCAAACTGTTGGAGGCAGCAGCACAAGTTGCCAAACAGCTGTGAGATGTGTGTGGAGCACCAGTACGCTGGTAGATGTTTTAAGAGGGCGGAATACAATCATACAGCCACATCATGTGGAGAGTATTGTGGACTGGGTCTCGGGCTTCAAGTGTAGCAGGCTCTTCTTCTGCAGCTGCAGCAGCAACCAGCACAGCCGTGACAGGAGCAAAGACACGAGTTAGCGTGGCTAATGTGCCTGTACCTCCCGATGACTCTCCCTTGTCAGCCTGAGGATTTTGTAGTGCGAATTTCAGAGCAGGTGGCAGAGCATTTGCAGCATCAAAAACCAGGATGATTACTTGCTGGCCACCCATCAGGATCACCGCTACAAAGACAAAATGTCACAGATTCTACCCAACCCGGTGACATGCAATTTACAGTAAATCCAGCTACCGTGTTTCCCCGAAAATAAGACCTACCCCGAAAGTAAGACCTAGCACTATTTTGTAAACCTGCCCTAATATAAG
>NC_092863.1:30359446-30364853 GCF_032062135.1 Pyxicephalus adspersus
ATGAGTGATCATGAGTGACTTTCAAAAATAAATGTGTACTGTAGTCTTCTTCATGGAAAAATAAGACATTCCCTGAAAATAAGACCTAGTGTGTTTTTGGGAGCCAAAAAAAATATAAGACAGTGTCTTATTTTCGGGAAAACACGGTATGTGCCTGTTTTATTAAAGCTCTTCAAGACTAGAGAGGATACACTTTCTCTGAAGCTGGGTGATCCAGTAAACCTGGATTTCTTGGAAGTCATATGATATTTGTTATCAAATGTTTTCAGTCCTGGATCAGATCTATTCCAGGTTGGCTGGATCACCATGATTTACTGATAAACTGTATCCCCTCCAGCCTGGAGAGTTTTATTAAATCAGGCCTATAGATTGAGAAGTACAGTTTGCTGATTTTCATTTAAAAGTAGGTAGCACAAAAGTGGGCTTGGTTCACAGCCTTCTCAGAAGGACATCAATATACAATGATTTTTACAAAGATTCAGTTCAGTTTAACATTTATATATTGATAACATCTATATATCTTCTCTGATCAGAGATCTCTGTTTAGTAAAAACAGATAGATTGTGGTGCTATATCTGGTACATTTGCTTCAAATATCTTCTCTTTCGTGGATGGATTAGATCTAAATGAACACTTTGTGATGTTATTTTCATAGCAGTTGGCCTGACAGAGGCTGGCCTTCGAATAGCACTCCATTTTCCAACTTTGGATACTTATCTGATTAAAAAAACCTATTTGTTGTCAGCAAACCAAGGACTGCTAACATGAACCTTGTTGAAATTAAAAATTTTCTGGTAAGGCATGCCTTTTTTAGATTCTTTGGCTGTAGTCTGTTCCCTTATTATTGTTTTTAAGATCAGCAAGACACTGAAACAGTTGCCACAACAAGGTGGTACATTAATTATATTATGATTGTTTACATTTAATATTATTTTTATTATAAATTAGGTTTAATACAACTTGGCTAAATGTAAAATGCACCACAGTCACTAAATTCTAGTAGGCTTTTCATTCAGGTAGTGCAATGGCAATCTGTAAAGTCCAATTACCCTTTAAATAGCCACGTTTCACTGTTGTCTTTAATTGATTTAATTAAAATGAAAACCAATAGGCAGGGCTGGAATTACATCTGGGAATCTAACAGGCATAGAAAATCTGGAGTCTTAGACCACAATAATAAACAGGCCAAACACCAAGCACTGCTTTTGTTGTGCTGCCTTAAACTTTTTTTCCTCACCCATTCCTACATAAGTTTCAGAAAAAAATTATAATTTAGATGTTGCAATCAGACTGGATGCTGGAGAAGCAGGCACATTCGGCAATATTGTCTAGTCAAATGTTTTTCTACTTTTTTTAAGTGGATTTCATGTAGCGTTGGAGTATTTTTTATTGAATTAAAAAAGACAGCTTTTACTGTATGGCCAGGCTGATCTATACTGTATACCTTGTTTGTTTCAATAAGTTTTTATTGAAGAACATAATGGGGAAGAGGGAACGTGAGAAACACTGGTCTACAGTATATGGTCTATTGTAATTAGAATATCAAATTGCACCCAATCAGGGAAATAGTGTACAAAGTAATGTTTAAAGTGTACTTCACCAGAAAAGCTCAATTATTTCTTTTATCAAGCAGATATGTACTCTTCCTTGGTCTATATCACAAATATTATGGTCTATTTGAAACTTTTATCATACAGCTAGAGTTCTATTTATAAAGCAGTGAATCTGACAGTCAACAATGTCCACTGGCAGTTATTCTTCCAGGCCCATGTTTTTTTTAACACATTTTATTTATTTTTTTCTGAGAATCTTACAAACAGAAGAAAAAAAATATAAAAATGTTCTAATTACAGAAATTTAAATAAACAATGTTGTACAAAAAATATTTATAAGGAAAACAATACACAAACCAAAGGCAACATATCATGTTTCATCATATCATGAATAAAAAGGGGTAAAAGAAAAAAGAAAAGGAAAACAGAAAAGAGATGTAAGGGGGACATGTTAGTTCAAAATATTGTTACACCAATGAGAGCCGGGGTTCATGGGACAGTACACATACCACATTGTTTGCTCAAAGGTAGGCCCATGTGTTTTAAATGGCAGTGATTCTCCACCAGATAATGTTGCTAAATGTTAGATTCACTATGTTATAAATAGACCCTTCAGTGTTTCAGCTATCAATCTACAATACTAGATGAGTTGAATTATTTCACCTGCCTACTTGCTAAAACATAGTTTTAGGCCACTAGCAATATTATTGAACCAGATGTTAATAAATGCCAGATGTTCCATGTCCGTATTCTAGAAGAACCCAGCTCTTCTTATGACTACTCTTTATAGAAGTTTCATGTGATATGCTTGATGGATAAATTTACAGCAGCTTTACATAATTTCGGAAATGCCTACAAGACATAAAACATTTCATACTTCTACTATCATTAGGATTAAAAAGACTAAATGCCAGCAAAACTAAACACTCTCATTGTAATGTGCTGTGCCATGTCTGTCACCCTTCTACCTTTGATATCTAAGAGATGAATTGTCAATCACAACTAAAATTTGTTTACTTTCTAAAAGCCTACCAAGAATACAACTTTGTTTTACAATAAATGAACACAGGTAATATGTGAGGACACTTGATGTACACATCTCTATATACAGGTATATGTAGAAGAGGAAAACGTCCCAGGAGTTTGCTCTTTAAAAAAAAAAGTCCTCAATGGCAGTGCTGCTATTTCCAATTCTTTCACATAAATAAATATAGATATGCTAAGGTGTAATTTTTTTTATATTTTAGATGTAAATAGGGAAATGAGTTCTAAAATTTTTTTATAAGGTTTCTTTTTGGATCAACCCCCCTAGCATTCTGAACTTTCTCCGTATTTCCATGCAAGAAGTGTTACATTTTTTTTCTCCGAAATTTATTTTACATTGTAGGCTATACTTCTTAGGCATAACTCACTGAAATATGTCCAATATTTATTAAATTTAATAATAAACTTTAAATAAAAAAACACAAAAAACTGGTGAAACATAAAATATCACTGTATAGAAGCATGTATAATATATATATATTATACCTATATATGTATTATATAAAGATTTCTTTGTATTGGACCCAATACAGCTATTTTGTATTGAATCCAATACAAAATTATTTGAATTTCCCGCCGCGGGGACCAGCAGGACGCCGGGTGACACTGACGGTGCAAGGTAAGTGTTTTTTTTTTATTTTAGGCTACCCCGAGTGTGACTCGGAATTACCGCTTTTTGCAGGAAAAATGCACCCCCGAGTCAAACTCAGGATTACCGCTGGGGGGGGGTTAAACTTACTTTTCTGCATAACTACCCCTTTGAAATAATTTTTTTTTTTCCAGGCATGACATTTACTGCAATGTTATCTTGTAAGATTTCCTTTCTGTTATATATCTGAGGCGGGGAAAGGGTAGGATGCTGTCAAGCACCATGCAGCATCATTTTATCAGGGAGTTAAAGGGCTTTATACAGATGATATATCTCTGAAGGAACAATTGTAAGAAAGAATGAGTGTCATACAAGTGCTGTTTGGGCAAAAAAAAAAAAATGAAGGGGAGATTGAGGAGGCACCCCGCTGCATCCTCCCTCATAGAAAATAGAAGCAGTTGTAAGTTGTTGATCGCTTGGTGATCTGACCAGATGGTTCACTGAGCAATGTTGGGGGACAGCTGGACATAATTTAGATTTTTGCCCAAAATCATCATGAAAGTAGATGGAGAAAATCTAGCGTCTGTACGTAGCTATGTTTGTATATGTTTATCCTGGAGCATGTCTGTTTTTTATAAAACATATATTTTTTCAAAAGCACAATTGAATGCTTTTGGTAAATAATTAGTAGAATTGCTTGTTTCTAGCAAAGAAAAGAAATTGTTTAATTTTCTCTTTGCATGAGTTTTATAAACGTGCCTCATTTCTCTACAATAGCAGTAAAATATGCCATATGTGAAACAGGCCTTTATGCTAATCTAGAGTTATAATTCAATCTTACTTCCTTATTAGGAGTGTTCCATTCACATAATGTGTATTTCTTAGCCAATTCGCTTGTTTCCATCTTTTGTAGTATTTTCATACACAGCAACATGGTCTGCTTCTACTTAAAAAGCCATTTAATGCGAATAACTAAAAACAATAAAATCAGCATTTCTCTGACCATGCCACAAATAAAACATAAATAGTGTAATGAAACCTTAAACATTGTTTTCACACTCAACTCAAGCATGCATGAATATGAAAATATTCCAAAGAAGTATATGTGCTGTAATGATTTTGCTTTATTCATTGTGAGGCATACATGAAATGGATAGTGGGTAATCAGCACCAATATTTTTGGAAGATCCCTGTGCTACTGTAAATAAGTATAAAAAGTATATAATCATAAAGATTAAAATGAATTAATATTTCTAATTGATGGTTAGCCTGTTTTGTTCTAGGTCCCAACAAAAGGTTAGTGAATGATAAACAATTGATATACATGGCCCTGCAGTCCACAATGATTAGCTTACATTTAACTTACCACCAGTGATAGATGTGCCATCATCTCAGGAGAACTTGGATGCGCCTCCTACTCCTGGAATTGTCTTTTTGTCATCTATGCATCACTTTATGTTTACCCCACTAGTGGAATCAGATAATGGCGAACAAAGAACCAGGTAATGTACAAAAACTTGCAGGCTTTTAAAGAATGTTTTGTTAAGTCACTTAAATATTTTATTGTGTAGATATTATAGAAGCAGGTTTTGACTTAAAAACAAATAAAATATACGGTGCTTTAAAACCATCTGTCACAGTCCCAGATCACTGTACACATTGATTTGTTTATACTCACTTTGTCTGAAGTGTGCACAGTACATACATGCAAACCAGCATCATTATTATTATTATTATTATTATTATTAATAATAATAATATTAAATTAATTAACAGTATTTATATAGTGCCAACATATTATGCAGTGCTGTACATTAAATAGGGATTGCAAATGACAGACAGATACAGACAGTGACACAGGAACAGGAAAGGACCCTGCCCCAAAGTTAGTGTTTTCAGTAAAAAAAAAGAATAACATAATTCACTAAAATACACAGCAATCTTATAATCACTGAACAAAAAAAATACACATGCTTAGAAAAGGCAGCCCTTGAATACATTGTTCTTTTAGTTTCTTCTCATCCCTTTCCATATGGTTCAAACCAACCAATTGTAAAAAGCAGAAGACACATCCTTAAAGCTACGTACACACTTCCAATTATTATCGTTGAAAAACGAACGACGAACGATCCTGCACGATATATACGAACGATCGTATAGCACCGATCCTGCACATAGAGATAACGACACGATCGTTCGTAGATATTGTACACACAATAGA
>NC_092863.1:30365098-30386736 GCF_032062135.1 Pyxicephalus adspersus
TTCGATTGGAACGATAAAAATTGGAAGTGTGTACGCACCTTAATGCTTTCTTTGTTATCAGTTCTAGTCTACAAATATGTGCCAGCACTGATTGCAGACAGGTTGAAGGAGTTTTTACCTGTGACCCAACATAACAGTTCCCAAATACAAATAAATCTAGGGGTGTTGTAATAACAGTTCTCAAAGCATAGGTTATGAAAATTCAAAATTGAAAAGTTATTATTTGCAAAGTTGCCTTTTGTCTCTTTAAATATAAATGCCAGAAAAAAAACGATTATGGCAAGAGGTGGCTCTCACTATATTACTTCTTTTTTGATTAATTATGCCCGCTGACCCCAGAATGGGCTATTTTAGATACCTACAATTTACAAGGTGCAAGGATTACTAAGGGAAGCGGAAATTTATTGGCTGTTCTTACTCTAGTGGCCAAAAAACGATATTACATAAATGGTTAGACTCACATCCACCGACACTGGATCAAATGAACTGGATATAGAGAAATTAGAAGATGTTTTTAGAATGGCCTGGATTGAAACATCTCTGGATAAAGAAACCAAGGTTGCAAAATTTTTTGAAACATGGGAATCTTACATTGGGACTTTGAGAATTTATTTTTTATGTGCATATTCACATGCCTGTTTTCTTTTTTTCAGGTTTTTATATATATATTTCTTTGAATATTTGTATATTCTGTGTTAACTTATTTGCTGTAACCTTGATTTCTATATTGGTAATATTGTTATTTATTGAAACATCCATTAATAAAAAATGAATATAAATATTAATGCTCATTAAACCCAAGATATGTATCTTCTCAAAACAATCTGTTGACTAAATATGTATTTTAACAACCCAGGGACCTGAACAATTTGTTTTGGAACCCTTTTTGCAATCCCAGGCGGCAGTTTGAGTGCATAGATTCTAATCCATACATGAGATCTGATAAAGGAAACATATGGGAGCCTTGGGGCAAGTCACTAAACTAGAGATTGTTGAGTTCTCATATTATCAGCCTGTCATGAGTGAACTTCTGTTATATACTAGTATGCCTGCACGCAAATGCAGTTATTTCTTCCCAAACAATAAAAAATGTCATGTGTCTATCTAAAGAACATTTAGGGTATATGGAACAATATAAGCATGACATGCGACTTAATGAATGCAAAGTTATATGATACATGTAGATATAAGTCCTGTGTTCCTATGAATGACATAATCGGTGTGTGTAACATCTGACAGACAATGAACAGTGTTCCATATGAATGATATATTTCAGGACGGAGCTACATTTTGGCAAACACTTCCTCCAGTCCTCTACTGGTACAGCAGGAATTCATTAAAGAGCTGGTTTTGAGCCAGTGCAGATAATTCCCAGTCAGTGTTGGTCCTTCTCAGCAGGTAATATTTTCTGGTGAAGCAGTAATCGGAGGAGGCCAATCAATTTTTTGCTGTAGATGCCTGCAGCTAAATGATTCCTTAATTTGGACCAGATCTGACAAGTCCTACTTAGCAAACAGCACAGTCTCTGAGGGGAGATGGGGACTTTTACTCCCTTGTGTAGTTTCAGTAACTGATTCGCTAGCATACACAACCCTGTCTTTCTTACAAAGCGTTCTTTAGTTTGTGAACGAAGGATAGTATAGATCAATGAGGGGATAGTGGAGATTCAGCAGTCTCAATAGAGAAAGTGTTTTTTAGTGGTCAGTGCTCTTTAAATGCTATAGAGTTAGATCACCTAACACTTTCAGATGTCTCTTTGGGACTTCGGAGGTGAGATTTAAATCTGCAAAGCTGTCATGGTGAGGAGAGGATTTATTCTTCCTGCTAGATTTTTAATTTACTCTATATTGAAAAGAATGCAGCAGGAGAAATGGGTGTAACAAGAATGCTCCTCTTGTAGCAGGAATGGTAAGAGTCATAGATGAGCGGGAACAAAATTAGGAGTTATGGTGGGAAGATATTTGCTGGAGCAGTCAATAACTGACTCAGTCTTTTAGATGCAATTCAAACTTCACTGACCCTTGGAAATGAAAAACTGGTTTAAGCTAACGTGATGGCATACATCGCTAAGAGTTTAGTTTTTCATTAGTTTTCAAAAATATTTTGATATTTTTGAATAGTTATGCCAAAGTTTTAAGAAGATACTACTCTGTAGCCTCAGAGCCAAGAGTTAATTACAGACTGCCCTAAATGTACTCATACGTGGAAGTAGTTGTGTTGAAAGCTATATCTTACAGTATTCTTCATTGGCTTGTGGGGAATTTTACTAAATCATACTGGTTCCACAAGCCAATGGGTTTCTATAAACCTTCCTCCCATTGCAATATATACTCACCTTTCCTTCCCTCTCCTGTTGCTCCATACAGCTGCCAGGAACAAATCAAATACCCAGTTATTTTAAGGCATGGAGAGGTATGTCACTTGCTCCATTACAAAGTGACAGGGCAGTCATTAAACTTTGTGTGCACATTCCAAACCCCAATGAAAACATATCATAGTTGTGTATCTCTGGTCTTATTTATTCATTTTAGTATATTGATTTAGACCCAGTGTGTGAATCCTATCAGTTGACTAGGACAGCAACAACCAGGCATCAAATGACCTCTGACCCCTGATACTCAGCTATTTTCAACCAGGGTTCCTCCACAGGCTGCCAGGGGTTCCTTGAACTCTGGCCTATTGACTTTTCATTTTTATAATGCTTGAATAGCTCTGGGGCCAACACCACTTGGCCAGCTGCATAACTGCAATGCTGGTTTTAGGTGTCTATATTTTAGCCACTACTGTGTGTGTGTGTGTGTGGGGGGAGGGGGGCTTTTTTTTTATTGACCCTACAAAACTTTTTTATAGGTAATCTCTGAGACCTAAAAAATATTTTAAAGGTCCCATACAGTTAAAGGTTTGAGAAAGGCTGGTCCAAATTTTCAGACTCAAAATATGTAAAGCTAAATAAAAGGGAAAATATTTTATTAACTGCATAAGGTGCATAACCCCAGCCAAGACTGGTTCTTTTACATTACTCTAACCTCAAATCATATGAATAATTGAAACATGTAGGATTGATTTATAAGACTAGCGGTTGCATAGAAGGTATCTGAACAATTTTTTTCCCTGAGCAACTAACATTGTTTCAGCTGAATTTGTAACACGCCTGTCTACATGGCTGATTAGCAGATAGGACATAATGTTAACATAAAAATTTGTATCCCAGCATCCATTGCCACGCAGCTGTGAACATCTGGATACAGTTTGATAATTCCTAGTCTATAATGATGAATGTGGCCACAAAACTGGCTCAGCAGGTAAAAAGAATCACACTATACTTATTTTCACAGACTAAAAAATCTGCACTCAACAACTTGTCATATTATCACTCACACTGAGTGCAAGCAATCTTTCATGTGCATGTATTTGGTCATTAACATAAAGCAAAGATAGTAAAGCAACTCAACTCCAGGAATCAATGTAAGTTTTTCCTAGCTTTACCAGTGCCACAATTTTGTATTAATAAAATCATGAAATTTATTATCGTAAAAGTAGTACATTAAGTATAATGTAAAAATGTTAATATAAAGTAAGAACAACTTTGTTACAAGGTAATGTTTGCTTATATTACCAGGTGGTGTGTTTTCTAGCAAATGGCTCATCATAATTACATAGTAGGTCAGGTTGAAAAAAGACATAAGTCCATCAAGTTCAACCACAAGGGAAATAAACATATCCCAGATATAAAACCATATGGACATAGTTTATCCAGAGGAAGGCAAAAAAACCCTGGTACAATTTGCTTCAACAGGGGAAAAAAATTCCTTCCATGAGGTATTTGGATGTTCCCTGGTTCAACAGTCACTGTTATCTTTATTTTAAAGCCCTAATACCCAGTTATATTCTGTGCTTCTAGAAAAACATCCAGCTTTTTCTTAAAGTAATCTATAGTAGTTGCTGAAACTACTTCCTGAGAGAGCCGATTTAACATATCCACAGACCTTACAGTGAAAAGTCCCTTCTTTTCCTCCAGAGGCAAAGAGTGCCCTCTTGTTTTTTTGTAATGATCTCAAAGTGAATTATTGGGAAGAGAGTTCTTTATATAGACCGTTTATATATTTACACAGGGTGATCATATCTGATTTATTATTGTGCATGCCTAGAGACTGTATGGAAATTATAATTAGGGCTGCTAAAATGTAATTAATTTTCTTAAGTAGTAAAAAGGCAGTTAATGTATTTTTATCACAAAAATGTAATTACAAACATGTGTTTTAAAGAGCAACCTAATTACTACTAATAATGATGATAGATTGACAGAAAAATTAGCATACTTTAAATTTTTTTTTTTGCATGGGCTGGAAAATAATATGATTTGCACAGGATAAAATGACAATAATACATTTCCAATAATCTAATTTGTAATTTGTTTTTGATAGAATAGTTCTTGATGGCAAATTCAGTCATTGTGGCTGATCTAATTAAGCTATCCAAGACTAGAGAAGATAGACTTAGCAAACCTGGAAAGGTATTCTTAAAACTATTTGATTTTAGTTGGCAAATGCTTTCAGTCCTGGACCAGGATCGTCCAGGTTCTCCCATGATACTCCATCTTCTCCAGACCCAATATGTCCACAATTTACATGATTCAAACAAATCAAGAAACACTCTAAATAGTTGGTTCTTACTAATTATTATCTTGGGACACAGTAAACATTTCTTGGAGGAATTCTGTGGGATTTTAATTGAAATAAAAAAAAAATGGAAGAACATTCAACATAAAATGTCTCTTTAAGTATATTACTAATTTGTTTATTCCTTGAATGGAAGGTATTTTGGAAAGACAGAAGATGTTTATCAAACTTAACATTTAGTTTATAAACTAATAAATAATAATAGTTTAATCTCTCTTTTATAGATGGTTTGCCCCTTTCTAAACTTTAACTAATGGTTATTAGGCATTTTATGATGTTTTTAATAGGGATGTTATTTCCATAGAACAAGTTTATCATGAGATGAAGTAATAATGCTCCATGTATACAAATGACAAGGCCAAAAATGTAAAGGCTGTGTGTGACTAATTTTTAGCTAATGAGTTTTTTGCTCTATGTCAACCATGGCCATGTTAGCACCCTTTCTAGAGAACCCTCTATCTCCTTTCATAAAAAACTAAAGATGGTATGCTGGTGACCGCTTTTATTCCCTTCTCCTCCCAACGGTCCCTTACCTCCTTCTCCTCTACCTCCTTAACCTACCCACTGCAGCTTTCATCTCCATTTTATTTTTTCCTTCTACAGGTCTAGATCCCTCGCCTTTTGATTACTTACTTGCCTTTTCTTTCTTCCTTCACTCTCTTACTTTCTTCTTCAAGTCTTTCTCCTCTTTGTTCATGACTCTCGACTGTGTTCCTCTATCAGTCACAGCTGCTACAACCTTTTTTTTGATTTTGACTCCTCACTTTGAAAATACATATGCACAGTGAAAATTATGCTGCAGTTCTAGCTAAGTACAGTTTGGATGGTTCCATAGGGTCCAGTGACTAAGGCTACGTACACACCTGCTATTTTTGCGACAAAAGAGTGATAGATGAACAAACTAGTGCTGTACACACAACGCTGTTGTGTTCTATGGAAAAGAGAGGGGAGAACAAGTGAGCGGCACCCCGCTGTGCTCTTCTCAATTGACTTGTACAGCGGTCATTCTCCATTGGTCCAGTGATTAGGATGGATTCATGAACAATGCATGGTGACCACTGTACATATGTAAGATTCTCCCCGAGACAAGACTGAATCATGCCATGTGTGTACATGCCACGTATGAACCCTTTTACAATCCTGTATTGAGTTCTATCTTATCAGATTGCATATATAGACTGCTTTCACGTATAGACACTTTGGCATCATAACCATGTTATCTTTATTATCCTGGAATGATCCTACTTGTATTTTCATACACTTGTATCTGCATACATGTATTTACATATCTTTCCTCAATAAACCTTTATAAAAGCAAACATATTTTTGTTTTTATTTATTCATATTCTCAAAACTAAAAAAAAACATTTTTATAAAAGTGACATACATATCCACAAGAACATTTGGTTTAGGATTTTGGGTTCAGAAACACTGTTAAGTGTAACTTCAGCCAAAATGTTATTTTTTTATTTTGGACTAAATATGTTTCATTGTTGTCACTGGGACAGAAATCAAGAAAAGTTATACTATATAGAAATATTTTGGTTGTCGTTACACTTTTATACAGTGAAAATATTACTTTCTGTATCCTGTTTCACCTTTACTTTCTGCCCCTGAGATGCAACAGAAAGTGAGAGACAACCATTGCAAAGGGAAGATATATAATTTCAAAAGAGCTTCTTTTTCTGGTGACAACTCATTTTCTGTTTCAGTTATACAAAAGTCTCTAGAATCTCCCCAGTGGACATATAGAAAGTAGTAAAAAGTTGTTGTTTTTTATTTTAAAAAATGCTTATACATACACTTTGGACAACTTAAAAGCAAGCTAAATATAGATGGTCGATATGTATGATATGATGACTTCCATCTATTGCCAAATACAGCATTTACCAGGAAAATGAGTTAGACTAAATATCCACTAAAGTATTCAACAAGTTAAAACGAAGCACAGGGCCCATCCAGATGGCCTTATTTGGGTAAACAGTGTATCTTAAATCACTTGCCAGCTCTCCTGTTCAGCAGTGCTAGCAATAACTGACAATACAAACTGTAGTTTTTACACATCTGCTAAACAAAGAAGTTTTAGGAGTTATGACCAATATCCTCCTGCTGATAATATTTACATTTCTGAATTAATGATCCATGCAGGCCCGAAATGGCAAACCCTCTGTTTCTGATTATGAAGAGGGTAAAAAAAACTCTTAAAGTTGTAACCTAGACTTACCTAAAAAAAAGTGATTATTTTCTTTACGTTTCACACGGCATCAAGTTTCTGTATTCCTGAAGCAGTTCAGATCTCTGTAAGCTGGGGAGAGATCTTTGATAATGTTCACACAAACAAGATGGTTGATTGAAACATGCCTTAAAAAGTGGACTTTGGTATATGGCTTAACCTACGAAACCAATACACATGAATGTTTTATTAACACAGAACTCAAGTCCCATTTTTAAATTTAAAACAGGTAGAGTTTTATGACAGAAGATGCTTTTGCACAATTTGGCAAAAACCCATCAGACCTGCAGCAGCAGTTCAGTTCCACAGTCCTGTTTAAAGTAACTGTAGTTTTTTAATATTAATATTTATTATTAAAAATAATAATAATAATAATAATAATAATAATGTTCATTCTAACATATATGTGTTGTTTTCTGACTGATTTGTATGTCTAGTTAGAGTCTCAATAGGTGCTGGGACCAGGGAGCCTTAATATTTACTCAGAACAGAGAAGTTTTAGAAATGCTTGCATTTATTAGGTGAATGAGGTGGGTGGGCTTAGTGTCAGAAAGAGTAAAGTTTAATCTTGATATAGGAAGTCAGGCATAAGAACTATTGGCATTCCTGGGAGGCACAAGGATCTATTTGTAGACTAACCATATTACCTGCAGGAACCACAACATTCCTTTAGATTCTAGTATTTATTAGACTTTAACTTTTTTCATTCTGTAATTTGCTGTGGCTGAGCATCCAAAAGACTCTATGGTATTGTGGTACCTAATTTTATTGTAGTGAAGAATTTAACGCAAAACTAAAGTCCACCTTTTTTGGATCAGGCATGTTATTATTGTAGAAAGTGGCGATGTCCCTTCTACAATTATCCTTCTTACCTGCTTGATCACTCCATAGAACTGTCAAAAAGCTGAGCTGCGCATGTTCACTTTAAAAGTGCAACTTTAGTTCCACTTTATGTTTTTGGATTTAAAGTTGGGTACAACATTACACCAAAACTACAAAAACTAAAAGTGGTACTTTAAAGGCATTAAAAAAACAATTCCCAATAGACATAAAAACATAATTTATTTATCCACTATTTATATCCCTCTCACAATCAGGAGCAGCTCCAACCCAGAAGGTGTCCACTAAATTCACCCTATATTTACCATAAGGATGAAATGTTTTTGTTTTGTTTTTTAAATCAATAAGTTAATTGGGTATTTGTACAATACAATGAACTATTTAAAACAGAATTATTTTTGGATCATGTGATTAATTGATTATTTTTGGGCTGTGTGTATAATTGAACCCAGTTTTGTGAGGAACTCCTTCCACCTACTGACCCACTATACCCTAAGATCATCTCTCTTTTTGGCTAATGTGAGACCGATATATCCAGTACTTATTTCACTCATTATAAAGTAAGTAATCAAAATATATATTATCTGATTAATTTGTATGTTTTTCGGACTGAAAACAATTAGGTAATACATATCGTGCTGTACTCTAGATTCCATGAATCATGTTCCTGATGAAGTGGTATATATTTCCATGGAACGCGTCAAGTTATATGTAATCATGGAAACAATTATAACTTGTACAAATATTGTTTGTTAATTTGTTCTATAAGAACATAAGTTCTTAAAGGTTTTTAAGTATTTTCTATAAAGAAATATGTTTTATGTCTATTTTAGAATTATTTATTGATGCCTTTAAAGTCCCAATTTTGGCTTTTGTCATTTTGCTGTATGTTATGAGATGTGGCTTTGTCTAAATGGTGGATGGGTGATTATCTTTTATGTTTTCATGGGTACAACATTACCATAGAGAGATGCTCAGCCACAGCAAATTACAGAAAAATTTTATTGTTAGCACACGTCTAATAAATACTAGAATCTAAAGGAATGTTGTGGTCGTTTTAAATAAATAAATATATATATATATATATTTATAAAGAGAGAGAGGGAGTGAAATAACTTCAATTTATTTTTCACTGTCAGCACCATGGGTCTTACTCTGCAGATGCTTTTTCTTTTCCTTACAGAGAAAAACTTAGAAATATGCAAAGAAATGACCTGTGACATATTTTCATGTCCTGAAAGCGATTTTCTTTGTTAAAAAGTAAAGAGATTTATAGACAATTAGTCATATATGTTTAAACATAGAAGAGTGTTAACAAATCATCTTTCAGTAAAAGGGAGGTAACTGAATCACTGACTGTGTGGCATATTTAAATAAACTGTCAAAGGAATCAGGAAGAGTAGTGAATCTGTTTTATGGAAGCATGCAGCATGGAAAGTTAAGAAGAAGGAATCCAATGTCTGACTAGGTAGAAATAGAATTCTGGAAATTCCTCCTCTTTTATTTTATCTGCATACAGATTACACAATATTTCACCGCACCACACAACTGCCCACGCACAGACAGCGTTTCTTGTATATTTAAAAACCGTATACATTTCTTTTTGTGCAATATCACAAAGGAAGGGTTCTAAGCAGGATTTCAATGCGATAATGGGGTAATAATCTACGACAGAAAAGTAAGAAAGGATCAATGCATTTCATGTCATTTTTGTCAATTAGTTCTACCTCCTGGTGACTTTTAGTTTTTTCAAGTTTGGGTCTGCTTTAGGTAAATAGGGTAAAAACCTGTTTTCACTCTGAATGTTTAATCATACATGAGAGATCTGAAGAAAAAAAGGAAAAGGACTAAAATAAAGTGAGAACATTTCATTTTTCTAAATAAGCACAGTGGACATTAACTTTACCAATTGAACAATGTCAATTCGACAAATCAGCCTATATCTCCTTTTTGCCATGCAGGAAATGGTTGGCAACTCTTTTTGAACATTCTAGTTGACTGATTGTTAGGTTAACCCATAAGTTTTACCACTTTGTAAATAGCTGAGCCAGCCAAGTCAGAGGAAGATCCTTACCTGAATATTTGTTCTAGATCAGTGATTCAGAGTAAAGCAATTGAGTTAGCAAGGGCAGCGTTTTTTCCCATTGCAGGCTTTTCTTAGGGCAGCTCCTTTGGTGTCCTCACTGTTTTATCAGTATAAGACATAATTGTACACTGCTAGTAATTAGGATGATCATGAGGTTTCTGTTAAGAAATCTTCCAAAAATCACAGAGGAGTTTCTCCTTGTTTAACACCTAGCCATACCTAGTTGAATTTTCTAGGGCTTGAGCATTTGGACTCCAAATTTGTAGTGCATGTTCCATGTACTTGATGTCCTATTTAAACGTTTTGGAAGTGGTTATGACAGGCAGTTACAGACATTTATAGAATGCCTGAAAACCTCTATAGCAGGGGTGGCAAACTCTGGCCCTCTGGCCAAATCTGGCCCTCAAGGTCCTTTTTTTTTGGCCCCCCAAAGAATTCCGAAAATTAACTACATCTGGCCCGCTCATCCGCGATACGACCTCACATCATCATTTTCAATACATGCAATACATAGACATTATTCCTGTACACCCATCATGTGACACAAAGCCTAGGCAATGATCACATGGTGCCTGACTACCAGGGGCATTGTGTTTGTTTCAATCGATTAGAGACTGCATAGGCTAATATTTAGTGTCAGACAAACTTGTGATGTGATGAACAACACACAGCCTGCATAGATAGATAGAAATGAGTCTTTTCAACCCTAAAGTGTGTGTAGTTAGTTATGGACTTTTGAACTTCCTCAATTTTTTCAATAAATTTCAAGTTTAGCCCCCTGACTTGGTCTAAGTTTTTAGTTTCGGCCCTCTGTGTATTTGAGTTTGACACCCCTGCTCTATAGAAATGGTTTGCTGGGCTTGTGGTTGTCTTGTACAGAAGCTGGAGGGGTAAATTAGGCAGGAACATATCATTTGTTTTACATTTTCCCCCAAAATCCTTTCAAATGCTTAAAAAACACCTAAGCAAGTGTTTATAAAAATGGCTTCCAATAAAATCTACAGCAAGCAATTGGCAAAAGCATTGTTGGTGCTACTTGGTTTGTGGCATTTTTTGTTCAGTGAAACATTAGGAAACCACTTAGTCAACTGCTGCAAAACTGTCCATTTGAGCAAACCCTTATTATTCAGCTTCTTTGAAATAGATATACTTTTTCATTGTAATCTTTTAACGTTTTCTATGAAACAAGGTTCAGTGTTGGGTATTTGTTTCTCATTGCTTGTGGCCTTTTTAGAGACCCGTGCCTACAATATTCTAAAGAATTGGAGCTTGTCAGGCCCAATATCTAAATGTTTTCTTTTTTATTATACAATACTTTTCAGTTTTAACTCCAAAATGTTTTCATCATGTTGGATTAAAAGATCTGTTTTCTTACATCCTGTTATAGCCCAGAAACACAGTAACCTCATTTTTTTATGCACATGCGGTAGACTTACAATATGTCTGACATATGTGTCTCTAGACAGTTACGTGCTAGAACTATGCTTTCATTCTTTATGCCTTCATTCTTCAGTTTCCTAACCTCTTACAACATTGTGCAATTTACCTCACACTTGAGATCACTGTACTAAAATCTTTGTTTACTGTTGGCCTACATTTTATTGTTACAGCTGAAGGCTGACTCACAGCGAGTCTCACTTGTTGAAATACTGTACAAAAAAGGCAAATTTGTTCGATGTTTGACAGAACAAAGAAACGATCGTTTTGCTATTGCAAATTCCAAACTCTGGGTTAATAAAGACTATGTCACATATTGGGAAGTTAGCTGTATATAGTGGATTTCATGTATTCTTTTACACAAAAAGCATCTTTGAGAAAACTAGAGTGGAAAAAAAGCTAAGCTTTCCTACTACATAGCACAAAAAACAAAGATTTCTAACGTCATGTAGGTTGCAGTTGTAGAGAAACATAGATATATTAAATGTTATAGGAACAGAGGGCATTCAAGGCATTTACTACTGGGATGATAAACCATATGCATAGTCTAAACTGTTTTCTTTTTAAATACCATAAGGAAGGGTTAAGATCTCTGCCAGTGTTTGTTTTCTGGTTACACATTGGGGTAATTTACCTTCACTTTCTGTTGCTAAGATGCCATAAGAAACCTCTACAAAGTAAGGGTAATTTCCCTGATTGTCACTAGAATATATGTCCCTATTGTTACATGGGATTGCAATACTTTCCCACTCTATCCAAAACTATAATACAAAGTTATGGCTTGCGTAAACTTTAATGAGCAGCAATTTTTGAAACACAGTCAAGTCCCAAAATGAACAGTTTATATAATCAGTTCTGCAGGATTTTTCTGTAGGGAGTCAGCAAAAACCATGTAGGTGTATGAAGCAACACAGCACTTAACACATGGCAGCGGAGAATAATGACTATCTCACAGACTGCTGCAGTTTATGTGTTTTTGGAACCTATCCACAGGCTTCATCCTGATAAATACAGGATAGAGAAGCAAAGAAAATAAAAGCATTGTAGAGAAAGTAGGACAAACAGTTTCCACAAGATTAATTAACAACCTCATTCTAGTACATCAGAGATGTGTTTGCCCACAAAAGGAAGGGCACTAAATGGTTCACAGACTAACAGGAACAATGAAACAAGGTTTCTGTTGGCCAACCAAGCCAGACGTTTCTAAGCACTCCACATTCCCCAGTCAGAAAGCAGTTCCAGCTAAATTCCCTATATAACATGAGGTACAGATTGGGTGCAAGAGTGCTTTGGTCACCATTGTTTTATATCTGTGAGCTAATAGATTAATTCCATGTACCATGTTCTGCTGTAATTCTAGTAGGCTTCATAAAAGGAAGAACTAATGCATTAATATTTTGTTACAAATGACCAAAACTAGTTTTAAAGAGATCATATAAAGGAACCCATGCTTCTATGTTGGGAATATCATACGTAAAATTGGGAATGTCATATTAGTGTAATCTCAGAGGTGATTTTTGTCTAATCCTACAAAAATGTAAAAGGATCATCTAAATAATAGTATATTTAAACTTTTACACAAATTTAGTTTCCAGGCATTCTCTAAATTGGTCCCACAGATCAGCATACAGGCTACACAAAGCCTGTCCACCTGAGCTGCCGGGCTGCAACTCCTGCCTGTTTCAAGGACTGTGTCTTTCTCATCAGCCAGGTGCTTCAGAGCCATCCCCAATTTCTGGTCTGGAAGCAGGATGGAGTGCCTGGCTCCCCTTTATCTTAAAGGACACTCTGGGCCTAGATCCCAAATAAAAAGCTGAAATATACATTTACTTACTTACTGCCATTTACTTATCCAGGCCCTTTAATCCCCCACCTAGGTGAAACAAGGTGCATGATTCCAAATATCTTCCAAATGTGGCATCACATACTTGATTATACCACAATATATATGCAGGAGGGATTCACCTATTCCAGAAATGACTTGGGGGCCCTCCAACCCACCCTAAGAATGTTCGATTCATCCCACCCATAAACATGTTGACCAACCGTAAACATGTCCTACTTCTGGCTGTGCCTGAGTGTCATGGAGCAAAGGCAAAGCATGAGAACACTTGTTGTTGGGGCCCTTGTTGACTGGGAAGGGCCCTCATGTCCCAAACTAAAAGAAAAACATTGACTGGGCATATACTTCAATCACTTTAAAATCTGAGTACATTGGGCATTTACAACAAAACAGGTTCTTAACTAAAATTTTTAATCCATAATATGGCATTACTAAGGCGGCCCCACTACACCCCACACACACTTTACAGTAGGGACAACTGAATTTTTCAGAATGATAAATGATCTGTTACTGAACCTTCATGATGGGCATAGATCAGTGCTTTCAACACATAATATAAGCAACCACCTGATCACCTAAAAAATATCTGTCCAGTAGTCTTTTATTAGGAACAAAATAATGTAATAAAATATTTGGAAACTACAAATTAAACCCTGTAATGCACAGGCAGAGCTACAACTGAGCATCCATCATTATCACATTAATATTCTGCTTATAGCGGAGTTTGATCCAAAAGAAATCATTTTATTTTTGGCTTTCTGAAGAAGAGATCAGAGCTGCCAAGTGCTGAATATTCCAAGGCTCAGAGCAACAATCAGGAAAATAACAGGATTCCACGTGGGGGACTCCTTATAACTGGAGAAGTGCTTCTACCTTTCCTCTAAGATGATGAACTCCAGTGACGACACACCACTAATCATTAAAGTATATTTAAAGGCTTCTTTTTCAGTCAAGTTGTTCAGCAAGTCTTTGGAGTACAAACCACTATGGTAAATAAATGAAAAATGCTGTATCTGATGAATTGCACACAAGGTTTGCCTAGAAGGTGGCTGCTGCCAGATAGAGAGGATGAAAGTTTAAGGATTTCAGTAAAGGTTTGTCTATTACTAAAACTACACCTTCCGACAGCAGTGCCTATGAGCTAATATGAACAGTTATACTGATTTACTAAATTTAGTAAATTATGGGATTATTCACTTGCAATCATGTGTAAAGATATTTTTTGTTAACTTTGAATTTCCAATCATGTGCACATGAAAAAAGTAACAAGACTGTAAAGTTAATATGTGCATAAATTACATAAATAAAACTAAAATTAAGACGGAGGAAGTGTGTGCAGCTCAGTGTGGCTCATAAGATGACCAGCAGACTTCACCTATCCCTTAATTGAGCAAGAAATTAATCAAATAAGGGATCTGCCACTAGGAACAAACTATGTTTTCTGTATTTTGTCTCTGGAAAGCATGCATGGCATTCGGTATTTTAGTGATTGCTTAAAGTTCCTATTTAAATACCCATTTTTAATGTGCAGAGCTGTGTAATATATTGGTGCTAATAATAATATCCCCAACAAATGTGATAAGTCTTAAGACTGAAGAGTAATAGCTTTGTATCAGGTAGCATTCTCAAGATGTAATTTTTTTTCAACTCTTGAATTTCTCTTAATTCATCCAATGTGTAAAAGAGAAGTTCTCACATATATTTGGATATTTGAAGTAAACTTCCGTTCACCTGATTTCACTTTAGTAAATCACCCCCTTCGTGTCAGATGGCATATCACAAAAACTATATCCAGGCCTGTCAAGTTGAAAGCAAGCAGCTTCTCTATATAAGTCATTCCCACCTTTGAACTAGCATTTGAGATATACACTCCAACAATACCATGGCATTATTCCACAGACAGTGTTTTTAATAAATATTGCAGCTGTAATCTGTGCTGAATATGTACAATTTTAAAGATATAAGATGATCATTGTAAATATGGAATCTGTTAAGTAATTTGTTTGACACAGGGTACAATAGGAATGTTAATGTCCTAAATATTTACTTTTGGAACATAAATGGTCTGCATTTTTTGAAAGTGACAATGAATACTTCTGGTTATCTTCACTTTACAAAGCTACAACACATGTAAACTTAGAGGAGAGACAAAATGTAACAGTGCTTCTAAAAGTGAAAGTATCAATATATATTTCACTGATCCACAAGAATCCTTCCCATCCATGATCCAGATGGGTCAACTTTATTTTAATGACCACTGTGAATTGTTAGAAGTGCTTGCCTAAGTCTTTTATAAAGGATTAAAATGGAAGACAAAATAATTAGACTGAAGATGTTTATTATGTCAATATAACACAAATGTTGAAATTCATCTTGTATTCATATTCCAAAGTAAAAATATGACAGGGTCTCTTTTTGAAAAACCATTGGGCATGTATATTTAGGAACATTCCTTGTACCTATCAGGAATCTGTTCCAGAATGACTTGGCAAAGAGGGGCTCACAAAGACAAGCATGGAGCCATGTTTAAAGTGTGGCTATGTGACACCATACACCACTTCTGTCCCATGATAAGAATTGGGTTATGTTGTGGACACATCAAAGCTCCAAAGAGATATTTCTGTTGAATGAAGCCGCTTACTGTGGTAATAATTTTTTGTTTCTTTTTCTTGAGAGTGATAGATTGATTCTATATAAAAATGTAGGTCATGGTACAGGAACTGAAATTACAGTCAAAATTAAAATGATTACCTAAAATGGTTAAAATTTCTTTTAGTTACCCTGGGGCTTTATCATGTGATTGTGCTTACAGGAAGGTACAGATGCAACCCCTGCAACCACCCTACATATCATTTAGTACATTTTTGAAATGTGTTTCTGTGTTTTTTTACAGCAGGTTTTAGAGTTTAGCTCGACTTTAAGAAGGGCCAAAGTGTAGTCATTTGTGAAAGTAAACTGCAACTGGCACAGATTATAAGAGGGCAACACTAGGTTTAGATGATACAATCACCACCCCAATATTGGATCTCAGGAGCTTCATGTCAGCTGTGCCCCTTCTGCCTGCACATTCTGCCAAGCACTCTAGTATATCAGGGAACCTCAAATTCAAAATATAGGAAAAATGGACATATAGCACCAGGAATGTACATTCCATCTGCTTGTCATACAAGTTAGAAGCAATGTACAATATTTGAAGAATTTTCTTAAACTGTCCATAAGCTATACACTCTGAATGTACAACTACTGTGCACTGTGTTTCAGAATGACCAAAACTACAATGATATACAATTCTTTTACACATTTCTCCTCTGTGTCCAATGATGTCATACCTGAAAATAGGCGAATACCTACATTTCTAGGAAGGCGTGAACACATTGCTGATGTAATGATCAGTGCTGGAAAAGCTTAATAAAATATGTGTCATATTTTTATTTATTTATACTCTCTAAGCCTATTATGTTTTCACCCTGAATGAAAACAGGGGCAAATTTACTAAAGAGATGAATCACAGTAGGATATTGAACTGGAGCTGATCTGAGATGTACCAAGTGGGAGGACAAGAACATTCAGATCTTCGTGTATTATGGGCTATAATACCTCCAGTGAGGGTGCAGCTGGGGGAGCACAAAGGAAGGTGGAACAAGAACACTAGGAGAATTCTTTTACTTCTGAGTGCATATATTATGGACACATTTTTTGCTGTTTTTTTAATTAAAATATTATAAATAAATTGTGAAGGAATTAATACATGCAGAGACTGCACAGTTGGAGTCAAATAGGATTGGTGATCTATACCATAAAATAATTTTTGTAAACGATCAATACTTCTTCTATCTGCAGTAGGAAGGAAATCTATTCTGGATATCCGCTGACCCCCCCTTGATCCAGCTGTTCCTCTCGAAGCTCCAGCATGTGTTAAAAATGGAATGGATTGAGGCCTCCTACTCCAAAGAAAGCAAAACCTCACATGTTTTTAAGACATAGGAGAGTTTTATTGAAACCTTGAATGCCGTCACTAAGACTCACCTCTACAAGTGTTTCAATCAAACTACCTGGTACCTTACCAGAGTCTTGGAAGGTGACTCCCTAATAATCTCCCTACCTAGAGAGCTACAAACCAAATTTCCCACCAACCTCCAGATCCACCATCATCGGGGCAAAATCTTTCTTCCCCCTACCTACCCACTTTACTAAACCACTCCTAATCAGAGACAATGCACACCGCTGGCAAACAATAGATTGACTCTATTCCACTGAAAGTTCTTTTTATTGTTAATCCTATATACATATAAATGCATTCACAAGTCTCCAACGACTTTCCTCGTTCGTCGGCGTTGTTGGTTACTTTTTTTACGAACGATTTTTGCCCAATCGATCGTTCGTCGTTCGTTCGTCGTTCGTTTTGAACGATAAAAATTGGAAGTGTGTACGCACCTTTACAGTGACCACAGGACTTCTGGTAATGACTCGTTATTCTAGGAGGATAGTTCCATCCCATCCAAAGACAGCATCCACTTTCTGGACTACAATGCCGAATCATAATCTAAAAAATGAATCACTATAGAATCACTATAACGCTGTGCTGTATGTAAACATGAGATCTGCTAAAGGGTTGGGAGGGGATAGTTCTAATACATGTATTGTAACGCATTGTATATTCCAAAGAGCTCCTCACAGTTGAGGCTTGACAATAACTAGTACAAATCAACTATTTAGAGAGTTGCTTGATTTGTTTGAATCATTTAAATTGTGGACATATTGGGCCTGATTTATTAAAGCTGATTGGAGATTTGAGAAGATAGACTATCATGGGAGAATCTGGGTGATCAAGCAAACCTGGAATGGATTTGATCCAGGATTGAAAACATTTGCCAACTAAGAGTGAATGATTTTAAAGAAATCCATTCCACCTTTGCTGGATCACACTGGTTCACCCATGATAGTCTATCTTCTCCAGGCTTGGACAGCTTTATTAAATCAGGCCCATTGTGTGTTATGGACAGACATCTCTTCTGCAATAAAATAAACTTTTCTGCCTGTTCACACATACATTCACCTCTCCTGATTTCATCATGGGCACTTGCGTCTTTACCCAGTCCTGATACACAAAGACACAACCCATTTTTATGAATGCAGCATTTGTGTTAGCGTGCCATTTATAATGGAGGAAGCTGCACTGTAGTTTGTGTATTGGCACATCACACACTTTTTACTTTGTAACATTTCAGTGTGCATAGACCCTCATTGAGATGGCAAAGTCATACAGAACTTTAGATCACTCTAGAAATGAGAATGAACCTTTTCTTCAATTTTAAAATCTACATTTTGAAAATCAGTATGTTTCAATGTTGAAATGAAATACAGAGCAGGAGAAAAAGCTTGGATAGTGGTCATAAAATATTCTTTTGTTCATTGTTACTGATCATTGTGAAACATGATCTTTCCTCTTTATGAAGTGTGAGCACTGATTTGGTTGATTTTAAGCAACCGAATGCCAAGGATTTGTCAGATAAAATATGTCCAGTTATTCACTGCAATCTATGCAGCCGTAACACCTTCTTCAAAGTAAAACACCCCTGCAGCTTTTAACAGTGTGCTGGACAAATCATGCAAAATATACTAAAAGAATACATATTAATAATATTGGCCTTGAGCAGAATTATTTCTATAACAATTGTGTTTATGTGGTGATTGATCCCAAAATTTAGAGGTGTGTTTTATCCACTATTGAACCTGCATATCACCTTTTTAGAGGGTTTATTACAGCAGCTGGGTGGGGGTAGACAATGTCTGAGCACCCCCAGTCTGTGTAGAACATAGCTGTAGTAAGTCCAAATATAGATTATGAGGCATTCAACAACCACATGTAATAAAGCATATCTTTATTATTTACAATTAGAAAGGAATAATAGCCCAAAAGAAATTAAACATTATTTTAAACAGAAAAAGGATAAGTCCAACACTGATCTCCATTTCCGTGTAGAGTTAGGGACCAGTGTCACACACAGATATAAGTAACTGTAAGATAAGTCTGATTTTGATTATCAAGAACTGATTCCAACGGGCTCACACAGATAATTTTTCTTATGCAACACGTTTCATAGATCAAGTTTGTTTCTTCAGGAAAACAGTTGCTAATCACTTCCTTGATCACTGGATCACCAGTATTGACTTGGATTGTACCCTGACCTTGTTCTTTGGATCAGCCTTTTTTTTTAACTTTGTATGGACCTGCTTTGCCGTTCCTGTACTGAACCTGCCAGCATGTTGCCCACCCTTACCTAATATTTGATCTGTCTCTGATCTATGCTTCTTTGTCTTGTTTACTGGCTCTTCTGCAGCCCAGTGCCCTCAGCCCAATACCACCAGGGACAGATTGGCAAGAAAGACTACGTCTATCACCTTGGGCATTCACCAGGTACATGACATTCATTGTCTAAATGGGAGTTATCTCCAATTACAGCCACCAGACCAACAAATCTGTAATAATACTGATCCAGGGTGACCTTGTTGTGCAACATGCCACAGCCGAGACCCATATTACCAGACAAGAAAACATGTGATAAGATACAAAGCATTATTATAAATGTCAGAAAAATGTTTCTAGAGGTCAATGTAAGTTCTGTATAAATAAAGGCCATAACTATGTTACCGGAGCTTAGAACCACATTAATGAAATGTAATACCAGCACCAGAACCATGCAACAGACTTGATTCCCTTTCACTGATCCTACCCACCTTTCCCCCTTACACTAACATATGGAAGGCTCACCTTCTGTGGCCAGGTAGATTGGAAGCACACAACACATGCAGGGTTCAAATTCACATACGGGTACATATTGTACAATCAGATATGACGTATTTTCTCTATTTCTTTTTAATTACTGTTGCTTCTTCGTGGAAGGAATTGCATGAACTGTTGGCAAATATGGCAGCCATTTTTTATTTGTTGATTGTGTTGACATGGCTGTAACATTCCTTCTTAGGAGATCAATAACAGATGGAAGCAGTTCATGAAATCAAACTTAAAAAAATGATTACATTGTGCTGAAGTAAATTTCCTGATTGTGTTATATTTACTGTTATATTTACCTATTTATTTTTTGGCTTTTTAATGAATGCTAACAATGCCGGGTTTAATTGTTGCCAGAAAGAATAGGAAATCTTTATGATGGGTTTTCTATGCCTGAGACAGGTCATACAGAACAAGGAAGAATAATTGTAACTCTGCAAATGTTTTCCTGGTCAAGGTACTACATGACTATAACTATATATATATATGGATCTAAACATTGATGGTAAGAGTAACCAGAACTGCAAATAATAGCATGTTATTAAGAGAGCTTGTAGTACACTACATAAAATATATCAATAAATGTTGCCATAGATATTACAGTGTTCACTTAAAGTTATGATCAATGAAAGTGTCATTTCCACCCATGGTACATACAGTGGTGTATCCTACTAGCATACCTGAGCTTTCACCCACAAAGCCACACTTATCATAGCAATAGTAGTAAGATCAATGGTGTAACTTGGGTTAAACCATGTTAAGATAGTATTAGCCCAATTGTCAGACAACCTATTAGCCAGAGGTTCTTTGCTGCAAGTTCCCTGCTAAAACTGATTGTGATAGTTTTAATTGTAACATAGAGTAGGCCTGCACTGATTGCCAAACACACAGTGTCTATGCGTATGATTAACATGATTATATCTAAATTTGTTGACAATGTTTTGTTACATTGTATGCAAGACAAAAAGAAAAGATAAATTTAATTTAATTGGAACTATGCATCAAACAGATCCATATTGCAGAAAGGGACAGATAAATATCCTTATCTGTATGATCACTGCCCATCTGTCATGCGCACCTCAGCATTGATTTCCAGCATCACCCAGCCATCCAGACTTTCCCTGCATGTGCCAGAACTGCCTAAAAAACAGCAATACATTGCTTTAAAAATCCTGCCATGTTGTATCTCTTAGTGTGGGGGTAGCAATGGATTGTTTTTCCCTGATAGAATAGGGAAGGGCTAAAACCTGTTACTTTAGTTTTTCCTGTCTGTTCCATTAGGAAAGTTTTCCTTAACTTCCTACTTAAAAGAAGCAACAGGAAGTAGAGAAATCTCTCTAAAGTGAGGAAAATTCCCCTCTAATAGCCATTACCAGATTGGTTCCCTATTGGAACATTTACTCTCACCTTCTTTTCTAGTGGCAATGACAACTTCAAAAGTTTGGATTTCTCTTTGTTTGTGTAATGGTGTCAATGGTCACCAGTACAAATAGTAAAGTTGGATCTTACAAATTAGGACACAGAACGGCAACAACAAATTTAAAAAGTTTCCATTTCTATCCCAATATATCCAAAAATATTTCCAACCAAAAAATGTTTTGACTTTAGATACACTTTAGATACTCATTTTGTTGGAGTCCACATTAAGGGCCTGATTTATTAAGGCTCTCCAAGGCTTGAATAGATACACTTTTAACAGTGAAGCTGGGTGATCCAGCAAACATGGA
>NC_092863.1:30387379-30402946 GCF_032062135.1 Pyxicephalus adspersus
ATAAAACCGGAAAGAAATGAACCGCTAGGGAGGTTAATGAATCAGACCCTAAATAAAGCTACTGGATGAATGTTCAGTACTGGCTCCAGTCCTCAGAGGAACATAGCATGACTTATAACTCGTGTTGTACACACCGCATTGAACATATGCTCTTAGTGAGGATTTTAATACATGGATGTTGGCAAACCACGCCAGCGTGTACGATGTTCATTAACTGCAACAGAACTCTTTCTTGGTAATTTTATGGTTCGCTAATATTTACTATTTATACATTTCCTTTTTTTCACCTCTTCAGGAAAACGCCTATTCCAACTTGTTTTGTATTCTTGTTTTCTATTTTTTGGAGCTGACAACTGTTTTCTATTTTCAATTTATTTTGTGCCGACTTAGAATGTAAATTGAATTTTAATGCTATTGTGCTTTGTTCTTTCCCTTTGGAAATATGTTCTGCATTAAAGAGCGCGTATAAAGCAGAACAGCCCTGCGTATCACCCTTCAGCTTCTTGTGTAGAGAAAGAGCCAAGGAGAGATAATGTACAAGATTTTATGGCCAACAGATGGTATAATTGGTATCATAGATTGTTTTTATGCAAAGGGGTCATGGGTTCAGTCTCCATCTGGAGCCTTTTTTGGGAACCAATGTGTTCTGATTGTTCTATTCAGCACTGTAATACCATTATTGATTATATTCTCCATTCCAGTAATGACCAAATGATATTTCAAATGCTTCATTTGTTTTCATTTGCATCAAACTGCCTGTCATTTATACTTAAAAAATCTGCTGCAGTATGCATACAAGAGTTCTGAAAACCATTATACATTGTAGCTTACAATATTTTTACACTTCTCTAACGTATTTTTAGAGCTATGGTTGTCACCCTAGGCCATGGACTTGTCTTGTCTTATCTGCAGTACATGTGGGCAGGGAAATTTCACAGAAGATAGCTGGGAAATCTGATAATATTGTTTGACCTAATTGCTCAATGCATGGTAAGTTACATGGACACTTTATCTGTATTTACTGAAAATTTTCTTGGCCTGGAAATATATACTAATGCAGACACCCATGCCTTTTTTAATTTTTGTTTTTGGGTTTAGATATACTTTGGGTACTTTAAATTAGAATGCCCTTTTATGAAATCAGACCAATAAATACCTATCATTATGCCACTAAGCAGTGAGAAAAGAGTCATGTCATGGCACAATAAAAAAATAGATATAGGAGCAGTAGCTCCTATAGACAGAGAAGTAAAATAATCAGTTTTTCAAATGGTGATTATTATAATAATATACTAATTATATTAATATTATATTTTCTATATGTCTATACAAACTACAAAGAATTTTGAGTTTTCTTATTTGCAAACTATACAGCAGTTATCCAAATTTATTTAGTTTTCTACAGAAAACTTGCCCAAGTGCCCTGTGCTAGAAATCAAGAATGTGTTTCTCATTAGGATGACTGTACTCTATCCACAAATTATATTATATTTTGCTTTGTTCAGTTGCTGATGATGAGCTAAGTTACATTATAGCTTCTTCTATCTCACACTTACTCAAACAAGTATAGCATGATGTCCCTTACAGAATTTCCAGCTCTACCATAATGATCCAGCTAGTATAAAACAGTGAATTGTTTGATGAATTCTAAATAAATATGATGTAATTCTGTAAATAAATAGGGGTGGGGACACCCACTGGGGTTTGTTTCAGTAATTTGCACGCTTTTATGTGAATATGCACGTGTTAATGCAAAGCACAGCAACACACAAGACCTATCGGTGCTATGGGTTGCCATTCGTTCTAAATGGCATCTCAAAGAAAATGCACATTGCCAATGCACTGCCATGTTTTGCTGTGAACTTCTGTTTTAAAAGCATAGCAAGCATGATTTTTTGTGATTTGCTTAACTGGCAAGCCCACTCAAATGAAGGCAACCATTGTGGGAAAATTGCTAAGGGGATTTTTTGATTTTCTACACAATGACATTTTAGTAATTACAGCAGACAGAAATATTTTAATAGTGCAGGCATATGCAAATGTGCACACCTAAACATAAGTATATAGCTCTCCAAATTGTTAAGTGCAGATGGTTCTAGTCAGGTGAAAATGACCTTGCTCTTCTCTGCCCTTGTCTGATTGTGTCTATGTGCACAAAGCCAGCTCCACTAAGACAAGTTTGTAGCAGAGGAGAGCCTTTTGGATGTACTTTGATTTACAGCCAAAATACAAATACACATGAGCCAAAAACCTAAACTCATCTGCCTAATATTGTGTAGGTTCCCCATGTGCCACCAAAATATCAGACATGGATGCCATAAAGATACCAAGACTTTGGCAACAGCTGATCACATTCATCACACTGTCTCCCTTCTTCCCATAGCGGGTCTTGCTACAATCTCCTGCCAACTAAATGGTAAACGTGCACCTGGTCATCCACATGATCTAAAAAAATGTCACTCAACAGATTAGGTTATCTTCCATTGTTTCAGTTCTGATCCTTTGATGCATTGGCTCTGATTTAATAAAGCTTGCCAAGGCTGGAGAGGGAACACTTTCATCAGTGAAGATGGGTGATCCAGAAAACCTGAAATACAGCATTTTGTTACTGTACAATTTGTGTCAAAGTAGTTTTTATTTGTGGTAAGACCAGATGATGTATCAGACCCTACATACATTGTATGCAGCTAACCAGGTCTTTGGTTCAGGGATTGTCCCTTTTCCGGACCACTTTTGATAGGATGCTAAGCATTCCATGCACCCCACATGACTTGCATTTCAGAAATGCTCTGACCAAGTTGTCTAACTATCTCAATTTAAACCCTTATAAAAGTCATTCACAATTTGCAAAACAGACTTGATCTGTGGCCTATAAATATCCCTTCATTTATTTTTGCAGTGCTTATGTTTGGAAACTTCTCAACAAGGTACTGAAAACTCATGGAGTTTGATTTATCCATGGCCTTTACAAGGTTCTTTATCAAGCCTGACGTAATATAGAGAGGTGGCAGAAATTTTTTATGTGGTTCAACCAGAGGCATAAACTTAACACTGCTTGTTCTGGGCCTATAGGTATCTTTTTGTAGCCAGTCACGCTTGACTTAATGGTCTCCCGTAGATCGGCTGTCCCACAGGCATAGGAAACAGCAATATTTTGTGAATCCTCCTTGCATTCCCATCAGCAAGCCACTGACCTTTAGATCACACGGATGTTCCACTGGTGTGTTTAATAATATATTGCTTCAAGTAGTAACTTCATGTTGTCATAGGACTCCTTTATGTTAATGAAATGGACAATCGGTAAACTTGGTTTACCAATATGCAGTAAGACTGCTTTCAAGCTTCTTTTAGAGCAGGGGTGGGCAAACTTTCACTCAGGGGCCACAATCTGATATACAATTTGGCAGAGAGACCGGGCCGATGGGAAAGTGGGAGGGGTTATGCCATCATGACGCCAGTGTGACTTCATGATGGCATAACCCCACCGGCTCTCATCGCAGATCTGAGCCTGTGATGGGAGAGTTAGCGGGTTGTTCTGCCCACTTCTGAGCCCGGGATTTGTACAGGGGACATGGTCTGTGGCTCTGGCCGGTGCAGCCCCCCAGCAGGGTCTTTTTCCTGACTCCGCCAGGGGGGGCACGAGACAGAGCTGCGTCCGGGAGCTGCTGAAGTAGGGAGAGAGTTTAACGGGACGGATAACAAAGTCTAACAAGCCATATATGGCCCGGGGGGCGTAGTTTGCCAATGCCTGTTTTAAAGAAATCAATGAGGATACGCCATTCAGATAGAACATGCTCTTGTGACAAACTGACAAAAGAGTGCAGTTCATTTCTTTCCGGTTTAAAATGTCTAAAAGCAGTACATTGTTTTTCATGAAAAGTTCTTTTTACAGTATAATATAATAGTATGAGTAGAATAAAGTTTGAAACACAAAATCATGTAAAAATATTACATTGAATAAATTAAAAAATCTATATTTTTTTAAATTTAAAAAGACAGGAATCGCGGCGTATTTACTATTACTTCCCATAGGTTTACCTACCCTAGTGTTACTCGGGGTTACCGCTTTCAGCAACTTTTTTTTACCCCGAGTCACACTCTGGGTTACCGCTACGAAGGTTAAGCCTTCAAGCAAGAAGTTTTGCTTTGTCTTTGGAGAGATTTAGATCACAAACGAGATCATTCAGCTCTGCTTGTGTAAAGGTCCCTGGTTCTGAATCTTCATCAGCCAAGTAGTCAGGATCAGAGGATTCGTGGTTGTAACTGGCTGCAACTCCAGCGCATTCTTGATTACCTAGTACAAAAGCAAGTCCATCATGTGGCGGTACGGGAACTGGCAATGAATCATCCTGGGGAACAGGACTAATTGCAGAATCAAGGCTGGGATATACAATTTTGTGCTTAGTTTTACCTGAGAATCCCCTTTTGTTAACGTGGCAAAAATAGCAGTCGATTAGATGGTCTCGCGGTTCTCTCCACACCACAAATGACATTGCTACTTTGCCGTGATTTAGCCAGTCACGCAGTCCATTGGAACAAGTGGTACAGATGACATGTGGAGCCCAAGATTTATCCTGGTCACCAAGTGGAAAGACAAAATATAATTTGTATATCTTTTTAAGTTCTTTGGTAATTTGGCGACGTTGTGCTTTCGTCATGAATGAACCACACACGTAACAGAAACTGTCTGGATCATTAACCCCCCTAGCGGTAATCCCGAGTGTGACCCGGGGTGGATTTTACCTGCAAAAAGTGGTAATCCCGAGTCACACTCGGGATTGCTAAAAATCATAAAAAACCCACTTACCTTGCTCCATTGTCGTCCCCGGCGTCCTGCTGGTCCCTGCAGGCCCTGAAGAAACATTTTCTCCCTCCGATCTTCAGCCGCGAACTGCAGAGACATTCCCTGGAGTTTCCCGGTGACGATGGGGGCGGGTGGTCGTCGAGAAATTCAAAATATTTTGTATTAGATTCAATAAAAAATAGCTATATTGAGTCCTATACAAATAAATCTTGATATAATATATATATATATAATCATAATATATAAAAAATATCATACATGCTACTGTAGTTATATGTAATTATATTATGTTTCACTATTGTTTCATTTTTTAAAAAAGATTTTTGTGTTTTTTAATTTCAAGTTTATTATTAAATTTATTAAATATTAGACATATTTTGGTGAGTTATGCCTTAGAATTATAGCCTACAATGTAAAAAATAAATTTCCATGCAAAAAAAATTTAAAGCTTTTTACATGGAAATACCGACAGAATTAGGCAATTTCTAGGCATGATGACAAATAAAATCAATCATAGTGCAGTTTCTAACCTTAAAAAAAGAAAACTGTTAAATTGTTAAAATTTGTAATATGTTAAGGCCATTTTTAACGAACAACACACAATACATATTTAGCTGCATCACAAAAACTAGACGAGCTAGAGAAAAATTGAACACAGATTTGAAATCTGCATCTAAAATACTACCGTACAAAGCCCATTTAAAGATATATCTGATGAAAATGACATGTTGACTTGTGTTATTATTTACAATGCAACATACCAAAACAAACAGCAGTGTTTTACTATGTCACAATGTGCAGCAAGACAGGTATATTGTGGATGTGCATGTGGTACCATTTGAACAAATAGCTCTGTGATACATATAAAATTACTGCAACACAGTGGAGTGAATAGGCCCCTAAACATTTTTTTTAAAGATACTCTATATTTTTCTTTAAGAAATACAATTCACATTTTTGTATGAGTTAGTGATCTTCTTGGTTGCCCTTATACAGCCTTATGTGAATGTGATTATTTGCAGGTGCTTTTGCATCGTAAGTATTTCATTCCGCATACTCTGGTAATATCAAATAAAAGAAATTCCACTTTAAATGCTGTACAGACACCCTGTTTGTTATGTCAGAAATATACCACAATGAATAGTGGTCTGGAAAATATGCTTTTAATAATGTCACTAGTCAAGCACACAGTCTTTGTCAAAAGGCGCCAACAATGGCTTTGCATTCCTCCCAGCGCTCGAGTCATATTGAGACTTGTGGGTACACACATTCTTTCATACTTTACCAATAGATTCTTTGCTTTCAGCAACATTCATAGTACATTTATATGGATTTCTGAAGTTACGTTAGTAAATTAGGAGATCCGACACTTCATAGATCACTAAATGCCAGTTTCCTACGAGGGGAGTAATCATGTCCAGATGCAGTGACAGAAGGAGAGACAATACACCCTTTTGTGATTGGGCCAGGATCAGATTTCAAAAGTGTAAAATCAAAGCTAAAACAACTGTTCCTTTTTAATAAATACCTCATGTGTTTCTTTTAATAATGATGTCTCACAATGAAAACTGGCTAAACATGCTTGCAGGAACTAGGGGAAATCCACTGGATTAACTGAATTGAAACAATTGCTCATAATTTGGTGGTTTAAGACTTTCTATGCTGGGTTAGCATTTCTAGTGATTAAGCAATACATGTAAGGCTATCAAGTTATTTACCGTATTATTGTGGTTTTAATGATGCAGTAGATCTGGTTTGTTCAAATTGCTTTGGTAACTCCCAAGAAGCAGAATTGTATGGTGATTTTTCCCAGCAATTAAAGTAGCTAATTTGTAGCCAATGGTATTAGTGCAATGAGCGGAGTGGTAAGAATAGTTCCATATATGTGCAAGTATCAAGGACCCGACTGTGAGAAAAAGGAAACAATTTTACAGTGAGTGATTTGTGCTAACAAAACAGCTTATGATATGTAAGTTAAAAAAAGGAGTAAGGAAACATTATGGGGACTTTAAAATGATTTGGGCATTTATAAAACTGAGCAATTTTTTTACTTTTAAATACTTTTAGTAGAACAACTGTAAAGAGGGCCCTTACAGTAAGAAAGAATAGATTTTCTTTTCAAGCATGTGAAAAAAAAGGGGATGGGTGCTGGGGAAAACTTTAAGGATACATACAGAATATTATAGCAATCCTTTAAAAGGATATCAATACTTACCCACAAACATTTATTAAAAGAACTAAAATAGAATCCTAGCTAGGATGTCAGGATACATAGAGATCTGGCCACTGCAGCGTAGTGCCCACCCTACACCTTGCTGGCTGCCACTTCTAAACAATAATGATGTCATCTACTGTGTATCCAAAGAAGCTAAGAGGTAGAGTTTCTGGTGGCAGATACAGGGTTTCTGTCAAGGAGTGGCTAACACAATCACCATATTAATGCCCTCTAATCTGTCTACTGGCTATTTCATTAGTCATTACTGCAAGGGTGGGTCACTTGTGGTCAGATTTCTGCATCCAGCCAGATGCACAGATGTACTGTGTAGGGCAAAAACATTCACATCTATGGATAGGTACAGTTTTTTTTTTCTAAATAGTTACATGAAGATCATGGTCAGAAAGAGAGAAAGTCAAAATATACTGTCTACACACTTGTTTTGGTTCAGTGATTCACATAGAGTGCAGAGTAAATGAAGAGATAGGAGACAGATTAGTTATTGAGCAAACCTGTAACCAAATAGATATTAGGAGAAGACAGGATTATTGTAGATAAAGCTTAATCCTAGGCAAAACAACAAACAATTACACACATTAAAAACAAACAAGAGTGTTTATTATTACAGCTCTGCCCTATAACACAGTCCTGTTTATCAAGGGAAAGGATTTTTTTCTGCTCTAGTATTGCTTTCAATTATAGGCTGCAGGTTGATGAACTCTCCTCCATATCTCTCTCCTCCAATAAGATCTTTTTCCACTGCTGCTCACCTGACTGACTCATTTCAGTTAAAATCCAGGTATCTATGTCAGCATAGTATATTTTGTCAGCAAAATATAATAAATAAATATAATATATATTTGTGTCAGTTAAATCTGCCTGGAGTTCAGCTTTAACACAAAATTTCTGCAGATCTGCTATATTTTATATTAATAAAAAAAGAGTAATGTGCTGTGGTGTGTACATACCACATTAATAATATTTGTTGATTGGAAAGGTTTATAAATTTTAAAACAGCATTTATGCTGCCCATAAAGACTTGAATACATAAATGTTAGCATGGCTAGATTTCTATCACTGGAGCCTGCAGGCGCTCCTATGCTTTCTCATTCCGAGACTAGAATGATTGTGCTCAGTTCACATTAAGTAAATAAAACCTAGAGCCAACGGCTTTGCTGAAAACCAATAACACCAACAATGAATATGGTTATAATACAAACTACTACTTTTGAGGCAAAAAAAAGAAAGGGTTGACTGCACAGGACATGAACAGAAGTAAAAAAAAATATTTACAGATGAGAACAGTGTTGGGTTCTTTTTTTTCAAGTTTATTTGCAAAATATTGCTTTATAATATTGTGGTGTTCCCAGAATTACATGTACATTGGATAAAAGTGTAAAATAATTTACAATAATATACAGAATGAGTAAAAATGGAAATAATTTGTACATTTTCTTTCCGTAATCCACAGAAATCCTGTAAAGTGTGAAGCTTTCACAGTATGAACTACACAGACTCTTCCCAACCTTCCTCAGCCCCAGGATGTGTGTCTAGGGGTGTGAGCAGAGTATGGCAGGACTACACTGTGGCTTTGCTATTTTTCTGCACAGCAGGAGGATGGGAAAGGAAACGGCAAACTGACAATATATTTTCACTGGATGTCAGCCTTCCATTAATGTGACATTTCTTCAATCCACCTGAATTTTAGTATTTAGATTTTTTAATGCACATATACAAATCGATGGTTATAATTTAAACTTGGGTTCCTTTCTGTAAATGTTTTTACTTAATATCCACCCCCAACTACTGCAAAAAATGAAAAATTTTACTTCTCCCTCCATCCAGAGCTGCAGCTTTTCCCACAGACAGAACAGACATGCAACTTTGCAGATTTCCCTTGACCTCAGCTCGTCAGTTATATGCTCTACAACCCAATCTGTTGGACATCACGGACCATTTCAGGGAGCCGTGGGTCACTAAAAAGGGGAAGAAACTTCTCCCAGAGTGAGTTCATGATGCCAGAACCCACCCACTCTCCAGAGACACAACCCGCCCATCGCCCTGAGCCTGCAAAGAGACAGGGAGACATGGTCCGAGGCCCTGGCCGGTGGGCCAAAGGCGCAGATCACCAAAATTTTCTCCTAGCCCACAGGTTGCTCTACACATCATCAGGGAGGCTGGGATACAAGAAATAGAGGACCAAAGAGCCCATATATGTCCTTATGTGAGCACTGCTCAGCCCAGAACATTGGTTACTCCCTGCACTCCCTTACACCCACTAGGGGAAGTAACTATAACATCAGTTACCACACTGGTTAAAAGAATGCAATAAACAATCTGTATCTTTTTACTCGAAATGGTTCCAATTTTATAAATGCTCTCATAGCATATGTGATACAAGTCTGGTAGGACATCAGAACCATGGATGCCAGTTGTAGACTGATTAGAACCGATAGAAGTATTGGAATTAAAGAACTGGTGGGTTGGTATTTTTCACCTAAAACTCTGGGCCATATTAATCTACTATCTACACCCCTCCCACATACTATATAAGCATTTGAATCCAATAATCCACCATTCCCTACTATGAATACTTTTAGATGTAGCAGGAACTAGACAGACTCCAACTACAAAAAAGCTTCAGTTGATATTAAACAATACAAAGCGAGGTTGGGTGTTTGGGGACCAAATCAACCCAACAACCTCTTGGGTTGTTTTGGTCCTGCTAGCAATATGCAACAACCCAAAAAGTATTTAATATCCTTAAAATATGCAGATCTGAAGACCAAATTGAAAAATCCAAATGAATATTTTCACCATAAAAATGTCAGAAAACTAGTTGAGGAAGTTAAAGTAAAAACAAAAAGTCATAATATATTTTAACAAAGTTTTGTCTCATTTAAAGCTGCATCAAAAGGCACATGATAAAAAAATGTATTTAATGTACAAAAAACTCTTGATATTTCAAAAAAAACATTTTGGTGGTTTTAATTGGGATACCACAAACTGCAATCATTTAGGACTGGACGCCATTCTGGCAGATTTAAACTTTTAGCTCCAGTCATTTATTAAAATAGTTTTGGAAATCATACAGTAGTGTAGTAGTGGTCAGTCTGTGTTTCCACTGGGGGTAGAACCCCTCACTTCCTGTCAGCAGCACCCTTTGATACGGTGTATTAGAGTGCAAGGGTAAATCTCCCCGGTGGGAATACAGACAACAGTGATAAAAATTAATTTGGTTTTACTGCCAGAGGGACGTTGATGAAGAGACAAAAATCATAGATAATATAAACTACAAACACAAAAAAGGAAACAGTGGCTGGAGTGGAACTTTAATAGTATAAGCTTTATCTTTTACAATATTTGGTTATAAACAATGAATATAAATAAACACAGGTCAAATTGCCCAAGATAACAGCAACCTTGTTTTTTTTATTTAATCATAAAAGAGCCAGGAAACACAAAACATGGATACAATAATAAATAGGTGTAATGGCACAAATTCTATTCTGTGCAAGTTGTGACCCATAGCTTTTATGTATTACAGAACTCTAATGATGGTCACAGTGCAGGTACCAAAGTGGCTCACAAATTCATAAGGCCTGTGTTGGAACTGATTAGAACCCCCTCCCAACTGTTTTAAGAACAAATTTGTTTTTTTTTGAAGGACCTCCACTTTTGGCTTTTTTCCCACATCAACAATAGTCTACACAACAACAAAAATTGCATTGGGTAATACACATTATAGTGCCAAAATCTAAAGGCTCCATTTATAAAACAGAGAAGCGGCCTTTCCCTCAAACATTCCCGGGTGGGAATCAACTACTGCCATTGCAACACATGGAATAGGAAGATTCCCACGAGGGAATGTCCGATTCCCTGATTAATAAGTAGAGTCCTAAGTGCTTAGGAGGCTCTTTGCTGTAGGCGGACATTTTATTGAAATGATGACCATATGTACACATTTTCTCATCTTGAATGGACCCGAGCTGTGATGTCCTGGTTACAAACATGGGGAGGCCATATCATAAAAACACATATTAGGGCTTTATTTATAAAACAGGAAATCAGACCTTCCCCCATGGGAATTTTTCAGGTCCATGTGTTTCAACGGCAGTAACTGAATCCCACCAGGGAATGTCTAATTCCCTGATTTTTAAGCAGAGCCCTTAGAAACATTTCTGCAGTCTGGGCATTTAGTGCAATGCAGACAGTGCCCTATGACCTGTAAAGTAGGTGCTAAGACTCTGGTATAACAATAAACATAACTACAACATAGAACATTCCAAAATGATTTGTCACCTGAAATATATTAAAAGATATTAGAGTATAACACATTCTTTTCTTTTTTCCTTTTGGAAATATCACCCACCTAGGTGAAGTTTTGATGCTCCTTCCATCAAACATTTTCAGATCTGGGTACTGATCATGAAAACGGTCAAGAAGTACCATCTTTCGAATAAGTTCCTTAATGTACTTTATAAAAATATGACAAAAACAGCTTGGTTTAAAATTTATTTCTAACAGGAATCAAACGTAATAAGTGCCATTTTATAGGCTGGAACTAAAATGTTGCTTAAGTACTTCCCTGCCATAATATACACAACCATAATTAAAGGTCTGCACTGGCCAAGGAGAACACATACCTAAGTAAGCTAACTACTTTGCTTTTAAGGGATTACTGTAATTTTTAACCCACATTAGCTCCTAATATAACCAGGCGGCACACCAAGCCACTTCACAGATTTACCTCATACCTCTTATCAATCAGTTCAGCTGATCTGCAAATGGTTTTAGGTTAACAATACAGTGTAGTGATTCAATGTCTCAAACACCAGAATTCACAGGTTAGTTCTATATATGTACTTATTTCAATAACTAAAAAAACAAAAACAAATTACAAACTGCTAGAAGCAGGCAGACATCATAAAAAATAAACTCCACTCATTCCCCATCCCATACGATTCCAGGTAGCCCTCTATGAGAAGTTAGAACCATGTCTTAAGAAATCAGGCTGACAATGTTAAAGTAATGCTTTACACTGGCCTAAGACTTTGTGATTGTACATTAAGTACAGGAAAATAATGTAGGAGGTAAAAGATTATATTTGTAAAGTAACCAAGATTCCTGGGTACATTAGAAGCAGATTTACATTTTAAATGGATATGCTTTGAGTTATAGAAACTGGTCCTATACAGGTCTAAGTATATGGGTGCACACGTGTTTTGTATAAGCAGGGTGTAGTTGTCATTAAACTATCAATGTAAAGGAAGGTTTAGTTTTATTGCTAATGAAATATTGACTAAAGGCCACTCATATGTCCTATTGTCATCTGCTGCCATTAAATAAGCATCATTCAATATGCTGCCAAAAAACTGTCCATCTATTGGGTTTAAAAGCAGTGTAGTACACACTGAATTCTTCTGTTTTAAATTATGTTAAAATATGTTTAAAGCCTTATACAGACATCCGATGGATGTCAAGAATGACTGTCGCTGAAAGTGATCTTTCATGCTTGTTTCCAGTAACCACTGAACTAGTGCTTTACACACAGCACTGTTCGGTTCAATGAGGAGGGGAGGATGAGCAAGCAGGACGCTCGCCTCTTTAGGAGTAAACAGCAGTAATTCCTCATGATGAATGAACGATACTGGGAGACCAGGGTACACTTTTTGTCAGAATCATTTATGTGTCCACCATTCTAGGTCTTCCCTTAAGTACTGATTCGATCAACATACATAATTAATTTCACAATAAATTTATGAACTAACCATAACCATCTTATAGTTTCCTGAACAGAATACATTTCCCTCAAATCAATAGCACCCAGATCTGAGAGAACTAAATACTGTTAGATTCCTATCACTAGGACAGCGCAGAATAAATTTGTGCCATAACCCCAGACTGAACAATACATTTAGTGTTGAAAGATTTCGAAACTATCCACTAGACGTTTGTAGCAGGCCCTTATTTCAAGCATAATGAAATCACAGTGTTTCAAATCACAAAAAAAGCATTAGAAAAAGGGATGATAGACTATGATATACGAAAGTGCACTTGTTGATAAAAAAAAAAAAAAAAAAAAGTCTGTAAATCTATATTTTTTTATACACAAAGTTAGCAACTCAGATTAGTCTTTGTTTAAATTGAAAGCAGGAAAAGAAAACAAAAAACAAATCAGTGCATGTATGCATCTCCAAGTGGATAGACAAGGGTAGATCAATATACACCCAAAATATTTACACACCCACTCAATGCAATCACAGGGTTTGCATTTTTGAAATATTATAAATGAAATGTTATTACACTAAAGGGCATATTTTGACAGCATAAAAAGAAGCCGTAAGATTTTCAAGGGGATGTCATCATGCACTTGCGGGCATATGATTGGGAATACCTCACCTTTTATTTCTGTAAACAATTACTAAAAAAAAGTAGAAAAGTCACAGCGTAACAGCAGTAAAAAAAGGCACACAACATCATAAGTTCAATAACCATGATTTGGTTTTCTGCTATATTTGTTCTGCAGTTTGGCTGCCCATTCTCCAACTCCCACCCCCTTTCCCTTGGTCACGGAATGTACGCTGATCTAACATGTCAACATTGGATATGTAAGCTCTTTTGTCTGGATTCCTTATACCGTTCATAAGATAACCTGCATTGGGGCAGGCTCGTATTATGAGAGAGGCACTGTCCCAAAAAACAATTTAATTCAGAATTAAAGATGCCGCTTGTCTAATCACAGAGGCAGCTGTATCCAGTTCTTCATCTGTTTGCTCTACGGTGACTATCACTCTTACACTGCAAAAGACCCAAAATAGAAAAAAAGTGTGAACAATGTACATTTAGACATTCAAAGACAAAAAAGATACATGTTTAAATATGAGGTATACACAGACTACAACATTTAAACTGTACAGATTATTAAGGTTTTAAATAAAATTTAGGATAAAACAACTCAAGAAAATCAATATACTTAGCTGTAAATAAAAGACAAACACAGAGAAAAAAAGGGTAATCTTTCTATGCAATCCATTCTGTTAAACACCAGACTACTAAGGAGTAATAAACCAAACAGTTAAGTTTATTAATTCAACATACAAACCCTTATGTATTCACTAGCATCTAAAGGGGGTGCTTTGGACACATGTTTAACCCCCATATTCTTAAGTTTGTTTGGTGTGGCTGAAACATCGCATGTAAGGTTCAGGACGTTACAGACAGAACCTTCTGATTTCTCAACACTACCTCTTTAACTGGATCCTACTGGGAAAGAAGGATCATACAGGACATGGGTGAAAATGTTGATCAAACTTACTTCTGTGCTGGATTCATTTTAGCATTATACAAAAACAAATACAGGCAGTCCCCAGGTTACATACGAGATAGGAACTGTAGGTTTGTTCTTAAGTTGAATTTGTATGTAAGTCGGGACATTATTTTAATAAATGCATCTAGGACAGATATTTGTCTCAACATATTAATAGGCAGCATGGTGTCAGTTACTGTACAAAATCCCCACTGTGAGTTAATCACAAACAAAGAAAAAAAAAAATCTTTATGTAACCTAGATATTCATTAACTTCTGGAGCAAGCTGTGCTTTGATAAGCAAAAAGAAACAACTGCAGAGTTTGTCTTGGTCATTAAAGAGTTACACGAGGGAGCAGGGAAGCACTGTTTGTAGAACTGTGTTTTCCACCCAGTAGAGTGACCACATCTAGAGTTAACTCAATACGGCCAAGCCTGAAATGGTACTAAAGAAGCAGGTGATAAGAAGAAGAGAAAGGGACAGGCTTTTGTGGGACACAGGTTTTTTATTAAAAAACCGAAATTTATTTAAATATATATACTAAAAACTAAACAAAGGTCTGCTACGCTAGCCCTAGGCTAACATAGGTATATTATTCTTAGAAGTATAGAGTAATTACAGCATATAACATGAATATACGTTTACAGCAATGAGCTTGTGTGCCACCTGATGCGTTTTGCCCTGCAGGGCTTCTTCAGGGGTTTAGGAGACTTGATGATATTGCTAAAACTTTTAACTGGATAAAGGAAATTCTGATGCCAGTTACTACTCAAAGATACACTAATCATAAAATAAAATCAAGTAATAGTTCGGACGAGTTGAAGCTGCCACTGTGATTATAGATGGGGGTGATAAGTTGACACTTGAAAAGCTGACAATAAATGATGATTGTGGACCCATTCAAGGGGAAGTACCTAATAATCAAGTGAGTCGAGTGTGTTTGACCAAATAGGGATATATGGTAATAAACCATCTGAAACTTTTGTGCAGATTAGCCAAAACGGAGGTTTCCAGATTTGTAACAGGTAGCCAAATTCTTAAGGGTGAAAACTAGGTAAAAGTTGGGGTTTCTAATGTCTGAAGAGTTGGGGAAGTATAATGATGTTGTTTGTTCAATAGTGGAGGTATAGTGGCGGATCGCGGGAAGCTGTCCAAAAGAGGGTTCTTCAGGCACCGTTTGTATCTAGGAATCGCCATGTATGTCGGATGTCTTTAACCCGGGGACTACCTGTTCATTA
>NC_092863.1:30404155-30417956 GCF_032062135.1 Pyxicephalus adspersus
AATAAAACATTGTCCGAGATTACGGCAATTTTACTATTAAGTGAAAGTAATGCTGATCTTATGTAAGTGCAGTGAGATCAGCTCTTATTTTTTCCCACCTTTACAGTGCGCAACGCCACCCAATTTTGCACCTGCACACTGACACAGGATGACGTGTCAAGAGACCGTAAAAAAAAAATTAAAGATGGCGGCGGCTGGTGCATCCTCTATGGGCTGGATATATACTGTACAGAGACTAGGGCTTTGAAATTTTAGGTTGTTCTCTTTTGGGGAGTAATGATCACACTAAACTCACTTTCACATTAATCCTCATTATACCCAGTTTCAACCTTAAACATGGTTGGGGGTATGCACTGATCTTCATTCCTAACTGAAGTTAGCAATGATTTAGCTGAACGATTTATTAAGGAAAACCACAGTATGACACAGAAAATACAGCCTATGTCACGGGAGAGGGATCATATTTCATCATCCTATGGCAAGGGTATTTCTGTGTAAAATCACAACACTAGTCTCAAAGGACATGGTTGAAAGGGTCAAGGAAAAGTCTGCTGGATCTGGCAATGATTAGTGTCAGTTATTATAATACTTTGTCATTGTACATATGTGGGAGTTTACATTAAATCAGAGTGTAAATCAATGGTCATTTATAGCACTTACATAATCCACAATATCTTGTAGGAGTTTTACATCTTTTTCCCGGCATCCGGTGCTTTTCTCTAACTGCAGATGAAATGCAGGGGAGATGCTCTCTCCAACAACTTTCAAGCCCTGAGTACTGAATAAAACAGACACAGGATAATTTACAGAGGAAAAAAAAAAACAAAGCAACAACCTTTGCACACTAAGTTTTCTTTATTTTTTCCTTTTGACAAAAATTTTGAAGAAAATAAATTGCGGCATCTTCCACTGGATTGGTTTTCACACAAGCAAGTCATTTTTTTTCTTGAGCTTTACAGTTTTTGCTGCTGTACTCCCTTATTGTGTAAAATTGTAATGATTAGAGAATAAAACAAAAAGTCAGAAGGATGTGATAATGACTGAACAGTGACCTCACCAGCAGGCTTAAATAGGAGAACAATACGGCTGCGCCATTATTGCTATAAGCATTTTAAAGTTTCCCACTACCTCCAGGCAATCCTGTGTGTTTTAATGAAGCTCAAGGAAAATTAGAGACAGCTAGGAGAGGATTGCTGGAGGTTTTCGGTGGGTCACAGGAGATTGGAGAGAGACATCTGCCACATTTCTTGTGAAGGCTGCAGTTGCCTAAGGTCCTGAGCCAAAACAATCTCAATAGGAGAAGACCACTTACACAGATGATCTTACTTTTAGTTCAAAAGAAAATACAATCACTTGCCTGGAATCTAGGTTCATTGTGCTGTCAGATAACAGAAGGTGTAAACATGTAAAATAGAAAGGTGCTAAAACTGGACAGAAGGTCAGAATGTTTTGTTTCCAAAACAAATATGTAGAGTTTAAATATACAACATTTTTTTTACATTATAAATTTGGGAGAAGAGAACATGAGCTAATTATAATATGTCAAGACACTTCTATTATTAGTGTTGACTAGTGTCATCAATCTCCCAAAGATATGTGGCTTAATCATAGGCAGTGAAAAAAAAACAAAAAAAACATAATGAATAAAATAAAAGAACAGAAGGACAGGGGGACATGGCAGTAATTTCAGAACTACCCTTTACCCCTCCAGCTAAAATAACAGCACTGATTTAACAAGCGCCCTTCCTTATAAAAAGGATTAGTAAAAAGTATTTAAAAGAAAAAAAGTTATTAGTCAACTATTAGCCAACTTTCAAAATATGACCACATATCAACCAAAAGGAATTGATATACATGAAACAGCAGCGTACACTCACCGTTGCAATGCTTTGTGAATACGCTTGCACTTCATTCTCAAGGTGTGGAAGACTTCTGTTTAAAGAACAAATCGCATGTGATGTTACAGAATGCCCTGACAACACGGACATAAAAAATTATATATATTACCCGCCTTGGCGGTATTCCCGAGTGTGGCTCGAGGTGAATTTTATGTACCAAAAGAGGTAACCCCGAGCCAAAGCGTCGGTACGCTGGGGAGGCTTGGCCCGGCAGGAAATTTAAAAAGCAGATTACATTGCAATCTGCTTTTAAAACATTGATCACAGTGATAAAGTTATAAATCCAAAGGTTTATCTATTAGTGTACCCTTGTTTAGACAATTTTTTTTAAATAAAATTATTAAATTAAATTATTATATTTTTTCATTATTTTTTATAATTATATTATAATTTATCATTTGTGTTTCAAACGTTATCATCACCAGGAGTTTTTCTTAAGAATTACAGGCCTAAAATATTAAACAACAATTTCCAAGCAAAACAATGTCCCGTTTTCGACATAAAAGTACTGACATAATTAGACCGCCAGGAAGGTTAATTCTCTAGGAAGTCTACATACAGTATTGTTTCAGCTTACTATATATTCCTTAAATTGTGGCAACTGCATTATTTATTTTCAGAGGTCGATTCTGACAGTTAAACACCTACTGTCTTAGGGTGACTGCACATGCTCACTGCAAAACATGTATAAAGCAGGGAATTTACCACACTTCCTGTACCATTGAGGCCAGAAAAAGAAATAGGCGTGTGGTTGTAAGCAGAACAAGAATGCACAGAGAGAATTTAAAATGTTTTAGAAGTTTGTGCCATTCTACACACTAATGAAAATGTGTTTTGTCTGAAGGCCTGTTTGTCAGAGCCTAACTGTCCAGTTCCCTGAATCTCAGGAGCTTCAACAGGTCTCTGTTTTATCCACATCAAAATAAAATGTTCTGGCTGGAGCTGTATCATTAATCGATAAGATTATACACTAACCATTGATTTCTGTTCATTCTGAAGAAATGCAATAGGATCGGTTGATATATGTTTAGCATAAGTTTTATAGTTTTAATTTTTAATTTCCAACAAAATAAATCTATAGCCAATCAAATGGGAGTAATGTAGGATTTAGAAGTTAAAGCAAAACTCCAGTCAAATATATTGAAATTAAATAAAAAGCCTATTTAAAGGTAAAGATAACAAAAAATTGAGCTGCAATATTCATATTCAATCCTGATATTTTTTTACTTTGTTTTCCACTGTAGGAAGTCCTTAGCCTGATGGGCAGCATCATGCAATCCACTTCCTCTGAGCCATCTGGGATCCAACCCAGATTGACAGGACAGTGAAACAGGAAGAACTGTGATAAGCTTAGTTCTCTGTCATTCTCTGCTTTCTATCAGCATGCTTGTTGTCAGCTTTACAGGAACTACAAGATACTAATAGACACCTGATGAAATGGACATGCTTTAGTGTTGGCATTGAAAATCCATTGGATTGTATTAATGAATAATTGAGCTGCATAATTACACTTATATTCCTAATCAAGGACCATGAACAAGTATTGCAGCCAAAAAACCTAGAATGGCTCAAAAGAACAAAGTAACACGGCAGCAATGCAACTTTCAGAAGCAGATAATTTTCAGAAGTGGTCCACAACAGACGCCTCAATTTTTCTATTCTTAACTGGTTCATGATATACAATAATGACTAATCACTGTGGTTAAGAAACTGAAACAACTTGTAAATAATTTAATGTTTTTGGCATTATGCACCAATAGAAATATATTACAATTAAAAAGGTACCTGTGTTTTCCTCCATAATGTTAAGACCTTCAATGGCGGCTGAAGCTAACAAAGGAGGCAGAGAGGCTGAGAAGCAGTAGCCTTGTCCAGAAAGTCTCTGCAACAATTAAAGTTTGAACATCAAAGTCAAGTTTTGCAAATTCACAATCCTGAGGTTTAAGAAGCTGCCCAGTTATGTTTACAGTCCCTTTTCTTGATATTTAGGAATAAGCTATTCATACAATCCCTTTATAAAGTACACATACTAAGAACCCCAGGTAACTGGTTAAAAATATTTGTTTCTTTGGCTACTAGGATAGAAAGAATGCCACAGGGGCAGCAGGGACCCACCATCCATTAATATAATTTTTTTAATTTCTACTATGGTGTCTCTCATTACTGTTAACTTATTAAAAGAGAACTTTAGAAGCCATAGCAAAACAGATTTCTTGCCCCTATGGCTGTGTGTTTACACACTTGAATGTGCCAGGCTTTAGGGGCGTGTACTTTCTTTTTCTCATGACTGTATATCCAGGGCAAAAAAGAAATAAATCCTCTCATTGTGTGTTAAATTAAATTATTTATTATGTACTAAAATTATTTCTGTGTACTTGTAGCAAAGTACAAAATGAACACAAACCTGGTGATCAATAACAAATGATCGGCCACAGCAAAAACCTCCGATAGAAGCTAAAGCATTCTCCATGTTTGCACTGATTAAATCAATGTCATCAATCTAAAGAAATAAAAGGAAAAAAAGTTGATAGTTTAATACAATGAACTGTTTAATAAGAGTACATCTCTTTTTTATTCAAATCTGATCTACTTTTAATACAAAGCTTGTGCTCTGAATTCTGTTGCATGTCACATGAACAAAAGTCAGACTATTAGTCAAGTAATCTGGGAATATAAATTTAGACAGGGAAAATTCCTTTAATGCCAGATAAGGAATAGGGAAAGTTATTAACATACATTTCTGTTAATTTTTAATTCAATAGTTACTTAGTTATTAATACACTGGAAACAAAAGAGCACTTAAATTTACAGAAGATCTATGAAATAAAAAAATTTAAAAAAAAAGGGCCCAATACAGGCTTCCGAAAAGCAAATTTGTGACAGTGCCATTGGACCGGAAGCTTTCTTCTGCAAATAATACCTATAAATCAGTTTTAATTGGCTAGGGATCAAGGCTGGCAGCCTTGGATTACAGATTTATAGAACACTCCTTTTGGAGACCCCATCGCTTACCTACGCTTAGTAAGGATTTATAACTAAGGTTCATTCGTTAAATAATGACTGTTTTGTGTTAAAATTCCAAAGAACACTGAACTAGTTTTCTAGCACATTTCAAGGCATACATTGGTTTACACTACTCTGCATGAGAACACAAATGGACTGAAAAGCAATTTAATAGCCATAAAATTAATATCAATTTCCCTTGCTGAAAGAAAAATGAAGTCATGCTCTTTAATTTGAAATACTTCTACTTTGTTATTGCCTGGGACACATTTTAAAAGTAATGGTTTCTCATTCAACGTCTCTTCTAGAAAATATTATTACATAAAAAGACTACATTTTTGTACCTACCATTTTCCTCCTTTTATTATTCAACCTTTTTATTAAACTGTGCTAGATTTCAAGAAGCTGAAGTTTAATATTACATTATTTTCACTTTCAGACCAGTCACTCTTTTGATCATTACACACACACACACAAACACATATATATATATTTGGATTATTACTGGCTTTTTTAAAAGCTTTATCATCCCATGTCAAAAATGCATTTAAAATGTGCAAAAATAAATGTGTTAAAATAAAAAGTACATTTCATTTTTTTACAGTAAAATCTTGTGCTTGAAATTAAAATATCACTCACACAGGTCAGGATTTGGGACGTCCAGTGGTTGGTTGTGGAACAAAAGTTAATTTCCCCTCTGTACATGCCTCAGGCAAGATGTTTAAAAACGGACAAATTACGTAAGGTTAATCTTTAACTAATATACGTTAATTTACACTAGGCAACCTTTCTTCACAGCACACTTACATTAATTCCAAAATGTTCAGTTACTCCACGGCCGTGTTCTCCTAGTACTCCAAATGAAAGACTTTCCTCCAGGAATATTCTTACTTTGTATTTGTACTTCAACTCAACCTGCAATTTACAGACGAATGTTTAGGGGGACCGCGATTTCTCCACTAAAGAATAATGAGAATAATAAGATACAGCTAAGCTACCACCATGACATGCATGTGCTGGTTTACATTATAGTTTATTAAAAAAAAAAAAAAAAAGTTTGTACTCTTGGACAGCTTACACGGCAGTGGTGGATAAAACTTGTACCACACATGCCTGAATCTATTAGAAAAAAACAGCTTAAAATTGGGTACCTAATGTAAGAAGGTATCCTTTGTTCTTAAGGGATTTAGGATAAAAATTATTAAATTGCCTTCCAAGTAAAGCAGACCATGAATACTGCTAGTAATTAGAACCAAAGTACATTACAAATACAATATTGTTCGTTTTGGATTATTTCAGAACATACATGTAATGGTTTCTGTCAAATTATTTAAAGGAAATCTCAAGGTAAACCCCTAAATATAACCTTGACATTTTTCAGGGCATATCCCAAATACAAAAAGGTTTCTCATTCCTTTATGAAACACCTAATGTGCGTTCCTTCTAGTACACAGGGGCAAATTCAAATAGGCCCACAGCGAACCGAAACAATGACAGCCACATTTATGAAGTCTTGTCTTTCAAAACACCCCTCATCCCCTCCCGGCCACACACATATACATAATTTAACACACCCCCTGTATCCCAGATAAACAATAGACATAAAACATTCTGTAATCTAGACATATTACTGACATACCAGTTGTGGAAGAGGGCATATATCACCCGTGTTAATATACAGTCCTTCAACAACGATAAATCTTCTCGTCACTCTGGCCTTGCGTGGATTCTGATTATTAAACAAGAAACTTGGGGTTAAACAGCACAAAATCACAATAAAACAGACAAGCGCTACAATATTTTATTATATTCACTGCCCGATACTCTAAGGAGACACACGCTCCTATTATTGGCCATTCCTTCCATGTTTATTTTGTAATCTGTCGCACATTTTTCCTGTTTCACGGTTTACTATTCCCATGTTGGGTCATGTACATTTTTGTCAGCCGCAAACAACGTGAAGCTTTCCCAATATACATCAGTGTGGCAATTTTTCATGCAACACCATGTTCTTGGCAAAGTAGGTTTCTAAAGCCATCTTGCAAAAGCCAAAAAGGGGAGGGAGTGCAGAAATGGCAATAAATCAGATTGTTTGTTATATTTACTTTGTCAAAGTTCTTTTCCATCTAAACATCGCTCTCCTGGGCACTGGCCCATACACAGGAACGCCAGTAATTACTCAAATCTGTTACCCGTAAACTTTACAAGAACATGTGTGTGATCCCTCTCAGTGTGGGCCAGTAGGCCATCACTACTTTGGTTATACTTTTTGCTGCAAAGGAAAGATAAAAAATTGATAGCAGTTTTCTATATAATGTATAGATAGAGATTTTATTTAAATCTCAGCATTTGAGGCAAAAAGCTCTTTACCTAGTGGGATAATTTACTTCTTTACTGGAGTCATGTACATTAAATCCTCATGTTCCATTTGTATGCAATTTGTTACACCACATTAAAAAGAGAATGACCTTGTATCCAAAGAAGTTATTATTACTTCTACTTTTATTGGCCAGTTGAGGTTACTAGGCCTCATTTTTCTAGCGTTGTAAAGTAGTCAAATAATTATCATATATTGCCGCAAGTGAAATTTACATGGATACATGATTTAGCTGAAAGTCTTGCTATAAACTGACATCAGTTCAAGTTGTGTTTAATATAAAGGTTTCCATAAAAGATCATTTTTCCCCATGGAACAACTATGAACATACAGATTGCTTCAAAATTATTTCCTATGTCAACAAACTTGCCAGTACAAAGTCTTCTACATTTATGAACTCACACTTAACCTAGAATTTGATTTCAAAAGGTCATTGTTGTAAATAAACTTGCTAGCACAGACAAAACTATTAAATTGATCACAAAGAGAAAACAAAATAAGGGGGAGAGGGGAGACAGAATATATGACAGGAGAAACCATGACAGAGTAAGCTTAGTAATGTTAAAATATAGGATATAGGAGAAGATATTGGATGACTAATAATTATTTATACACAAAGAACTTGCTGTGTGACCTTATTTTGGAAGCAGAGTATTATTAAGTGACATTTTTGCACATAATTTATTATAATAACCAAAAGATTAAAAAAAACAAAAAACACATTTTTGTGGGTAATGAAAATCTCTAAAGATACAGGAATATATAGTGCAGCAAGTGCAGGATCTGCCATTTTCTTCTGGGCTTTACCCATAGAGAAATGATTTTACAGCTAAGGGAAACAACTTAAAAAAAAAGTCAATAAAGCAATTTTTTTTTTGATTCAATACGACAACTAAAAACATTAACACATAAAATGGCTTCCAACACATGTTATGTGCTACCATGTGACTCTGGTGGGAATTCATTCACCCCAAAGGTCCACACACTGTAGAGTGTCAAATACTACAAGTATTTATATGTCCAGTTCCATATATAAGCATGTTGCCTTTACATTTGCTATATACTCAAATGGCCAGTTTTCCAAAGTTTTTACACTACTAGTATTCCAAGGAAAGCATTTGTCTTGTTTTGTTTACTCGTTGTATTTTGAATGAATTTGATATTTTCTATAAAAATTTACCTTTTGGTCTTCCACTTCCTGCTCCTTTAACAATCTCTCCAAGTCATTCATATCATTGTGTTTAAAGTACTTGATGCTACTTCTCGATGCCTGCAGCCCCTTCTGAATTGCAAAGCATGCAGCTTCATCCCTGGAAACGCAAAGTCCAGTTAGCATCAGCACAATTTATATTTATCATATACAGTTGGGTATATACCAAGATTTTATTCTGTCAATATGCCATTAGAAAAGATTCTCCTTATTTATACTAACACCAGTAGATGGCGATGTGTACTAATACACAGTGTGTAACAAACTATACACAGAATGACCCCCTTTGATTATTTTAATTTATTTAAAAAGAGGAGAAAAAAATACAATTTCACACTATGGATGTATTTATTTACATTACTTTATTAGCATTTCTATGGATTACAATTTAGTAAACCACATTTTTGCCACATTTTGTGCCCTATGTTTATACTTGAGTATATAAGTAGGCTGTCATTACAGTTTGATAGATCTAAAGTTGTGTAGTATCAGGCTGCTAACAATTTGACTAGCTTAACAGAAACTTTAAAGAAAATCTGTGCTTTGGCAATGCAAGAAAAGCAGCAGTAGTATTAGGTGGCCAAATACAGTGGTGGAGGAATGAAAGCAGTAAAGCGCTAGAACATTTGCTGCGGAGGTACCAGGTTTAAAACCAACCTGTTTCTTTGCTCTGAATGGGTAAAGGTTTATTTTAATACTGTTTCTAAAAAACACAAAGATTTAATTTTATTTATAATGTCTCTTTCACCCTTCCCAGGACTGGTTAGTCGATTAGGGAGAATGCAAAAATGCATCAACACTGTATGCATCCACAAATACATAAAAAGGATATTACTTAAGACTATAATCATCTTCTCGTTAAAAAAACAATCCTTTACTGGATTTTCCTTTTAGGTGTACAAAGCGAAAAGGGGCAGCACAAGTCATAGTCTTTGTAATAGCTAAAGTTTTAAGTTTTTGGCAGCGCTCTTGCTCCCCTTGCTTCACTTTTCTCCCCACACAGGATCAGTATCCATGTATATTAAAGTATGTTTCTGGGTTTAGATTGCACAGATCTGCACACATGGTTTCAGTCATATATAAATAAAAATAATAACTCTGCCCCAGAGCAACACAGCTGTACTTGACTAATAAAAAGATATGCTATACTGTAAGATCACAGAGAATGAACAATAAGAGACAGACCTCTTACAAGAAAACTGAAATGCAACCATGTAGCATGTTGGCAGTGGAAGATTCAAAGCCACAAGTTAGTTTGGGGAACATGCTAGGAATTTTAGTTCACCTCTCCATCAACACTTTGTTCAAAATAGCAGTTGCCTATAGACTGTACTAACATGTGCATGAGGGAGGCAACAGGCAGTGACTGCTAGGTGTTTGCAAACACTTGTGCAGGCGTTTGGTTGGAGAATAAGTAAACCAATGTGTTGCAATGGTAACCTTTTTTTATAGGGGGTGACTAAATACAGTTAAGTACATCTACACAGTAGTACATCTTGGGGGGGGGGAGCACTAGTATTCCTTTTTTGAGGATATGTAATACTATTTTGGGCACCTACTAAATACATTTTATACACACTTTACTAAACATGACAGATTCTAGAAATTCCGACTGCTCAGAAGTGAGGAGCTTACTAATGGCAAACATCCTTCTAACTCCTTGCCAAAATGTAAATTAGAAGTAGTAGGAAAGCTGTATTTTCAATCAGTTACTTCCTAGTAAGCACATGGCGAAAATAAAAATGACTTCACTTCAATTGCCTGAACTGCTCTGATGGGGAATGCAGAAGCTTATCAAAGATCCTTTAAGATGCATTAACTGTTGTGAGAGGAATGGTGATCCCTGTAAATGATTTAATATGAAGGAAAAAATGTATTGGGTTTCAAAGTAAAACTACAGGTTAGGACTGTTTGTCAGATCATGAAGTTAAAACTGTAATTTAACCATGTTTATAACAGAAGTAAAGTTTTCCAATTCAGCTTTCTACATGTGGCATTTTCTATTGCAGAATTATACACAAAGCTATAGAAATTTGACACTAGTATCAAATAGTCACACAAGTGGATAATTATAAATGGACAAGTAGTCTGGTACACACTGCAGAACTGTAATTGGCTATTTTTATGGCAACAGTTTAAAGGTTCTCTTTCTATACATCAATCAACTTTCTGAATGACACTAAATAAAATTAAATCCATATAAAAGGAGTACAATGTAGAAAGAACCAGTGCTATAAGGCAGTAGACATATGCTGTCAGCTTCCACTTTTTTAAGACTGCTTTCCTCCAGGTATCTTTGAACATACACAGCTCTCTGGCATATCAGAGCACCTTCCCTGTGCATGAGTGACATGCACAGTGAAGTGAGTGAACACCGAAAAATGTGTCTAACACTATAAAAAAGGGTTGACACTGGAATATTGTGGAGGATTTTAAAGGGATTCTCAGATAAGAGTACAAGTGTTAAGGAAGAAACAGACCGCTTAATTTACAATATAAATCATCTATACATGTGTACATTATTAAGGATGTGCAAAACCAAATTTTGTATGTGCAATAAGACATCTTTTCTCGCTTTTTATCAGATTCACAGGAAAAGCTATGAAATTTATGTGTTGCATTAATGCATCAAATGCTAATTGCTGTTTTTTAACATGCCTCCCTTTCAGTACTTTAAACTACTCTACCATATATCTTTGAATATAAAACTGAGATACCTACTTTTACCTGAAGGAAAACAGAAAAATTATTTTTAGAGTATAAACTGTGACAGAGTGTCCCAGTATTTGAAGGGAAAAGTGCTGGATGGTAAATATATAGCACCCAGACTGGGGGTGGTTCTTTGGTTATAAGGGCTCCAGGGGAAGCAAAGTATGTGCTACTTTGTTATGCAGCTTAGGGCAAGAGCCGGTGTTGAGGGCCCAGGAGCCGGTCAAGGAAAGTGAAGGGACGGTTCCTTGGTCACTCGGTCCATGTCCGGGGTTTACTCCTTAGCAGGAGCTCAGGTATTTCACAAGGGCAGACAGTTGCCGGCTGTCCAGAGAGATTATGCCATAGGTTTCCTAGAGCTGGAGAGGAGATTTTGGACTGAGCTTACCAAGACTGCATGAACTGTGGGTGGATTCTGTTTACCACATTTGCATGAACTGTGTACCACAAGTGGACAGAGAGATAGCATACCTGAAGTGAGGCAGCTAGTTGCCAAGCCATTGTTTTGTTTTTTGTTCTAATTGGCTGTGACAATAAAGCCTGCAGGCAGGAGCCTGGACTTTTTAAGTTGACATAAAGCGTTTCTGCCTCTTATTGTGAACTATTTCATCCCTGCTGCCTAGAGCAACTCCCCACCACCACAAGGAGCCTGGACTTTTTAAGTTGACATAAAGCGTTTCTGCCTCTTATTGTGAACTATTTCATCCCTGCTGCCTAGAGCAACTCCCCACCACCACACCACCACAAAACCTAGAGTACAAAAAGCAGCCATCACTGCAAAAGAAATGGCAATATAAAAAAAAGTGAATAAAGACATTACTAGTTATTAATAAAACATTTAATTATTCCCCCTAGCGGTATTCCTGAGTGGGACTTGGGGTGGATTTTACCTGCAAAAAGCGGTAATCCCGAGTCACACTCGGGGTAGCTGTAACGTAAAAAAAACCCCACTTACCTCACCCATTTGCTCTTTTTTTTTTAAACATATTTTTGTGTATTTTTAAAGTTTATTATTAAATTTGTTAAATATTGGACAAAAAAAAAGTAATGCTTTTTGCATAGAAATTTGGACGGAATTAAAATGCTAGAGAGGTTAAAAAAAAAAAAATTACATGGTCTCAATCTGTTTTTTCCACCCCCTCCCCCTTTTTTTACAGGTGAAAAGTAATTTGTATTTGGATCTTTTGATTTTTGTGCATTATTGATCTGTCAAACCAGTGGCAAATATGCTACTCTGTGACATGCCACTAGGTGTACACTTTCAAGGTTGATGAGCTGGACACCCATTTTCACCTAAATCATGGATCTGGTTGCTTTGTTTTCTGTACAATGCAATAAGACCTAATATCAGAGAACCTAATCATTAATGAAAACTCAAAACTGTATTTGTTTTGACTAATCGAGAACAAAACTAAGTTTATTTTTTGTTTAACATAACTCATAAATTGAAAGTTCATTACTAAGAGCATGACTTGTTGTGTTTGTTGCATCGTAAATCTGTATTTGATAACGTACAAGTAGACATACAGAGTATGTAATTGTAACCATACTTTAAACAGCAGTCCATCTTCGTTTACAAACCCTAAGTCTAACCATATGTACTGGAGATGCAGAGCATAATTCCTTCCCAGGCAAAATTTAAATTAAACTTTAAGGGAAAACAGCTAGCGTGCAACTCACTACTCTTCACAAAAGGGAAAGATTACTGAAAAGCGATCAGGATGTAAAATCGTCTGAAACAAACCGACAAGAGTGGGACACAAATAAATATACATACACAAACCTTTATTTCCTATTCACACCAGTGGTATTCCACAAATCCCAGGACAATACATGCAGAGCAGTGTGCCTAATCCAAATTAACATTCTGCTTCCTTAAAGTTCAATGTACCTTATTACACAAATATAAAACAAAACTACCATGGTGTTGGAAGGTCTTTTTTGCCTGAAAGATCAATACCACTATTAAAAAAAATAAAAATAAAAAATAGCCTCTAGCTTTGGAACATGTAACTTAACTCTACATGTGCACGTTCTGTGGTCTGACACTTTACAAGGTCAATTAGTATTTGAATAGATAGACAGGACAATGTGGTATAAAGTTTCTATCCAGCGCTAGAACAAGGGTGACTTGTAAAGTAGTCAGAAAAAGATGTAACAAAAAGATTCACCGCACGTGGCTTCAGAGCAGCATACAACAAATGTTTTAAGGCTGACCCCTTATGGACATATTCAGCATTGCATGCATTCCGAAAACAAATCAATAGGATGATCAGAACATAATAATGAGCAAAGGGCAAAGTGCAACATAACCATTTCTTCATTTAAGTGAAACATGATTGCTTATTATAATTAGCCTGTGCACGTTATTATATAAATATCTGAGAAAACATATATTATATAGCTACTTAAGAGGGTATTTTTACTTTACCTAAAGCTTTCAGCACAAAGAAATGACCTGAAAAACATTTTTTACCCCTCAGTAAAAGTGTAGGTTTACTTTATCCTGCGACTCTGTCTGGGGATAGTTACTTAGCGAAAGTGAACACTGCATCACAAATCACGCAATAGCCCAAAGAATTGTAAAAAAATAACTTTTATATT
>NC_092863.1:30419879-30535554 GCF_032062135.1 Pyxicephalus adspersus
AAAACATTTAGATTGAATGCCTCTTCCCCCCTCAAAACAATTAATTTGTGATGTGTATACCCAATTCACATATCAATTACTAATGCTTCTTCATTAAAAGCGGAAAATAAACTACAATAAACTGCAATTTACAGAAAGGCTCTGGGGCAACACAACTGCAAAGCTCTCAGCAAAGAGGGGACAGCTAAATATAAGACATGAGGAGAGTCTGGTGATTGGTACTGACATCTATTTAGTGCAATGGCACCAGGTCAGTTAGTACAAAAACTCCAAACAATTTTTTAATTGAGTGCTTTTGGCAATCATACCCTTTATTCTGGTGTCCATATACAGTAAGATGCTTTAAACATTTGCCTGCAGATAAGCTTTTGTTAATAAGAAAGCCTTTAAAACCCAAATTTGGGGGAAAACAACAGTTACATACCCAGTAACAATATTATAATTAAAAGATGGGTGATCTTTAGAAACAGGAGGCACAAGAGGTTCTGGTTGCCACTCCTCAATCAATTCTTCCTTCTCCTGGAGTAAAAAAAAAAAAAAACAGTTGCACGACAAAATAATATGGTACGGGACAGGGAAACAAACTTATAACAGCTCCTTAATTACCTTTTCTGTAAGGTCAGACCGTTCCTGCAATTTATAAGTCTTAGAAAATATAAGGCGTATAATCCACAGGATCAGAATCCCTTCCAGTATTAAGTGGTAAGCAGGTGCCTGCAAGTAAAAAAAAAACAAAGTGTAATTATTTACAATAAATATTGTGTAAAGCACACATTTACATGTAAGTAACAATTGTCCACCAATGGTAAGCCAAAATATTAGGTTTATTTTGGTCAAACTATTTAAAAAGCCCAACTTCTAGACACCATCATTTATCCCTTAAAGTGACCTGCTGAGGGCCGTAGCAATGTAACATATGAGCTGTCAGAAACCTAAGCCTGTTGTTCTGCAGAGAGTTTGTAAGTACAAGTGACAAGAACACTTCAGGAGGACATAGAAGGTGTTTACCCTTCATTTGTAGTAACGTGGGGTCGCCATTCTTTAAAACGCTTACAAACAGTTGTTTTGCAGAAAAGTACAACTCCCATTATATTTATATATCCCACATATGAAACTCAGACTATGCTTGGTCTTTACAAATGCATCCTTCATTTGTACATTCTGTGAATGGCCAAGCATGGATAGGGGTACAGGTAAAACACAGAGCTGGTGACTATCGGATCTTAGACAAAAAGACTTAAAAACTTTTAGAGTTGTTTGACAATGCATTTCTACACACCAGAGATATAGCATTTTAAAAGAATTCTATCATGTAATGATCATGGGGGCTCCCATTGCTGAATGATACTTTCCTGGCTAAAATCTTTGTTTTGGCTCGTCGGAAGTCCCCTGAAACGAGTATAGAGATAAGCATTGTGACTCAACTGTAATTAAAGTTCCCACTTTGCAGAATACTGGGTCAGGCAGGTGGTGATTGCAAAATCTGACAGGCAATGTCTGTTCGGCAATAAACAGTCTTACCTATCTGACTGCGCTGGAGAACTGTCAAAATTATTACTAGTTGACAGGGAAACCAAGCAATCTCAACTTCCTTTATGCATCCCAGGAATGAAACTCCTGCACAGGAGTTATGTCATCCCATCATGGGCAATTAGGATGGTGGCGCCGTGAAATGGAATGGGAGGTTTAGATCTGCTGAAGGCCTAATTCACAAATATTGGCCTTCAGCAGATCTAATACACTGTATTTAAATACCCATGTGTGACATTTTTGTCTTTCTAGAAGTGGACAGGTCTTTAGGGGCCTTTTGAAAGTTTTTAGTGTTTGGTTACTAGAAAACACCTGGGGAAAAAAAAAAAAAAAAAACACACACACACACACAAATGGTGTCCACCAATGGTCAGTCCATGAACCAGTTCTCTCTGTACACCCCCTCACTTAAGAAGCTTATATCCCCCTTACCAAAGTCCCCAACTTGTCCTGCATAAAAATTCATACTGCCTATTGACCATTTCATCATGAATGGCTGATAGGTATCTGAAACCCAACCTGGATAAAACAGAACTCATCTGCTCACTAACCTTTATAATCTCTCCCGTTTGTAGTTAATAACTTGGGTATTTGCCCGACCATTTAGGCACGCTATCTTTGTGGGTCCTGCCACTTTTACCTGTGCAACATCTCCAAAATACTCGCTTCCTGTCCCTAGAGACCACCAAGCTCCTGGTACATCCTTTTCTCTGATATCCAGCTAAGCAGACTCTCTCCTCTACAATCTATTATGAATGCTGCAGCCAGACTTGTCCTCCTCTGTCCCATATTACCAAATAAGCCACCATGCTATCTCCCAATATTCCCCCATCCATTAGATGGAAAACATTTTTGAGGAATAGTCCCCCCCTCCCCACCAGGGATCAGGACAATTAGTAAACATTGTATATTTTGCCAATTCTGTATCTCTCTGGCTCCAAAAGCCTACCAGCTAAACTGACAAGCTGCTCACTGACAATTTGCTACAGGTCAGATCTTTAACTATTTGTTATTCACAACACAACTCTTGTGTATCAGGGTGTAGATTTGCTGTGAAACTCTCACTGCTGCCCTCATTCAATTTTCTATGGGGCTGCTGTGGGTAGATTCTGCAACCTTGCTGTCAGTCTGAACACAGCCCAAGGTTTTGTTCACGGTTTTTTAAACCAGATTCTAACGGTTTTGCTGTTAAAAACTACTTGCAAAAATGATTAACAAGAGAATAAATAGTTCAGTTTTTTGGTCTCTTAGAATTTGGCAGCACCTCTGTGTGTTTTTTAAAACACTACATGTAACATTCAAGGTGTTTTACAGCCCCATCCATGGCTTCCATCTATGGGTTCACTACTTTTTACAGCTAGTTACCAATCCCAGGCACTGGGGATCAATAAATGCCTCGAAAAAAAAATGGTGCAGCACGCCCCCTTTCAGGCTTGATCGCCACAACTATCAAGACTGAATGGGAGCTCAGAGCCTCCTGAGACACCTAAGTCACGCATCCCAGAAGTCTCTTGGCTGCTCCTTCTACACATGCCCGATCTTCACTATGGAGAAAGATGCCAATCTCACACATGCGCAGTGAGATCAGCTCTCTCACCCCCCTTACAGCAGGCTACGTCACCCTATCTTACACCTGCACAGTGTCAGATCGGGTGACGTAGCAAGATGACCAAAGAAGAAGACAGAAGATGGCACCGCCCGGCTCTTCATCCACACCAGGACGAAGAAGAATTCCAGAATGGTGGGGGACCAGATCAAGATTTAGTTCTGCTTTAAGAAATCATCACGTAAAGCCTCCATAGAAACCAACATTTCCAGCAGTGTTATCTTCTCCCTGTGACCTCCATACCACTACAGGACACAGAAATGATATGGAAGTCAGGAGGAAAAACCAATGAGAGCAGCAGAGAACACAACGAATCAATACATGTTGCAGCAAGAAATGCATTGACTTCCTTCCCAGGGATCTCTATTCATGTTCTGTAATTTCAGGGTCACTTTCAAAAAGGCTATCTAAAGCCACACATTTGTTTTATGTGTTCCTGGTGAAGTAGGGACAGATTAGATCCACTTTTATGTTTACACCCCACTGTTCTCCCCAGACCCTTTTAGCTGGGTGCACCACCTGGCACTTTTCAGTAACCACCCAGGTATTTTTGGGGAGTGGTCCTGAAGTGTTGGGTCACCACCAGCCTACAGCTTCTTCCCACCCAGCTTAAAATTTCTGCCGAGAGTACTGTTGCCCATAGAGATTTTTCATGTTTGTCCTAATGACTACAGTCAATAAAGATGAAATATTGAGCTGTCCCCTGAAAAGGAGTAGGGGGCAAATTACTAGGGGGGCATCAGTTTTAGGCACACACATCCAATGATTCTGACATGTGTACAGAAATCACTAGACGTCGTTCGTGGATCCATGAAGATGATGAACGACCACGATAGAAGAGGACAGCAGGGGAGAGCACAGCGGGGTGCCGCTAGTTGTTCTCCTCTCCCTCTTTGTAGAGCAGAATGGCGCTGTGTGTACAGCATTCATTCATGTGTCAGTCTGGAAATAATCTTTCATGACAATATTGGTGTGTGTGTGTGTGTGTGTGTGTGTGCACGCAACCTTAGTGATACCTTTGTATGATGGGATGTATGTCACTTCCTGTTGTGTGTACAGGACTGGAAGTGGATGTAAATCTTCTGAATGTGAGCAAAAATAAAAAATCTGGTAACCATACCATACTTACATAATGTTTTTGTCTTTAGTTATATTCTCAGGTTAATATTTAAAAGAAAGCCATGTCAAGGAAGGAAGTTCCAGAATGTAAGCCTGCCATGACTGGGTTCACCCCAGAGGTCAGGGAATGTGGTCAGGTGACTAAGAAAAGGCAGGCAGGGTTCAAGGCAGAGAGCTGCATGGAGGGGGGAGGATTCATGAAGGAGCCGGGCAGGGGCGGCCATGGAATGTCAGGGTAATGCATGGCCATGTGAGAACTTGTACCCCTCACTGTCCTCCTTCCACACCCGTAACCCGAGCACTCACCTCATAGAAGGCCTGCACCATCTCCACTAACACCCACTGCTGACTGGCCGCCATCATAAACCAGGCCGGAGCGCCCACTGCGGTAACGAAAGAACACCGAACACTTCCTGAACAGCAAGTGACAGAAGTCACAGGGCGTAGAAAAGTGTGACGCTTCAACACTATTGGTGGAAACTACGTGACGTCACATAGGAAGCTGCAAAGTGCCGGCGCACTGTCATTCCATCTAATAGGAAGGCGGGACTTAGCCCGGATTCCCCAATAAGATTGGCGAAGTAGGGCTGCTCGGCGGAGTTTGCACTGTTGGGTGTGTTGTTGCTATAGTTGCACTTGAGCCGAAGGATTCATTGTCCTGGTTTGTATTCTGCTTTGCCGCCCTCTAGCGGTGCCTTGATAGCTATGCATGAATTCCTCCCTGGGTAATGTTCAGCAAAATTGGATGTACTGTGGGATTACAATAAATGATTTATGGCATAAATGTTACAATAAAAGCTAGACAAGGATTCAATTCATATTATAGATCACAAACATTTTACACAGCGCTGTAAAATAAACAAAAATTTATATTTAAAATATAGACTGAAGAGAGCAAGTCTGCATGCATACAAACTATGACTAAATAAATAAATAAATATATATATTAATAAGTGACCAACAAGGAGTCAGCAGTCAAGATGGCAGCTTTGGAAGATTCAGTGGTGACAGGTCCCCAGACCGGTTATCTTTTCAGGGTGCGCCATATTCAGAAAGTATGCGCAGCATTATGGCAAAAGTTCTCCCATACCAACAAAAATGTAGTCCTGATTCAAAGTGGAAGTAAAGTTCAGGTAGTATAAACAGTGCTGACAGATGGCTTTTTTATGACAGAAGAGACAGAGATGTCCCCAATGCCTAAGCTCTTTGTACAGGCCTTTTATTTCTTTGTAGCAATAGTGTACACTGAGCCGCACTTGTGTGATTCTGTACTGGGGTGAAGACTGCCCCACACACATGTATTGGAGATACATCATCCCCACCCAGACAAAGAAGATAGATGTTATTATAATTTTAAAACTAATTTAAACTCTTAATATATAATAACTCTTCATCCTAATATGATGGGCAATTTATATGTTATGAGGCATATGGACATATGTCCATCAAGTTCAACCATTAGGGAAATAAACATACTTTAAACCTGCGTATCCCAGATAAAAAGCCCTATAGTCATAGTTGATCCAGAGGAAGGCAAAAAAAACCCAGGTTAAATTTGCTCCAGCAGGGGAAAAAAAAATTACTTATCCTGTGAGGCTATCGAAAATTTATATTCCGTGCTGCTGGAAAAACATCCAGCTTTTTCTTTAAACAATCTATATTAGTTGCTGCAACCACTTCCTGAGGGCGCTGATTCCACATTTTCACAGATCTTACAGTGAAGAATCCCTTCCTTATCCGGAGCTTAAACTGCTTTTCCTCCGGACGCAAAGAGTGCCCTCTTGTTCTTTGTAATGATCTCAAAGTGAATAATGGGGAAGAGAGTTCTCTATATGGACCATTTATATATATATATATATATATATATATATACAGGATGATCATATGCCCCCTTATATGTCTCTTCTCAAGGGAGAATAGATTCAGTTCAGCTAATCTCTCCTCATAGCTGTGTTCCTCCATTACTTTTATTAGTTTAGTTGCCCTTCTCTGCACTCTCTCCAATTCACAATGTCTTTTTTGTGAACTGGTGCCTAAAACTGGACGGCATATTCCAGATGTGATCTGACCAATGCTTTGTACAGGGTCAGGATAATGTCTCCATCTCTGCAGTCTGTTCCTCTTTTAATACAGAAAGTACTTTACTAGCTTTAGATATTGCAGCTTGGCATTGCATGCTGTTAATAAGTCTATGATCTACCAGAACCCCCAGATCCTTTTCCATTTCTGACTCCCCCAAATGTATCCCCCCTAGACAGTATGAAGCATGCATGTTGTTAGCTCCCAAAAACATAATTTTACATTTATCTATATAAAATGTCATTTGCCACTTGGCTGCCCAATCAAACAGTACATCCAGGTCTGCTTGTAAATTATAGACATCCTGTATGGACTTAATTCCATTACATAGTTTGATGTCATCTGCAAACACAGAAATGGTGCTTTTAATCCCAAACTCTAAATCATTTATAAAGATGTTAAACAGTAAAGCTGCGTACACACGTGCAATTTTTGTCGTTGGAAAGGATCCTTCACGATCCTTTCCAACGACAAAGGACTACACGATGCATGAACGGTGCTGTACATACAGCACCGTTCTGCTCTATGGAGAGGGGAGGGGGAGAGCGACGGAGTGGCACCCTGCTGCGCGCTCTCCCCCTTCCCTTGCATTAGGATCGGTCGTCGTTCATCGTCCGTGGATCCGCCAGGACGGTCGTTCGGACGATGGACGACGCCGACTGTACACACGCCAGATTTTCGCCCGATATCTGGCCGTTGCCGATTATCGGATGAGAAAAATCTGACGTGTGTACGCGGCTTAAAGGTCCCAACACTGAACCCTGGGATACACCGCTAATAACCTTAGACCAGTAAGAGTATAAATCATTAATCTATTATTGCTTCCATATATTTTTGCTTCTATTTCAGCTTCAGCAAGGTCATTTGATGCCTACTGTATTTTCTATGTTCAGGACAGTAAGATCCCTAATATTACCCCCAGCAGGTGTTCAGATCCACAATCTCAGGCACAAAGACATCCCCAGTACAGTCTACAATAGATGTAAGGATCATCAGGTGGGGTAACTCTTCATCATCTGTCCTTTTTCAGTGGACTTGCCCTTCAAGTATCTGTATTGAGTTTCTGCTAAAATGTGAAACTACACTCAACTATATCTGGAAATGTTTATGTTTCAGAGTAAAAGGACATGTCAACCTATTTTTGGTATTTCTTTATTCATAATGGATGTGTAACCAGCATTATCTTTTTAGTATTGATGTTTTTATTGATTTTCCCCTCACTGTCTTCAGAGAACATAATGGCTTAGCATAAGTGATCTCCATAAGGTCAAAATGCTGGTAATTCAAGAAGCAATTTGGGATCGTATAATATCATGCTGATTGTGTGTTGATGTTATTTGTTATCACCACCACAAAGCTCATGTATCAGGCAAGACGCCACAAAATAAGAAATTACCTTTATAGTTTATTATGCTGCCACTTTGAACCAGCCAGCCCGTCAATCCAATTTTGTCATGTTAACAGTTGTTAGGATCAAAATCTTTTTAACTAATTTCATCAATCACATTTAAACCAAATCAAGGCCTGGTTGTAGATCCTCTTTTTTTTTAAATAGGTAAATCACATTTTAGTTATTTCCAATTTAATGTAAAAACATACAACAAAATGCTAACTATTACCTTTATTAGACAAGACCTCCAATCTGTATGGCTTTCTGATTCAGATTCAGCAGGGGGTTAGAATTGCTTCTCAGCTAAGACTATGTACACACTTTCTTTCTTTCACAATCCTTTCCAACGACTGACGACTGCACGATGCATGCACTAGTGCTGTACATACAGCACCGTTCTGCTGTATGGAGAGGGGAGGGGAGAAAGACAGAGCGGCAACCTGCTGCGCTCTTTCTCTCTGCACTACCATTACAATCGTTTGTCATCCATAGTCTATGGATCTCCCACGACAGTCGTTCGGATGATGGACAACGAGCGCTGTGCACACGCCTTGAGCCAAATATGGGACGAGAACCATTGCACATGTGTACCTAGCCTAAATCGTGGTCAGCTGCTTCCACCCATTCAATAAGAATGACCTTAATAGCCACTGAAGTTATTTGATTAGACATAAGAATAGTTGTCGGAAAGGGCTTTTTACAGATGTTGGAATGCATGTATAAAAGGCTTAGGTGCTAACTTTTCCTGTACTCTCTTCTATAGTTTTATATGTTTTTCTTTGTCATGGTTAAAATTGCCAAGAATTGCCTGGTATACAGGGAGAGCTTTGTTTAAGACCTAAGACTCATGCCAGGCAGATATAAGAGATAACACCATTTATTCCAGTTATGTAGAATAACTGGATGTAGGAAGAGTTAATCAACATTGTTAGCATACCTGGCCTAGATACATTGTACACATTACATATGATGAGATCATCCATTTGTACTCTTCCTGAAACTTAAGGTGCGTACACACTTCCAATTTTTATCGTTCCAATCGAACGACGAACGATCGATTGGGCAAAAAATCGTTCGTAAAAAAGTAACCAACGACGCCGACGAACGAGGAAACTCGTTGGAAATGAACGACCGGACCGGCGGATTGGATTGGACGACGATCGTTGAACATTGTTCGTGTGTACGGTCGTTCGTTGATAGTCCATGGTCCGAGCATGCGTAATGAACGAACGTTCGTTCACTTTCCTGTCGTGCACATAGTTCCTCTATCGCTCAGACGATCGTATCTATTGTGTGTACAATATCTACGAACGATCGTGTCATTATCTCTATGTGCAGGCTCGGTGCTATACGATCGTTCGTAGATATCGTGCAGGATCGTTCGTCGTTCGTTTTCCAACGATAATAATTGGAAGTGTGTACGTAGCTTTAGTATAAGGGAAGAGGCATCTATTAACTGTTGTTTCTTATTGAAGGAAATAAAAGGTATATGATAACTTTTTACAAATCCACTGCCGTTAAAGTCCTGTATCTTTCTTGTTTTTGTATTTTTTAATGTATATTGGGGATGTTGGTAGGATTACAAATGTTAAAAGACCAGACAATATTAATGACACTTAATATAGTACTAATATACTTGTAAATATGTTGCAGATGGGTGTAGGTCATTCTCCCCTGTTGCTGCTAAAACTTGTGCCATCTTTAAAGATTCTTTACGCTCAGTTCCCTTATGCCTTCTTGAACCTTCAGTCTCAGTCATCATCATAAAATCACACATACCACAAAGATAAGAGTCTGCTCAGTGGTGTTTCTATCAGCTTCTGGAAAAGAAAACTGCTGACTGTAATGACTATGTCATAAAACACCAATAAAAATCACCTACTGCTTTAATACCTATTTTTGGTTTGCCAGCTTTAAAAAACCTTAAAGTTAGATTTTGGGGGGCACAGGCCAAACTTCTTTTGCGTTCATAATGTTGCAAAATAACCCTAAATTCAGTTGTATACTATTTTGTTTTTCACATTTAAAAGAGCACAATGTTCACTTTAACTGCTCAAGTTAATATTAAATAAATGAATGGGATTAGGAACCAAAGTCCATGGAGCAATACATTTTATAATATAAAAACTTGGCTAAGTAGTTACTAAATGTCAGTGATAAATGACAGCCCATTCTGTATTTTCATTTGTATATACAATGATGTGCTAGAATAATTTAGTTTACCTCAATCCAGAGAGCATAGACAAATCAGTAAGTTAAAGCTGTGCAACCCTGTGATTTCAAAAGGGAGAATACATTTGTATACATTATGTGTCTTATAGGACTATATCTGTTTAATTTAATTTAATTTAATTTAATAAAATCCTTATTAGTAATAATCGAAAAGATGGGGGAAAAAAAGATCTAGTTTAGGATCCCACTCCACCTTAATCTGTCTTCTAAACAAGAAGCAAATGATCATGCAGTTGTGTAAAATGACCTTCAGTAAAGTCAATTTTTTATCAATTTCAGTCCTGGTGCAGCAATGTTCAATTAACAGCTCAAACTAGCCACACACAGCTTTGGAAAGAAAATCTCCTGTCCCACTCTTTCCTTTAGGTTATCCATGCTGAAAGTGGCCCCTATCATTCTAGTGGAGTGCAAATGTAATTTTTATTTGCAAAGGCAGCACTGCACATCGCTTGGCTAGGATGAAGGTTTGTTATTGATAAGTTGCACTAAAGATAGAATTTCCATAAAGGTGACCTCAAGGCCAGGGGCTAAATACACAGATGAAAAATGTATATATAAGTGTTGTTTTTTCAACCAAATATGTTTTGCTGACCCTTGGAGGTGGAATGGGCACTGCAAGGAGTCTGCATCTCTTGTTTGGCCTTCACCCCTAAATGGCCAAAATCTGTAAAAAGCTGCACTCAAACAAAGCCACTTTGACTGTAATAATGTGGTGTTTGCTAATTGATACAGTGTGAATTTGATCTTGAGTTTTTGTTGCCGACCTTGATATCATGTAACTATTCTGCCTGGATCGACCACAGCTTGTTCTTTCCTGACAATGAACCATTTGACTCCTTTGAATCGGAGCTCATTCTCTTCTGACCACGAACCCTCTGACTCTTTGGGATTATTCACCCGGCTGGCTTGCTGACTTCCTGTATTTGAACTCATGTGTGTTCTCTCCTGACCACAAACTCTCTTTCACCCTTGAATCATCTGCTCGGGTTTCAGCCTTCTGGGTACAATCCCTTGCTTCATACCTGGTCTCGCCTTCCTGGTCCTGATGTCTCCTTAGGTCTCTGACCTTTCTCATGGCCCTGTTCACCTAGGGGTTCCCTAGTTGTCTGACAACCCTTGCACCCTTCAAAGACACAATCCCTTGTTTACTTAAAGAGAAACTAAACTAAAAACTGCCAAAAAAAAAAAACACCTTCAATCCCGCAAGGCAGTCCGATCCCTCTGGGGGTGTCTTGCATCCAGTCCTGCATCAGTCCCAGAGCCGGCGCTCCAGACACCGCCATCCGGGTTCTTCATCCTTCGTCACCGGACCCAGGTGCGAGATCGGGTGACGAAGGCTAAAAAAAAATTTGGTGATCTCACTGCACATGCGTGAGATCGGCAAATTTTTTTTTCCCCGCGAAAAGGCTCCTTCTGCACATGCTCAAGACGCTTGGGCATGCGCAGAAGGAGCACCCAAGAGCCTCTCAGGATGCCTGACGTAGGTATCCCGGGAGGCTTTGCGCTCCTATTCATTCTCAAATGCCTAGGCGATAAAGAATTAGGGGGCGATTCTGCACCCTTTTTTTTGTTAGGACTTGCACCTAAAAAAAGAAACAACAACATAATTTTTACCTTACATAAAAAGGTTGTCTACCATTTTATGTAAAGTGAAAATTCAGAGTTTAGGTACGCTTTAAATACTAGAGGCAACTGAGTGCTGGGACAGCAAAAAGTATAGAGACAGATTGGCAGATTGTGAACCAGGCAAAACATTGGCACTTAATCAGGGACTTTACACTCTGTTTAATGAAGAACAACATATAAGGCCAGATAAATACCCTATATATATAAAAGCTGGCATTCCAGTTACTGCTCACAGTTATATACCTGCTGAGAGTATTATGTCTTATTCACTGGTATTGTCCATTTTAGTATTGTTCTTTATGATTTTCTCATTTATGTGTATTCTTTTGATTATGTTTTTACTTACGCACTTGACTCTCTAAGTGTTCCATTGAAGTAGCACTTTTAAAGCTCGGAATGGTTCCTGATCATAAAGATAATAGTAGTCCCTGCAAAATGGTAGCATAGAAAATGGGTTATAATAATTGTGCTTAACAATAAATGGAGGTACCATTTTACAATGATTTTACTGATACAGAGCCTGGATGGATTTGTTTTCTATTTAATCAGGAAGCAGAAATATCCTGTAAGTATAATTTGACTTTTATTTCATATTGGTTGGTGGTGATTATATTTCACCTATAGACTAGAGAGACATGTTTTTTGTTACCTTCCTGTCTTAAGAGAAAATGATTGTTTTGCAAGTTTTTACTTAACACTATGGGAAAGGAATACAGTTATTTGTGGATGTGTCTGGAGAAATTTGACAGGTTGCTGAAATTTCTAATTTTGCTAAGTGCAGCGTGAGTCATTGTCACTGGCACGTTGCCATTTATAGAAGCCTATGTGTTGTTCGGTGAGATACAGTAAATGCTCGCTCATCAGTTAAGGAAACAGTAATTGTTGTGATTTAACTGTGTAAGTTCAGCTAAAGGGCACCTGTATCATGCACAGCCCGATGTTAACAGCAGATGCTGAGAACAGGAGTGCCAAAATAAAAAAAATTTCTACTTGCAAGAAATTCAATTATGATAAGTCGTAAAATAAGGATATCATTGTTATTAAAACTGCAAGGATATAAATATTTACTGTAAAAGTTAAGATCATAATGCCTTTCGTGTCCTGGAGGACAAACTGTGCATACAGGGCTGTACAAATACAATCAATGCAGGTTTCAAACATTAAGATAAACATATGTGTCACGGCAAACTCAGAAAATAAATATTATTATTAAATTAATGATAGCCAGACATTTTTACAAGGTCATAAAACCATCAATCTCCATGGTAAACTTTGATGCTGACACAACTAGAGTTATAAAATGTAAAGACAATAAAAGCTCCTAAGGATGCCCATGCACAAGTTTGATCAGTCCACATTTGACTATAAATCAAATCTGTATTTCTGAAAACATGATCGATGTTAGGTAAAGGATTGAAAGTAAAAACTTACTACTTCAATTGGAAAGTTTCTGTGGATTGTACAAGTATCTTTTGGGTTTCTGAGAACTCCTAATTGATTTTGGTTTGATAATTATTCAGATTATACACATGTGCCTTTTTTTCAATATTGAAATATTTATTGACTGAAAATATAGCAGTTGTTTTGCAGTTCAAATGCTTACAAAGAATCAATCTTGAAGAGTTAACTGTGCATCATAATAATTTATTAAATTGAAAATTGATCAAATTAAAGTCAAATAATGTATGTCAGACTTATCTCTTCCTCTTTAAAGCGCAGGCGCCTCTCTCCTGCACATGCGGGCAGTTCTGACTCTGGACGTGCCTACACTAGCAAGCTTTATCAGCTTCACCAGTAAATTAGGAAATAGCCTTTAAACCATCCCTGTCTATTTAGCTAGCTAAGACACAGCACTCATTGTTCGTGCAACGTGTCTCCACTGGTGCCGAGCCCCTAGTTCTGTTGAGATGTTCCTCATCACCTGATGGCTCCTTCTATCCAGTTCCTGTGTTAACCCCTTGTTGTCCAGTCTGTTGGTTCCCAGTCAACTTCCCTGTGCTATTCCAGTGTTCCTGCCAGTCTGTGGATATCCCTGAGTCACCTGTGCCTCCTGTTGCTTCCAGTATCTCCTGTGTTCCCTGTGTCCACAGTGGCCCCCTTGTCACTAGTGTCTGTCTCCAGGATACCTGGTTTTTGACCCCTGGCTTGTGACCTGACTTTTGATGACTCTTGCTTGCTGCCTGCCTTGACCCCAGCCAAATATTCTTCAACATTGTGTTTTGGTACCGTGTTTCATCCTGACCACCCTTGTGTGCCAATGGACCGCAACCTGACAGTAAACAGCAGCGCAACATCCTCACCATCAAAGGCTCTGGAGAGGACCCTGTCTCTCCAGGCGTGACAATTGTTAGCTTTGGTTGGAATCATTCATCCTTCCCACCATTCTTCTACTGCTGCATCTCTTTGTAGTTCTCCTCATTGGCTTCCTTTTCACCTTAGAGTCAAATTCAAGCTCCTGTGCTTTGCCTTTAAATCCCTCCACAGTTTCTGTCCCACTTACCCTTCTGACCTGGTAAAAAAATACTCCCCACTTCGCTCCCCCAATACTCTACTAATGACTTCACACGCAGGGCTCCAAGACTTTTCTAGAGCTGCCCCAACTCTCTGGAATGATCTTCCTAGTCCTATTCAGCTTCCTCCTACTTTCTGCTCATTTAATGAGCAGTCAAAGCCCACTTTTTCAAACATGCCTACCCATTTACCCATTTTCTTCTGTCTTTTAAAACCCTCACTACTTCCCACCACTATTTATCTCCCCTCTTATTGTGTGTTACTTCCCCCACCTCCTAGATTGCAAGCTTTTCAGGCCAGGGTCCTCTTCTCCTGTGTCACTGTCTGTCATTTGCAACCCCTATTTAATGTACAGCGCTGTGTAATATGTTGGCGCTATATAAATCCTTTTTTATTATTATTATTATTTTTATTATTATTAATAATAATAATAATAATAATAATAACAACCCATCTCTCTGTTCTAGAATCTATTATGAATGCTGCAGCCAGACTCATCTATCCTTCCCAACGCTCTTCTTCTGCTACATCTCTTTGTAGTTCTCTTCATTGGCTTCCATTTCACCTTTCACTTTTCCACTTTCTTCTCAATCAAAACCCACTTTTTCAAACATGCCTACCCATCTTCTGTCTTTTAAAACCCTTCTATTGTGTGTTACTTCCCCTACCTCCTAGATTGTAAGCTCTTCGTGGCAGGGTCCTCTCCTCCTCCTGTGTCACTGTCTTTATCTGTCTGTAATTTGCAACCCCTATTTAATGTACAGTGCTGTGTATTATGTTGGCGCTATATAAATCCTGGTAAAATAATATTATGGGAAAGCTTTCAGGAGTGCATATATACTGTAACTAAATCTAAGGGTGGAAACACAACCATACACATTGAAAGACTATGGCACTCATGTTGTCGCTCAGCAGTTATAGCTGATTGCCAACTTTACTGGCAGTTTTGCACAGTTTAACAGGACCCTTTCCTGAACTGAAAGTGCTTACTCTGCACACAGTCACCTTCTTGCACAGTGTATTAAAAGTTGCAGTAAGTTATATGGAGCCTGACTACTTTCCCGGCTGACGGACATCCAGCGTTATTTAGCTAAAAAGTCAAGAATAAAAATATTAATACATGCAAATTTTGCTAACAGCTCGGCTGTTTTTCATATGTGCCCACTGGGGGTCACTACTAAACCACATGAATTATGAAAAAAAAGTTTAGTGCCAGTGAGCATATATAATGAGATATGTTTATGTTACAGTAATTCTTATATGACTATATGACTTTGAATTATCAGAAGCTTCCCCTTTTATTTTAGGAAAATCTATTATTCAAACAAGGAGTGCACCATTTTCAGCCAACCTGAAGCCTTGCATCATGGGAAGCTATAAAGTACAACTGCAGGAAAACCTATTTAAATAATAGGAAAACATGGCCGATCCTATATATTCAATTAGAATTTATATGTAGAAACAAGTGTTTTAACCACCTATTTATTAACCACCTGAGCGTTACACTGATGTCTAGATTTCTGTACCAAAAGCGTTACAGGTTTTCATGAATTTTTTTTTTTTAAATTGTAGACCTGTAACTTACAGAAATATGTAGGAATAGGGGTCTAGTAGATATAATGAATATAAAAAATGTTTGAAACGCACAATCATGTAAAAAAAAAAAAATACATAAAATTAAAGGAAAAACACAAAAATCAGCTTAAACAAGAATACATAAATAAATGAAAAATACTGAAAATGCGATAATTCGGTATACTGTATAGTAATATATTTTTCTAAAACACCTCCCTAGTGTCCGTCACATACCTATAGACAAAACCACATAAATATATTTTCTATTATTTTGGATTGGATTGGATACAGGACTTTGTATTCAATCCAATACAAAATGAGAACAAAATTCAAACTCTCATTATGTATTGGATTGAATACAAACTCCTGTATCCAATCCAATACAAAATACATACTTTGTATTTATTTTTAATTATTTTGTATTGGATTGGATACAGGAGTTTGTATTCAATCCAATACAAAATGAATGAATGAGTTTGAATTTGAATTTCCCGCACACGCGCCGACGTCATCACGCACGCACAAGAAGCCGGTCGCCTTTTTTTTTCTCCGCCGGCCGGCTTCTTGTGTTAGAAGCACCCGACGCTGGACGGAGAATGACGTGGGACGATCAGCGGAACACAGGATGCCGGCCGGCGGAACACAAGATGCCGGCCGGCATCTTACCGGTCCCGCTGTTATAGCAGACGGCACCCCACGCTGGAGAGGGAGATCGACGCTGGAAGACGACGCTGGAACACGGACCCGACGCTGGATGAGCACAGCGGGACCAGGTAAGTGGGATTTTAATATAGACGAAAAAGTACGGGGTTATCGACAGTTGCAAATATTTTTTGCACAAAAAAGTACGGGGTTAGCGGTTGGGAGGTTAAGCAGTGAATCTTATATTCACTGAAACATTCTCTAGTGGAGAATCAGTCGCTGATCTGGAGTATTCTGGACCAGGGAATCAATCTGAAGCACCTGGCCATTGATTATTAAAAATATACCAGGTCCAATGTGGTTCAGGAAGAAAGGCTGTGTGCAGCTTGAGTCCTGGTGGAGCCTAAGAAGTCTCCCAAAGTTGAGGTCTGAGAGAGCCAGGAGGCTAAAATTTGTGTAATTTTTAGTTGGGATGTGATGACTTTGATCCTCTGCGAGGGAAAAGCCTGGAATTTTCTTATTTTTGTGGATATTTTATGCTAATAATAGTGGGCAGAGCGACCTGAATTAGAACCAAGTTACCAATTAAAACAAGTACCTCTCTGCAGTCAGTGAATTGGGATCCCCCACAATGTGTACCTAAAAATATACCTTTCATTTTGTTTTAGAAACAGAAGCACAAACGAAAGAACAATCATCATGACAACCACAATCTATGTACTGTATATAAAATTTGGATGTATGTGTGTGTGTATGTTCCACCATCACTCGAAAACTCATAGAGACATTTCAACCAAACTTGCCATACATATGACTGAGACTCATGTGAGTGCACCACTGATCTTTGTGCAGCGCTGTGCTATCTGTCAGAGCTATATTTGGTGATCACAAGGAAACGCATAGAGACATTTAAACCAAACTTACTAGACATATGAATCTGCTGATCTTTGTACAGTGCTGAGGTACATGTCAGAGGTATATAAATGTATATTATTAGTGGGGGGCCATTTGAGTGTCAGCTCCTCTGTAAGAAGACTGATGGGTCTAGCTCAGTGTTTCATTGTGGAGCACTATGGTATATGCCAGAGCTATATAAATCTATATATATATATATATATATATAAAATTGTATGTATGTATGTATGTGTGTGTGTATGTTAATTAGGCCCATAAATATTTGGACAGAGACTTTTTTTTCTAATTTTGGTTCTGTACATTACCACAAATAATTTTAAATGAAACAACTTAGATGCAGTTGAACTACAGACTTTTAGCTTTAAATAAGTGGGTTGAACAAAAAGATTGCATAAAAATGTGAGGAACTAAAGCCTTTTTTTAACACAGTCCCATCATTTCAGGGCTCAAAAGTAATTGGACAAACTAAAAAGCTGAAAATAAAATATTAATTTCTAATACTTGGTTGAAAACCCTTTGCTGGCAATGACAGCCTGTAGTCTTGAACGCATTGACATCACCATTTGATGGGTTTCCTCCTTTTTAATGCTCTGCCAGGCCTTTACTGCAGCGGCTTTCAGTTGTTGTTTGTTTGTGGGCCTTTCTGTCTGAAGTTTAGTCTTCAGCAAGTGAAATGCATGCTCAATTGGGTTCAGATCTGATGACTGAATTGGCCATTCAATATTGTACTTCTTTGCTTTAATAAACTCCAGGGTTGCTTTGGCTGTATGTTTTGGGTCATTGTCCATCTGTATTCATTCAGCTGCTTTTGTCCTGTGTCACATCATGGATAAACACTAGTGTCCCAGTGCCACTGGCAGCCATGCACGCCCAAGCCATCACACTGTCTCCGCCATGTTTTACAGATGATGTGGTACGCTTTGGATCATGAGCTGTTCACGCCTTCTCCATACTTTTTTCCCGCCATCATTCTGGTAAAGGTTGATCTTGGTTTCAAAAAAGAATGTTTTTTCCAGAACTATGCTGGCTTTTTTAGATGTTTTTAGCAAAGTCCAATCTAGTCTTTCTATTCTTGGGGCTTATGAGTGGCTTGCACCTTGCAGTGCACCCTCTGTATTTACTTTCATGCAGTCTTCTCTTTATGGTAGACTTGGATATCGATACGCCTAATTCCTGGAGAGTGTTGTTCACTTGGTTGGCTGTTGTGAAGGGGTTTCTCTTTACCATGGAAATGATTCTGCGATCATCCACCACTTCGAGAAAACGTAAGACAATTGGCAATTAAAGGCAAAAAAAATGAAACAACACCGTAGACAAGAAAATCACTATAGCTTTATTTGATTCCTTTTCCTGTAAATTATAGCATTGCAATAAATAAGTACCTGGGCAACGCCGGGTTATCAGCTAGTTAATTATAAAACAATTCGGTAATTAAACTGTATCTGTAGGCAACAACACTTAAACATCAAAACATATGCTCTCTACTCTTCTATTCCTGGACAGACATAAGTACATCATAAATTCGGTCACTTTCACTTAGGGTCAGGTAGCCATCATCCAATTCTTCATGTTTTTCTATCACACTTAAAGCATGGCTTTTTCAGGGGAGACAAAAATCTTAAACTTCTTCTTCTGGCTCCGTTATAGGACTTCTTTGTCTCATTTATATTTATAGGTCTGCATAGATGTGAGCCTAGAATCTTGTCCAAAATTCTACCCTTCATTGCACAGGTTTATGCTTTTGGACTAAAAATTCAATTATAAGAAACCTGATAAAATTGCTAAAGGGAAATAAAAATGCCATTAGCAAAACAAGCTGAGGAAATAAGACTTTTTTTTTGCAGAAACGGGAAATTGCTTCTCACCTAAAGTCCTATAAAAATGAATAATGTCTTCCTAAAGGACGCATAATGACCAGATTATGCCCAGCATATTACCCAGCAAACCAATGCCCAGATTATGCATACCAAAATATATAAATTTTCTGAAAAAGTAGTAAACGCACTCCAACTCCATCCTAATGTATACGCTTTCATAGGGAATATAGACAGAGAACAGACATTTTGAGCTCAAAGAGGAGCTTTAAAGAACTACCGTAACAAAGCAGTCAGGACTCCACTGCTGCATGGAGACAGATTAGGCTAGAATAGAGCTCAATGCAAGGTTTCAGTTTTGGGCATCCCATCCTTTTAAACAGAATTTAACAGAGCTATCCTATTTCTATTGTCAGTATTGGCCTTGCTTACATCAGACACCAGCTACCTGCACAAGACAGGCTTGTGCACAATTGTGACATCTAGTTCTATTGCCCTAGTTTACTGCAGAAACATGAAGGTTGTGGCTGGACTCCCTGGTCCAGTGATCCCTAGCCTCCTTTCTAATGCACTACTGCTTACTATCAAACCCCCTGCTCTCCAGCCTCTTAACTTCTCTTCCACCAGTGCTCACCTCTGCACCCCTGTGCACCTTCCCACCACCACTGAACACATCTGCAGTCCCACTCATCACTGATTACCTCTGCACCCCCTCTCCACCACCAAAATTTGCCTCTGAAAGAACCAATGTTGCGATAATGTAATGGGGATATGCAGTGTCTCGCTGCTTGTAGTTCTTAATCAGCCAACACCATGCCTTCAAATTCTCCTTTTTTGTTTTTGATTAAATCCACAAATCTATCAGTCAAATATGCACATAATATATAATAAGGGTAAAGGTTATGCAAAGACAATTTTGTTTCTTTTACTTTGTGTGGAGGAAAAGATAGATCCTTTCTCACATTGTTTTTGTTTTATTTACATTGACAGTGTCAAAAGTAAAATCCTCCAATGTGAACACCTATTTCACTGACTTTAGAGAGTTGAAATCTTGCAGTGGGACACAGACAGCAAAAATGACAGGAGTATTTAGTATCCCTTACTTAACTAAGTTTACACTTTAATGGCTTTTTATTAAACTGTTATTCACCAGACCATTTCCTAAACATTTATGACAGCCTATGTTGCAATGTTTCCACAATGATTCATCATTTTATGCTAGACAATTCTTACTGGAGCCTATTTTTAGAAAAAAAAATTATGGGAGATGATGGTTTTGAAATACCCTTGTCCCCACTGAGCAGGATTAAAATATTCAAAAATAACAAACTTACGTCAACATTTTAAAATAACCATTTGGCCAAAATTAGAAACTTTCCTGAATTGAGGTCAAGTTATTTTGAGATCTGTACACATTACTGATTCCCAACAATCATGGGAATTACAGTTGCACCAATGTTGCTTAAAAATTTCTTATAATTAGAAAATAAAGGCTACCTTACAGAATTAAAGTATCTGGTATCTATGAACCTAAAAATATACTTCAACAAATATGAAGTGCCAGCAGGAGCGATGTCCCTTCTTCAAGAAAGCATACTTACCTAGTGTTTTCTTTACCTGTGCAGCTGTGAAATGCCTGGTATCCCAGCATCCTCCAGGGCTGCCAAGACTGAATTAACTTTAAGGCACATGCCATGGCCAACATAACTGGACAGGCCAATCAAGATGGAGGAAATTAAACAGGCAATTAGACAGATAAGTGTATTTTATTCTAGAAAGTACATCACCTATCCCTTCTGTAATAAAGGGACAGGCTGCCTGGTCACAATTTTTTATTTTTTTTTACATGTTAGTTTCATTTTACATTTCAGAAAAACTTAAATAAACATGCTAGATTAACATTTGTGATATTACAGGACAGCAACAGGACTACGGACACACAGTGTGTTGGCACTCCAAGTCAAGGAGGAAAAATGCATGTCTGTCAGTGCGGCCTAATGATTTAGAGCTCCTGGTTAGTGATGACCAGCAAAGCCAATATGTTGCAGGGAAGATACTAGCAGAATCACCAGGTATTTACTACACATTCACACTAGACATAATAGTAAGGGTTATGTTCTTAAACATTTGATTTACATACAAGTTTTTTTGTGTTTTTACATACACTTTTAAAATGTTTAGAATTGCATTTTTTTCACCAATGGCCATATGTTTATATGAAACAAGACAAGTCCCTGAACCCAGAATAGGAGATATAAAGAACCGGATGCAGAATTTTAGTAGACAAAGGATTTAAGAAGTACCTAATCTTTATCTTGAGCTCAGACAGATGATGTTGTGTTGTGTGAATATCCCTGTTAACAGTTTTCACTTTTTCTCTCTAGCAAGTAAGTTAACAGGTCACTAAAGCAAAGTACCACATTAATTAATTAGGAAAAGTACAGCCGGTAAACAGGCAAAGGTTAGGGTAGGTGATGTTCATTTAAACCCATTATATACCGAATAGGTTGAGGCAGGAAACAGATACAGGAACAACAGGAACAGGCCAGGGTCAGACCAGAGTAGCAGTTGGAATTCACAAGACATCAATATCAGGCTGTGCCAGTTGTAATCCAAGTGTGCATTATAAAGCCTTCAGCAAACAATCATGTCTTTAAAGAATGTTCTTTGGAGACCATTGATTTGGACTGAGGTTTGCTTATATAAGGTAAGTGGATCCTATTGGTTCCTTACACTGTTCTGTTTTAAATGAAGCATACTATGCTTGGCGCAAAGTGATGGCAAAAATAAGCAACTGAAGAACATCTTGATATTTTGGAATATGACCTTCTAATATAACCTGTAATTTAAGGCCTCATTCACACTGTTTCAGTGCTTTATGCACATTTGTTTGAACAGCCTGCCTAATGCACTAAAAAAAGGTGCATGCCCTACTATTGGTAACACAGTAAGCCACAATGCACATCTGTACATTACAGTGTATTGTAGTGTGTTGTAATGCAGGTACGTGTCCCCAGTGTACAAACATGCATAATGCATAGGGATGAGCGACCGAGCGAATTCAGCTGTTCTCGCTTACCAAAATTGTAAAATTGAATGGTGTAAATTCGCCGATCAAGCTTAATTAAAAAAAAAAAAAAAAAAGATTTTGGGTTGTGCTGATTAATGAATGCGCTGGCTGCATCCATTGATCAGCTGAGTGTGCGATCCCCGGCACTAGAGGTTAAATGGGGACAAGTCTCCTTATTCAAAACCTCTAGTACTCTCCGACTTGCTGAGGAAAGCTTTCCTCCGCCAATCAGGGAGCACTAGAGGTTTTGAATGGGAAGACTTGTCCCAATTTAACTTGTACCAATTCCTTGATCCTCCGATGGTTTTGCGAATCAGTTTGCCGAAATTTCGCGGAACCATCGGAAGTTCAAGGTAATTTTCGTTCATCCCTAGTTACTACAGCACAACAGTGTGAATCCAGCCTAGAGGCTGAAGAAGCAAGACATTTGCACTTAGTCGGAAGCCATAACATGTCTTGAAAACAAAACGTACCTTAGTGTTATTTTTTGCCAAACCAGTTCAAATGCCTAAACGATTTATGAAGCGTGTGACAAACATCACCAGATGACTTGGAGAACAATGACATGAAGTGTGCATTGTTGCCAGATGGTAGCTTTTCATTTGGTAAAGGTTACAGATGAAGACTGCTGCTTTGGCAAAACAATATTGTACATCATTAGGGCTTTGGAGTCTGGCCAGGTAAAATATGACTGGGTAAAATATGACAAAGTTTCCTTGGTTTTCATCAAATAGATAAACAAGTATTTAAATACATAAGGCTGGGTCAGGTCCCCCTTACGAAGCCCAGGCAGGAACTGTGTTTGTAAATTTGCCAAAAATGTTGGGTTCCAATTGCATACTGACAAAACGTTTTGTTATGTCTGATGTACCCTCTGAAACAGAGGACTTTCTGTTCATTCTTCAAAAAATAAATGGAAGAAAAAATACATTTTGCTTCTAAAACGGCAGGGTAAACAAAGCCTCTTGGGATACCTATGTCACACATCCCGGGAGGCTCTTGGCTGCTCCTTTCTTTAATTGAAAAAAAAAAATTGCAGATCTCACACATGTACAGTGAGATCAGAAAGCTTTTTTCTCATCTAAGTCACCTGATCTCATGGCTGCACACTGAAAAATGAGGTGACATAGGTATACCAACCCAGAAGAAGAGAGAAGATGTTGGAGCACGGCCAAAGACAGATACAGGGATGACGTGGGACCCAAAGGAAAAAACCTCCCTATAGATCAACGAATCTGCGGGATTAAAGGTAAATGTGTTTTTTTTTATATTTTGGTTTTAGTTCTGCATTAAGAACCTTTTGAAAATCCTTGCCAACTTGTTGCTGATCATTCCTGTCTACCTTGGCAGCTGGTAGGTAAGAGAAAGTATGAAAGCCAGGATGCACTACAATCATACATAGTGCAGACATATTAGAGACACTGATTCAGAAAACCTTACAAGGGACATGATGTTCTTGGGCACAATGAGAAAAAGATAACAAATGTGTACCTACTTCATGCTGAATCATGTCTGCACTGAAATACAATATTCAGCCAGTAAATGGAGCAGGCACACACTTGTAGCTGGCAGGTATGGCATCTAAAGAGCAAGAACCTGTGTGTAGCGAAACCCCTAGACATACCTATCTTACCTAAATCAAACCTTAAAAATAACTAACCTTAAAAATGACATCTTGCATTCATATCTGTATTTTTATGCTATCTACAGGTAAACATTTTCTGCTACTATGTACCCTGTTTACATAACAAAAGCGCAACAACAAGTTAGCCAAGTTAAAGCCCAAACTATGTTTAATTGTTTGGTTTACCCTGGATAGACAGGAAAGGGTTAGCACTTCTGTCAGGTTATTATTTTTGTTGCCCTCTGCAGTCGCCTGGGAAGAGTGATTCTCACTTCTTATACTTTTAACAGTTATCAGATGAGGAGGTTGAAATGAAAGCCATAATATTTCAATCAGCAATAAAAAGGCCTCTTGCAGGGACAACTTTCAGGCTGGATATTCTCTTCAACTTTCTGGTGTGTCTTTCAGCCTAAAGATGAGTGTCAGATCTCACCAAGGGGTCACAGACAACAATATGCACTTTACAAAAGTGTCTAAATCAAGGTTGATCAAATAAAAAGCTAAAGTTCCCATTTGAGATGGCTGGAACAAGTGCAAAGACTTCTATAGACAGATAAGTCTAGGCTTATGTCACAGCTGGCACCAAGGATGATTCAATTATATCTTGCTCTTCCATCACCTTTGTGCTTTTACCAGTGATGTTCTCTACACAAAAAAGTTTTCAGCAGTGGTTGGCCAGAGATTAGGACAATGGCAAAGCATTGTCTAAGGCAGAAGGGCTCCAAATACATAGTAACAGAACATTCTACAAGGCGGTTATTACTTATGTAGAATTTACTCGCAGGCTTTGTTTTTTCTTTAGTCTTCCAAGATTTTTTTTTTTCCCACATCCCACTTGTTGCAGATGATTATGCTGTAAATATCTAAATATCATAATGTAATCATCTAACTGCCAATGATGATATCATATAAATGATTTTGTTTTTCTGAGACAGAAGTGACCGGATTCATAATTGACTGGCATGTGACATGCACCATCTGTGGAAGAATGACTCAAATAATTGGCACTTCTGTTTACAATCGAAAGAAACAACCTTAGGTTCATCAGACTTGTGGTTCTGATTAAAAAAAACACAATCTCCTAAGAATTTCTATATTTATTACCCCATGAAATGCAGTGATGTAACCTATCCAAGCCCATCAGGATTAATTTATTTGGGCTCTTTTTTTGCTAAAATCAAATCCCTGAATGCTAGAGCACAGATGAACCTTTATTAAAGATGCAGCCCAGTTTATTTTAGTAACGAGTGGATGCCACTGAGTTGAATGCACTGTTTCTTTTGTCTCCCAGTAACTTCAATTGTGAAATGTCTTATCACTAGAATCCCAAATATTGTGCACTTGGTTGTGTGATAACTGCCTTACCAAATACCTAGGCATCCATTCACCATGTCATTTCTTGACTTCTATTCATTTTCAGGAGGTGATTCGGGCAATTTAGCCATCAGCACAGTGGAAGGCATGAGAGATTAAAGAGTTTTATCCCAGATGTTCTGCTTTTCCTTGTAAATACCCTTAACTTCAAAAAACTAAAATAAACAGTTTTAAATACATTATTGATTTAGGAAAATTATTTGAATGGGGTCTGTAACAGACTGGAGCTCTTTGAGGCGATCCATAATTAGCATCAGAGTTTGTTGTTGCTGGCATAACCCGGCTTCATAATTTATTTTCTTTCTCATAGCTGTCATACCACAAGGGATGATCTGTATGCCAATGTTTCTGTTTGATTATACAATGTAAACTTCACATTGTCAATTGGAAATGCTATTTGGATGAGAACATTATTATTGCATTACAGGAGGAGATTGTTTAACACTGAACCCACTTTACTGGTATTCCTTGAAGTTATATATGTTTATCTTTCCAGGTTATTGTTATGCTATATATGTGAGCTAACTTCCTAGGAACTGCCAGGAATTTTTCTCCTCAGCTTCCTTAGGAAGTTGTGACATTGTGTTATTCAGCATTCATAATAATGTCCTTGGCATTACAGATAATATATTATTTAAGGTACATTTAATTTCTTCAATAGTATACTACATGAAAGGAAAAAAAAGTTATTTTGCAGGTGTCATTAGGTGAAATAAAGGAAAAAAAAAATTTAACCTGCTCAAAGTGAACCCTAATATTCACCATCACACAATTGGTTCATGTTATGCATAACAAGATAGTGGTGGGAATGCAGGCTGTGTAACCAGTACCTTTTATTACAAAAGTTGGCCACAATTATAGGCCAGTGGCTGGATGTTAGAAAAAAAACCTAAATTTTCTTCTGCTGATTGGTATTTAAAATCTACAATACATATATACATACCATCCCCCCTTTAAAAAAGCTGGATGGCTAGCTGTATGCTGAATTATTGGCTTGTATACTTTGGGCCTGATTTAATAAAGCTCTCCAAAGCTGGAGAGTATACACTTTTATCAGTGAAGCTAGAATGGATCTGGTCCAGGATTAAAAACATTTGCTAACAAATAAAAAGTTACCTAGGAAATTCATTCCAAGTTTGCTGGATCACCTTCTCTGATGAAAGTGTATCTTCTCCAGGCCTGACAAACTTTAATAAATCAGGCCGTTCGAGTCACTGACCCAATAAAGTATGAAGATCAGTTATTGGCCTCATTGCCTGCATGCTTACCCCTAGTTAGGCATTTGGAAGCCAGAGACAGCAGATAGGCAACTACTATTTATTCAATGATGCCAGAAATACTAACCTAGAATTCTTTTCATACAAGTTTCCTTTATTAGCTTTGTAAATGCACTTACACCGAGGCTAAGTGTACTTACTGAGGATCTGTTTTTTTTTTTTTTTTGTTTTGTTTTATTTGTAGCCCTGAGCTACTCCTAAAGATATAAAACTTCCATACACTTCCAAACAATATCCAATTTTTTTTTTTTTTTTTACACAACAAATACACTTCTCAACCAACTATAGTTTCAGTTGCCAACTTTATTTGATAATGTTCAGAAAATTAAATGAAATATTCAACGCAGAGATGAAAGAAAACATTTATTGAATCAATGTCAATACTTCTCTGTAATATCTACAAGCCAACACTGAACTGACTTTTTATTTCAATAATGAACACAATGTACAAAAAGTATGCTTTGTTATAAAAATATGTCAATTATTTATTCTTTTTTACTCTTGATCAAAGAATGTGAAAATATCATTTTGATAATCCTGCTCTTCAAACAGCTTGGTAGTAGGATGATAAAAAGCATGGCAAAGAATCCTGGCACAGTTTGATAATGTTTTTGTATATTTCGCAGAACAGTGAGGAAAATCACAACACAATTCTGAATCCTGGTCATATTGTTGAAAAAATTGCAACAGATTTAAAAGCACCTCTGACAGTGTGGAAGTCATTTTGTTAATACAGTACTGTAAAAACACCTTTTAGATTGATAGTATCATACTGGTTAAACTTTGTGACATAAGATAATCATCACATGAACTGGCTTTATTTCTAATAACCTGGTATTTTCATGTAGCAGTGTTTCTCTTTTTACATGGGGGGCCCCTTAAAATAACTTTCATGTCTTCAGGGAACCTCTACTATAATTACTATATTAAAAGCTCACAGTGCATTAGTATGGTGATCAGTAGGAAGAATGGCTCTTACTTTGCCGGTCAGTGGAAATACTATTACCATTACTAATAACTAAAAAAAGTGGTAACAGATCTTAGAGTCACAAATTCCTCATTGCTCAAAGAACCCCTGGCAACCTCTGGTGGAACCCTGGTTGAAAAACACAGATTAAAAGCAAACCAAAACTAAGTGATACAGATCACTTAGGTCACCTATATCTGAAATGTATGAGGGATTGAAGAGATCCCTATTTTCAAGCTTACAATGATAATTTGAAAGATAAGTCAGTTGATGGTCAAACTTTACGGATTTCTGGTTTTATTGCACATTAGTGTTGTTCACACTGACAGTTCATGCTTCTAAATGTGGTTTTTACCCACCTGAAATTGGATTGGCTTACCCTACTTTATCAATTGCATTTTACTTTACATTACCAGGTACAGGTTCCAAAGAAAAAGTAGGTATGGTCATGGATAAATATGTGCGTACCAGTTTAAAGTGGGCGAAGCCAACTTTAAAGAGGATATTTCTAATTTGCTAACCTTACTATCACAAATAAGTATTAGAATGTGTGCTCTAACAAAAATGTCTTCCACAATGTGTAGGCAGCAGCTGTATACATTATAAAATTATTACTACTAGCTGTGACCTGGCAGGCCCCAGATTTATTATTCTTCCTGCCATTGGATATTAACATGGTGTTACTCACTGTTGCAATAAATTCACAAAATGCTTTCCTTTTGTAAACTTGTTCTTTCTTAACCAACTTTCTTGACACTTTAAAGACAGGGTTGTGGTTGGTACACAGTAGAACCCTAAAGCCCATGCAAACCCAACATTAAACACAGCAAGATCTGATAGCAATAAGGTTGACAAATAAATACAAACAGTATATAGAAGAAATGGTGGACTGGAGATCTTTTTTATGGGTCAAATGTGTTGCACATTGCATTATAGCAATTTCCTCATCTTCGAATTCAACCAGTGGGAAGGTCAATCAGCCGTGTAGAAAAACAGATGCCAGACTCTAAAACTATGTGTCTCCATAAAAAGACAGGGCTTGTAGTCACAGGAAGTAGGTGGTAAGCAATTGTAGGATCTCATTCTGTTAACAGGAAACTAAAAGGCACAAGAGATCCTGGCAGTGTGGTGCACCCCTAAAATAAAGCACAACTACATATTTGGTTTTGAGTTTGCAATGTTCTGGTCTATACGTTCATTTTACATTAATAAACATGATTGCTTTAAAAAATTGCCTTGTTTGATTTTGGGTTTATTGGGCTTTAACAGTACATTTTGGCTTCATGGATCTTGACAGGTATTCGGTATGTGGGAATTAGATTTACATCCCGTTTGTTTTCTATAGTACTGTCATGTGGGCAAGGAGAAGCCTGACTACAGTAAAAACTGCCCCAGTCCACAACATGAACTCGACTTGAAAACGGGACAAAACAACATGTACATCCATAGACAGTGTATTATATATTAAACACATACATGTTTCTGAACCTGAGCAGAATACTTATTTTACAGACACTTTAAATAGTCACCCTGTATCTTTAATGTCAGCTTATCCACTCGTATTTTACCCTTGGAACATTCTGTATCTCTGCTGCAGCACGTTTAAGGCTTAAAATTAGCAGAATAGATTCTAAAGCCTCTGTTCCCTCAAACCTGAAAATGGTGGACTGCATAGAAAAGTGCTGATCACAATGACAAACAACGGTAAGTTTAATATTGTAACTTCAATCTTTCTCTTATGTCATACACTTTTTCCCATATAGGTTATTTTGCAAAAGAAAAATAAATCTGACAGGGCACATTGTTAAAATTTATATAGAAATCACAGTTTGAGGTTAATTAAGTTTCAGTTTCTAGAATATAAAGATCAAGCCAGGGGTGAACAAGCTGTGTCCAAATTTTGATTTAAGCAATGCCCATCATTCTCCAATGCATTGACACCAGAGGCAGCCAGTGCAGATGTTAAAAAAACAACAAACTCCTCACTTCTGACTATGGGCACCTTGCGAAGTATCCAAACCAAAAATGTAATCTATTACGGCTTAACATCCCTTAGATATAGTGGTTGCATAAGTTTTCGTGTTTTCACTTGATTTACTTTATTTTATAGCTAATAACACACTCCCTGTCCCTTCATATTGATGCTTTATGCCCACATAGTATCTCTTGGCATAGCCATTGCTGTCACTCCAAACATATCTGCCTTTGTTCTTCTCTATTACATTTGATTGATTGATTGATTGGACTTTATAGATAACAAGGATGTTTGTGCTTTATAGGAAGCGACAAGGACATTGCACTTTTTTCTCTGTGCTTGCTGAAAATGTTTTTATCTAGAAAAGCCCCCCAAAAACAAATGCAGCCATCATAACTAAGGAGTGGTAAACTATAATATTTTAAATGTATGTTTTTGGGTTTAAGATACACTTAAAAAAAGGTTCAATTTACTCTGCAGCCTCAATAGAGATGCTCTGTCAGCTGCTGTGTAAGACACCATGTTAGTCATTTCTAATCAGATGTCAAGATCTATTTGGTGAGGGAATACTGCCCGCATATTGTTAAATGTTAGGGTAATATTGCAGGTAATGTGACATGCACTAGACAATACCTAACCATAGGCATATGAATGGATAAAAAGCAGGAATGTTTTTTTTTTATGTTTTTTTTTAGTTTTTTTACAGACAAAAGCACCAACACAACACTTTATAGGTTACTACACTTGTTTACAATCTCGAGGTCAGATCTTTCAAATAAATATATTGAACATTTACAGCAGAATTCCTTATGAATGTAAGAGATTTATTATTACTTATTATTCATTGTCAATATTATTATTATAATGGTCGTCATCATCGAGATCAGATTGGGTAGACCAAAAGTAACAGAATTCTAGAGTAACTAACCTAGAATTTCTTACCCTTATTCTAAGAGGCTCAAATGTCCCTTTTGCTTCAGGAGGACATTTTGGCATATTTATCATCAGTCTTTAGCAATGGTTTGGTGGGCCCATAGCAGCCCACTTTACAAAGCAACTTTATATAGCATGCAAGTCATCTACTTCATCAACAGTTCAGTCGCAACTAGTATTGTGCTTGGAGATCCCGGGGATTCTCACCAACAAGAGCGAAGGTCTGACTAGAGCAAACAATAACTAAACAAAATGCAAAATAAAAAAAAAAAAAGCAGGATGTAAAAGTGTGGGCCTGCAATATAGATGTTTAATATATATTTTTCTTTGGCAATAACCAGGTGCCTATTTCCCACCAGAAAGGCATGGCATTGCATATTTTATATCTAGATCATCAGCACAGGTCATCATCTTGTTCCATCACATGGGAGGACAATGCATCATCTTGCACACAATGGAGAAAACAGAAAAAAGTCACCAATGCAAAATGAGGTTGGCGAAGACAGAGGGAAGGAGTAGCTATAGACTATCCAGGAGACCCTAAAAGACAAAATACAATGTATTGTTTACAGCCTTGGCAAACAAAATTTTAAAGCAGTGGAAGAGACATACACCTAACTGCTAACATTAAGTTATATTAACAATGGGAAGTAAAAAGGGTAACTGATGGCAAACAATTTTTTAAGACAATGTTTTTTGGCAGCATGAATGGTGAATTTGAAAGTAAGAGCAACGGTGAAAAGTACTAATGGTTAACCAGTTTCCAACTCATAATCCTAACATAAATTTGAAAAGTAAAAGTTTACAGATAACTTGACCCCAGTGTTTAAACTTATCCAAACTCCCTCAAAGTATATGTAAGGACAAAAAAAATCCAAATTACAGTATACAGAATTACCTAATACTCTATATTCACGTATATTGTGCTCATCCAATCAGCAGAAATGTTTCAGCATAGTCAAAAAAACTCAGAATAAACATGCATTGTCATACAAGGAAATATTGAATAGTATAGTATATTAAAGTATAGTAAGTCATGTCGGGGGCTTTTTAGGAATATGACAATTCAGTGTATTATCATTTTTAATGTACTTAACTGTTTTAGGTTGAAATTCACCTGGAGACTGACAGCTGCTAACCTGATCATCTACCTGACCTCACACTATAGCCCCATACAGAGTTTTCAGGTTAATATTGCTTGAAACAAACTATCATGACCCTTTCCAATGATAGATGAGTATGTGCCATACTTACACCACGGTTCTGTTCTATGGAGAAGGGAGGGGGAAGGATGAATAAATGGGACCCTGCTGTGGTATCCTTCATAGGAAGGCACAACAATTGTTCCCGACTCTCTAGGGCAGGGGTGTCAAACTCTGGCCCGCAATGTCCTTTTTCTTGGCCCCCAAAAGAATTCTTAATATGAATTGCAGCTGGCCCAACGCTACTGCAATCCGTAGTAATGGCAGGCAAGCTGCAATTCATATTAGGCTTCCGTTCTATAGACGCGAGTGATGCCGCTACTACAGTTTCTGGCATCACTCGTGCCTTTAGAACAGTGGCCTCTCTGGCTATGCATGGCCCCGCATTTTATAGACACAAGTAATGCCAGGAATTGTAGTAGCGGCATCACTCGTGTCTATTGAACAGCAGCCTATGTGTGGACCCCGTTGAGTTTATACTGACAGGTAAGCCAGAGTATTTTGCCATTCATTTGGCTTCACATTCCACTTTCTGGCAAAGTAAAACAATTAGAAAAAACAATAAGAAGAAACAAGACTAATTACCCTGCTATACTACTGACAACGATCCAGATTACACCAAAGTGAAAGTTTTGTCACACTCCAGGACAAACAAAATCCAAAGCACTTCTCTTCTGCATAGCTTATTGTGGTCTTTTTATTTTTCTATAATGCAGTAAAATTTAAAAAAAAATTCTTAGGCCTCTTTCCCATTTATAGGCTTGTTCTAGATTGAACGTTAAGCAAAACCTCTTTGTTTCCATAAGAAAATGTTTTATATCTAATGAGAAAGAAAAACTTCCTAAATTTTTTCTATAAATTTCAAGTTTGGACCGCGACTTGGTCTATGTTTTTAATTTCAGCCCTGTGTATTTGAGTTTGACACCCCTGCTCTAGGGGCAGTTAAGAACGATGTTAGGGGACCGCTGTATTCCTGTCACATTTTCGAGAGAACTCGAAATGTCAGCCAACTGACATGTGAAAGTAGCCTAGCTCCTAAAAGTATGTAACAGAATCAGATAAACAAGTTTAGAAGCCAAAAAATGCAATATCCTCTTATCTGAAACTCTTAAGTACCCTCAAAAGTTGGAAGGCATTGAGTGAGCTTTGGAAGGTGATAAGGAGCAACTCTCAGACTAAAGCTACGTACACACTTCCAATAATTATCGTTGGTAAACGAACGACCCTGCACGATATCGGCGAACGATCGTATAGCACCGATCCTGTACATGCAGATAACGACACGATCGTTCGCAGATATTGTACACACAATAGATGCGATCGTTTGAGCGATACAGGAAGTGACGTGCACGACAGGAAGTGAACGAACGTTCGTTCATCACGCATGCTCAGACCATGGACGATCAATGAACGACCGTACACACGATAGATGGTAAACGATCGTCGTCCAATCCGATCCGCCGGTCCGGTCGTTCATTTCCAGCGACTATTCTCGTTCGTCTGCGTCGTTGGTTACTTTTTTTACGAACGATTTTTGACCAATCGATCGTTCGTCGTTCATTTCCAACGATAAAAATTGGAAGTGTGTACGCAGCTTAAGTAAGAAACAACTGAACCTGGGCATTCAGACTGAAGAGTCAGACCATTGCAAAGTTACAAAAACAACAAAGATATATATAATGCACTAACCAGGGAATACTAAGGTTATCCTGCCTTTGTATCCACCAGCTGCATCTGGACATTTGCTGACATGTTGCCACCATAACCGCCCTTTGACTGCATTTGGTTTTGAATGGAACTCACCTACAACAGAGAGAGAAAAGTTAGGGTCCTAATCACTGCAAAAACGGAGCCCCACATACTATTCAGTTACATACGGACAGTATACAAAAAATGATAATTAACAAATTTTAGTATAGTATATTGGAATATAATAAAATATATTGTGTCAGCATGGTTCATTTACAAAATCTGTGTGTGGGGGCAATTTGGTAGCAGATCACAACACATCATAAAAGTTATTGACATTTCCAGGTTCAATATATGAAATTTTAACTAGAGTCAGTCAGAAGTATTATACTTTTTTAAAATACTGAAGTAAGCACATTTAGTTTAGAAGAAAAGAATAAATACCAGCATGTTACTATATAGAATACAATGCCATCATTTCCAGAAAATGATCTTGAATGCTAGGCTCAACAGGTGACAGTTGTGATCAAACCACCCTTACCACCATCATCTCTGTGGTGGCCCAGTAGCTTTTTATGCATTGCAAAAAAAATTGGCTTAGATTTTTAACACCTACCTGTAAAATAATAATATAATAATATATATTATTTATATAATATTTAATTAAACAGGATTTATATAGCACCAACATATTATGCAGCTCTGTACAATAAATAGGCGTTGCAAATGTATAATATATTTGCGTAGCACTGCATTACATTTACAAAAAAGATGATTCCCAAAAATACTTGAGGGATACTCTAGCAACTGTTTAATACTACTGCACTTCTCTTTTGTTTAAAGCATAAACGAGTTTGTGCAACGCATTTGATTGCATTCCATTACTACTAGCCACCCAACACTGCATTTCCTTTGTCACAGCATAGGTTCTTTTAACAGTAGTTGCTAAATATATCCTGAATGTCTCACAACACATCCCTTCACCTCAGAAGATAAGCTCTATCTTGCCTTTGTTGAGGACAGAAGAGATTAACAAACTGGCCTACATGGTTGCACAACTCCTGAGTAACTAAAAGATTACCATTAAGATGTGAACAGTTTTTACAACACTGAAATGTCTCCTTGCTAAAAGAACTTGAGCTATTTAGTTTTTGGATTGTGTTACTAAATAACATCCTTCAGGTGGCAGTCTAAACTATGATCTAAAATTAAAGCAGGAGGCCCTGCACAAACAGGTAGACGTGTTCACATTAGAATGGTAATAGAATGAAAAGAAGCAATGTAGGTGTTCTATTAGCTTAGCTTGGATTGATAATGATCAACACCACGTAAACCTTGTTAATTGAAACTAATCCTTTTTAAATTAGGAAAGTCCATCAACCACAGATTGTCATATGTGGTCACTGTACAGATGGAGACAAATCTTACATCATAATAACATTGTTTCAGGAGCTATACTACCTGCCTGGAACAATTAGAAAACTGACAATAACCAATATGATGTTTTTAAATAACCATGTATTGTCACGGGGCTTACAAACCTCATTTTCTTAATTCTATTACTTACTGAATTCATTCCACTAAATACATCTCCTGATCCTACATGTGCAGTATGAACAAAGTTTGTTGGTTCGCCAATCATACTTCTGTCAATTCGCCGCCGCCTTTTCTGCAATGCAAAAAAAAATGAAAAAAAATATTAGTATATGTAAACAGAGTAATAAACATCTTATTTCTACTTTTTTACCTTATTACCAACGTGCCCATAACACATATTTACATTTTTCAAACAAGAATATATAGAAAACATATAGAGATGATAGAGATGCATCTTTTTGTTCTAGAATGGTAGTATACTTCACTGGTGAAGGTGGAAGCAAGAACATGTATAAACTTCTTGTGTAAATAAAATGCAGGAAAGAAAAATAGTACCATCCAGTGACTTTTGACAGATATGTTTTTTTCTAGTCTTAGTGAAAAGATTGGCCAGAATTTAAACACCAGCCAAGGAAAACAACACACATTATATTTCTTCTAGATTTCATGCTTGAGGCCTAATAAAATATATTAAACAAAGAGCTTAGGTAACTTGTAAACATGTAATGAAGGAAATATGATTCAGTATAAAGATGGGATTATATGGAAACTGGCACAACCTTTATTCAAACATTATGGATACAAAAAACAAAAAAAGGGAAATTGGCTTTAGTTTTGAAACCTGCAATAAGTTTGTTTGGCAATATATGTGTTGGGTTAAATGGTAAACTTGTATGGTGCATCAGGAGATAGATTAGAGAACACCATATTAAAGCTTTTAAAAAACTAAAAACGCAAAAAAAAAAAACATCATAGGTAAGAATGAAAAATTACTTTGGAACTTGGCTACCAAATAAGTTATAACCTTAAAATATTGCTTTCCTCTGTTGTCTCCTAAGTCTGCAGTTCCATCTTAAATTCATTTTAATCATTCTAAAGACCGGTAATGAAAACAACAAGGAAATAATAACATGCAATGTTTGTATATGAACAATAAATAAACTGAATGAAACCCAGTAAGACTAGATCCACCAGGAACAAAGCCAACCATTCCGACACGCTTAGGTCACAACACATTATTAATCAAACATGTCATACTACTTATCCAACATCGTACCAAATTAAATTTATATCCTGTTGTGTTACTCATCAGACACCTAACAATACCATAGAAGTCATTAAATGTAAATATGAAATCTAAACATTAACCTTGACAATTAGAGAAAATTATGGGGTGGATTTTAGTAGCCTATAAAGCTAAACAATTGGGTGTTTATATGGGGATCCACAATTAAATATTTACTCATAAATATTGTACACTAAACGGTATAAAATAAATCAATGAAGTTTTGTCATATTCAAATGAAATCAAGTATTCTGGATACTGATCCACAAAATCTCAGGAAATCACATGGTGTCTGTTATTACTAAAGCAAAGTTAGGTGTAATACCTTTACACTTGAGTGCAGTTTTATATTTCCTAAACTAAATGTTAAGTGTATTTTAAATTGAATTAGTGTAAGGCTACATACACACATCAGATAATTCTTGTCCGATTATCACTACAGGGCTAGTAATCGATAAGAATCTAACGTGTACAGCGCAAGTGACGTTCATGCATCCGTCTTGGTGGATCTACGAGCAATGAACGATTGCAATACAAGTGAAGGAGAGAGAGCGCAGCGGGGTGCCTCTCACTTGTTCTCCCCCTTACCCTCTCCATAGAGCAGAACAGTGCTGTATGTACAGCGTTAATTTATGTATCTTTCAGTCTTTTAACGTTAGTAAAGGATTGTGAAAGATGTACGTAGCCTAAGTATCTGAATTTGACATGATTTCAGTCTCTAGTAATATCCAGTAAAACAGACTAGGAGAGGGAAGGGCCAATTAGGTGTCTGCATGTATATACATTGTTATAGACCACCTCGAAAGGTCACATGACTGTTGTGCTAATGTGTAGTTTTGTATTTTTTTTTTCTATTTTTTTTTTTTTTGGACCCTGCAAGATTAGATTTTATTGAAAGAAAGGTACATTGATACAACACACTGGTGGCAGGACCAAGTACCACCGGTAACATTGTTTTTTTTTCTTTGGACCCTGTAAGATTAGATTTTATTAAAAGAAAGGTCATAACACATGCACACTAGCATAACACACTGTTGGCAGGACCAAGTACCACAGGTAACATTGGATTTAAAATTTAGAAAGAAAAAGCATTTGCAGAGAACTAGCCCCACATGGAAATAAAAGATAAAATGAGCTGGTAAATATTGAGAGAACAAAAAATCTTACATATTGTATCACTAGTAAAATCCATCCAGCCATAACACTTTAGGAATTAATTCCATAGCAGCAATATTTTCCTGCTCACCTGCCTGCAATACCAATTTATCATTAAAAGTACACCTATCATATGAACAGAGCATAACTAGCCAACCTGTGGACTCACCATATAGTCTATGAGTGATGTTCTGTTCTTTGGGCTTTTATTCATTGATGAATTTATTATTGATTATTTCATGAAATAATGGGCATCACTTAGTTAATACTTCTAGTAGCAAATAATTTTAGTTGCCAGTATAGTCCTAGGCTTACCCCATAATGTTGATGTACCCTCTGCTGTAAATGGGCATCTTGTCAGGTTATGGGCGCTGCTGTCAAACCCCCTTAAGCTGCACTTGCCATTTGTTCTTAAGGGAAATCTAGAACTCAATAAGCTAAGGTGTGAAAGGAAAGCTATCCTGGAATCTTTCTATTGGAGTGTCAAGAACAATAAAAGGCCTGAAGTTTAATAACTCCTTCTCAGTCCACCAAAAAGAGATTCATTGCTTGCTCTTTGATAAGTGTTGTATCCTTTATTAGGGAAACCTCAAATTATGAATGCCTCCCACACACGAAACCCAATGAAAAGAATTCAGAATGAAGCTGCTGCAGGCAGAAATATTTGCACACCGGTATTTTAGAAGCGGACAGGTTTTGGCATTTTGACTATATCTGTTGGCCTGCGGTCATGCAGAACTTTGATACTTATAGGAAACTTACTGAAAGAAGCCTGTTATGTATGAATACTTTTATAGTTTTCCATTTCTGTTACTTTTCATTTCGGAGCCAACGCCTAAACACAACATCCTTTTCCTTTTTTATTGCACTGCCGTCTAAAGTTTCGACAGTCATTTGCTCGCCTCCAACCACTAGTTTACCCGTGATGAATAAAGTATATCAGGCTCATACCTGTAATTACAGGAGTCTTATTTGTATGGCCTAGTTACAAGTCGTCGTGCCAAATATTGCTATTAGGGGAAAAGGAGCAGAGCAGTCTGCTAATACAGAACCCTCAGCTTCCTATGTGCTATATACCAGCAGGAAAGACACCTCTCATCAATGCTACATTCCGAAAATTCAGAGGAAAAGATTATAAGGCATCCAAGAAGAATGCGGGTCACAATGGATAAGTACAAGCCAAAGATAGGCGTCTGGAGTCTTCAAAAGAAGCTTATGCTGCTACTTTTGGCCAATTCACTCACAGTAACCATACAAGTATGCATGAACAAATTCCTGATGCGTATTTTTCCAAAAGCAGCCCTCCAGTCCACTGACTTTGCATAGGATGAAATAATGATGATGAAAGTCTGCTGCAGGAAAGAAGGAAGCATTCTCAGTCCTCTCACCCAGGAATCGGTTTGAAAATTGCAATCTGATTTCATAAGGTGAAACTCTACATCGGGGGGTTCACATATGTCAGACATACCTAAACATAACTTAGTATGCATGCCAATATCTGACAAACATATCATAGCCAAGTCTTTTTTTCATTTTAACACTATCTCTTTCCTTTAAAACCTAGTCACCAAACTGTGGGTTCCTATACTTACCTCTCTTCCATGCTGACAAATACCATGCCAGTAAAAAGAAATCACTAGATTCTTTGGAAATGTCATATCTTCTGGCTCCCTATAGCACTCGGGTTTCTTGTGGCAATCTCTACATCACTATGTGGCAGGGACAGCCCCTGAAGAAGACTTCACTCAGCAGTGTTCACCACTGTGGGTGGCGGGAGAGGGTAAGTATTCAATTTTCATTCACTCTTCTTTATAAGTAACAGGTTTATTTCCATTTTCACTTTGACAACAGAATAGTTTTATATCTAGAAAAAGTGTCTCTCCAATATCACCTCCTAAATGCTAAATTAGCCTAGCCTTGGTTTTGAGGTAATCCTTGTGATTATGGACGGGTTAAAGTTCTAAAAAAAAAAAAATATAGCTACACAAAATGGCTTATAGACAAGCACATGCATACTCTGAAACTGGGCTTATTTAAACAAAGTTATGAGTCCATCCCTTAAACAAAGTTTACTGGTGTATTAACTCCAATAAATAGCTTCTGGTGCAGGTGAAAATCAAATCACCTTAAGCAGTAAGCTTTACTTACTACCAGCTTACTCTGCAAGAGTGTCAGACTTCCATTATGATCTAACACTTTGCTTAGACATAAAAATGTCTGAGAAACAGGATTTAGAACTGTTGGTCACCAGCAGATCACCTAAACAGGTCACAAAGGTTAGAAACATATACACCCCAGAGCTATTTCACATACCCCAACTGAAGAGGAACCAAGTGAAGAACTGAATGTAGTCCTTTGTCGTTGGAAAGGATCGTGAAAGATCCTTTCCAACGACAAGAGTTGCACGTGTGTACGCAGCTTTAGAGAAGTGCCAGCTTCATCTGAAAATCATAATGTACCAAAACACCCCTTGTCTTACCATATCTCTAAAAGATAAAAGTTACTGGATGATAGGGACTACCAGTAGCCACTACAAAATAAATGAAACCACTCAGTGAAATGAAAAGCATTTCCATGATGGGGCTGCCATTAAATGTAGGGTGTGAGGTCATCTTTCATTCAAATTTTTACATCAGCAGAGAGGAGTACATAGAAGTTGGTATGTTTAGCAGCCACACAGCTGGTGGAAAGTTACTGCAGTCACCTCAGTCAGAGGTGAGCCAGTTGGCTTCAGTAAGCCGCTGGTCATGCATGTCACTGACAAGATACAAAACATACGCATAGGATATTGCTCTACTCTGCAAAACAGAACATGGGCCAGCAATTGTAACATGAGAAAATGCAATGTGTCGCTGACCCTGTGGAGAGGTGCTTCCTCCCTACTCAACTTTTCCTAGAAGAGACCACAACTCACTACCGCTGCTGCCAAAGATAAGAGGATATACTTTTACATAAGAGCATCTATTACCAAACACCGATGTTTTTCACAAGTCAGAGATCAAGATTAACCGCACTGCTAAAAGGCTTGTCACTCTGTTCATGGCAGATTCACTTCCCACTGATTGGCTCCGAACCCCCTTTTTGCCAACAGCTGTATGTCATCAGTATGGATTTCACTATTGATTGGCAGCATTAACACATTTGCTTACAAAACATAATTGAAAGCAAAAGGGATTCTGTCTGAATCGAACAGTCAGTTCATTTCAGTTTGACACATACCAGCCAATAAATTAACATTTGGATGCTACTTACGGGCTGCGGCTGTTCTGCAATGCAGCAGTTGAAACACAACCAAAATTCACTCATTGCTAATAGTCCAAAGGCTAGCGTGGGGTCAAAATGGTGACAGTTTTGCTGCACACAGTCCAGCGGCCAGTGCTTTTATACAGTTATGGGAATCCAATAAATATAAGTCCTTGGTGCAAATGTCTGATAAAATGTCACGCGCTCAGAGAAGGTATATCCACAACGAGTAAAGTCCGCATTGAAGAAAGCACGCTGCAGTTTTTAGATGAAAATCTGAAAAAGAAGAAAAAGTACACTTTAATTAACATTTCTAACATATTTATTAAAGAATACCTCCTTTGAGTTTGGTTTGCATCTAAACTCATCACATCCAGTAACACAGTACAATGTCAAATAACATTAAATATTGTTCTGTAAAAGCAGCAATACCCTCATCCATCTACATCTCATACCAGTGGCGAAAGATAAAAAGCAACTAGAAGCCACTCATATTCCTCAGCCTGTCATAGACCTCAGTAGTGAGACCAGGACACAGCATAAACCCTAATAAAAGAAGTTAGCCTGCAATTTTATATGTTTATCAAATATACAATCATTAATCAACTCTATATTATAAGTAAAAACATACTAAAATTAATTTTATGGCATACAACATAATCCCACATTTTTTGTACAAGATGAGATTGTGTTGAGTAAATAGAAACCAAATATGTCAGGTTCTAAGAGACCTGTAAAACAGGGAAAAACTATGGTACTTTTAATTGGAAACGTCTTTACAAATCGTGAGTTTAGAATTAACTGTAAATAGGGACCTTGAATTACTCACAGTGTGAAAGTTGCTTTGAACCACATCCAAGACAAAACCTGCTAAAAACCCGGTAATGTACTGTACTCATTCACACTCCTTTACTCATATCATCATCTTAACAGATGGTTTGATGAGTGAATGGATTGATGACTTACCTGCAGTATTTTTTACTGCCACTAGATGTCCTCAGTCTGAAGGTCAGGATCATTCAACCCACTTTACCTGGGCCCAGGTCCTCCTGCACCCACCCTAGCCTTTAACGAGCCAGTGATAGGAGAATTAAATGAGTGCACCTCTATATTATTGTGCTTTCTCTTTCTTTTTATTGTGCCTTTGGTCAGAATATGAACTGATTGGTTCTTTGCATACCTTCTTCCCACAACTGACCTCTGCTCTGCTGTTCAGAGACTGTAAGATCCTAAAACAGGTCAAATTCTGGTACCTACAACTGCATGCATTTAAAAAAAATACATTTAAATGAAGTGTTAATGAGAACAGAGGTGCATATATTATTATATGCTGCTTAAAGCTAATTGTGTTTGCACTATTTATTGCAGACCCGTCTAAATCAGCTGATCTCTTAAAAACAAATCAGTTTCTATGGGCAAAGACATAACACTGCTTTAAAATCCGTAATAAAACATATTTGCAAGTTGTAAAAAGATATGTTTTAATATGCATTAAATCAGTATGTAAATCAAACGTCAGAAATTTCACAGTTATTTATGAACCTGTTGGGCTTAGGGAACATTTGCTGTCACTGATGAATTTGTGTTCCAAGTCCGCTTCATTTCTATGCATGTGGCACAGAAATCGTACAGTTACAGCAAGCTGCACAACCTTATCTAACCTCATTCTCCTAGCCAAGAATTCCCCAACAGCCAGCTGCTGCATCTCACAAGATGAAATACCAAAGCTAAAATCAATTGAATGTCCCTAAGGAAAATTCCTTCCTAATTCTCCCATGTGATATTCTATTACTATGCAAACAGCAGCCTAAAACCTCTCTGCCAGAAAGCTCAGAGGAGCACACTTGCAATACAATGATAAGATAATTCAAGGTAGCATATGGTTATCAGTGCTAAATACTATGAAGAATACTACCTATCTAACAACTAAATACAGTCAGGAGTAGACCAGATACTCTATTCTGAACCCCAAAATGTCTGATCCCAAAATGTTATCACTGCATCTAAGTAAAGCTACAACTTCTGTTCAAGCCCACCAAATGGTTTTACCGGTGAAAAGCACAGATCAGCTTAGTAGTGTAATTTATTATTAATTACTGAATGGTATATTTATGCTCCTAGAATACAAAGCATTTTACAGTATGTATTGGTGGAACTTAGAATATCAATATAGGTAAAGTTTTTCAGGTCAGAGAATAAACACTGGGGTAAACAGATTTAATATAAAATCCGACCACTAAAACCAGGAGCAGATAGACAGATGTACTATCAGACTACAACCGGTTTTAATTCTCTGTGCAAGGGGAAGCACAAAGTCCCAGTCCTTGTCCAGGTCTTAGGTGTGTCATGTGTAAGTGATAATTGTTGCAAGTAAAATACTAATTTTGCATATGGTTGTTCAGCAGTGCACATCTGCAGGTGGCAAATCATTTACTAAATAAGATACAATCTAATTTAAAGTAGTCAGGTACTCGATGCTATTGGTACCTTTATTAGTAAAATGCTTTATTTTTCCGTTCAAATGCCCTTTAAAAAAAAAGTGGAATAGTAACAGCATGTTACTAGGTTTTTACCTAGGGGCCCAGCTCTGGTTCTATATTGGTTTAGGGTCCAGCTTTGGCCCTATAGCCCCTTGGGGAAACCACAGCTCCCTTGACAACCTTGCTGTAGACCTGGAGCTTCCTGTGGACCCAGCTTTGTGCCTGTAGATTCCTGTGGGCCCGGCTTTGGCCCTACAGATTTTTTTTGGGCCCGGCTTTGGCCCCTGTAGATTCCTGTGGGCCCAGCTTTGGCCCTGTAAATTTTTTTGGGGCCCTGCTTTGGCCCTGTATATTCCTGTGGACCCGGCTTTGGCCCTGTAAACATTGGTGTAAACATGGAACACCTGCTTTTCAAAATGTAAGTTGCCCAGCTTTTATTCAGACCCCTGTGGCCTCAATACTTTGAGTCAATGACCTTGAATTATTATGCAAATCAGGGAAGTATATAAAAAAAAAATAACAGGCATTATTGTCATACTTGCCCTAGGTCAGTAATGCAAAGCACAGAAGCAAGAATGCTTGTACACTAAATGTTTACATAGTAACGAATAGCTAGCATATTAGAATGTCAGGATTCCTTAAAAAAATTAAAATACATATTTATTCCTACCTATTCTTACTGAATAAATTAGGTTTGAATAGTAACACTAGGTAGAAAGTGAAAATAATGGTGCAGGTGTTCCCCGTTTCTTTCCTGTCAGGTGAGTTACAGGAATGGGAACATCCTGATATTTGCAGCAGCTGTGATGTCTATTCAATAACCAGCGAGTGGCAGCATTGTAAGATGGTTGCTTTGCTTTATGTTGTAGCAACACACACCCATTAATATGACAGAGTGCTCTGCATTCAGCTACTGAAACAGCCTGAGAGTAAAAGTGTATAACAGGAATAAAAGGGAAGGCAGGTCGGGATCTGCAGAGCCTTTTCTACAATGTGTGTGCCAGGTGAGTAGGCGCCTGGCACCATGTGCTTATATAAAACATCCTGAGCTAATGTGATACCTGAGAAGGTGGGATTTTATGTTTTATACATAGAAAGCTTTTTCCTATAATAATGGCACAGACCAACCCTAGCTGAATTATTAACAGTTCTTGTAAAAGTTAAAAAGCATTCCATTAAATCTCTGTAGGAACAAAGAAATAATGTTTTTTTAGGTAAAGGTATAAAGAAACACACCAAGATTTACAGTAGAGTTTTCTCATGAACATTTACATTGGATAAAATGCCTACGTAGCATGCGGTGTGCTGTAAGCTTTCTGTGCAAAAACGAATAATGAAAACAAGAACAACAAGCTATATAACATCCACTTCACAAAGGTGATCTGTAAAAATGGTCACAAGGCTCAAACTAGATTCATTTGGATCATGCAACAATTGGTTTACAGCAGAGGTAGTTTTAAACTGTCCATGCCAAAATATTCTCATCATTGTTACCTTCATAATGATGAATATTCTTAAGGATTAAAGTGACTTTAAAAAGTTCCAAGGTACGTTGTATAAAAAGGCTCCCGTGATCTGTCTTAAAGCTGCATCTGTCAATGGCGGTGTCCCCTTCACCTGGCTCTAGAGTGCTATTGTTTGATCACTGAAAGACAGGATGAACTCTGCTACCGAATGTGTTAAAGTATTGGCAATATCATACAAACAAAAACACTGCCAAACAAGGCAGTACTTGTACCTGCATATAGTTTTCTCATGCCTAGCTATTGTATTGTGGAGAAGTAACAAGGTAAGGTACCTATAATACAAAGAATTGAACAAACTTCAGAAAACACATCAGTTTATTAATAGTTTTTGGATTGTTATCTAAATGTCATTGGTACACATGCACTATTCTAAACAAAAAAGTGAATATTTGCTTTCTTGTAAGGAATATCTAAAAAGGTTTTTGTTCCCTATGCATACCTACAAAAATGCTTCTGAATGTGCCTAGGCACCACCTGCTGTAGCCAGCTGTACATCTTTATAGTGAGAGCACCCAAGATATATTTTGTGTCTTGTGTCCTGCCTCTAAAGATTCTGCTACTCTAATAAAAATTGAAGTCACTGGTGCCGCAGATGAGAAGGCTGTACCATCAGACTTGCAGCTCAAGCTTCTCCTTGCTCCTACTCCATTCATTTGGAGGATCTGTGTTATTCCGCCTCTCCTGCTGCTTCTTGATCAATAGCCCCCCAGTCGTTATTGGGTGAGATCTGACACAAGGAAGCAAAGTCCTGCTCCTCTAACAAATGGCTACCTTCACACAGGGCAGAACAAAACAAGTAGGTGCTAGGGGAAAGTAATCTGCTGTATAGAACCTATATTCAATACTAATACCTAGTCCTATAATAATTAGCTACTTTTATTGCCCTTTGTTGAACTTTTTTGTACCACATTAAAGATCCTCTTTAGAGCTCACACACATTTCTTCCTCTTTAGAGCTCACAATAAAGCTCCTCTACTAAAGGAGCCTGATTAATGGTGATTGGAAAGGGTCAAAAAGTTCAATGCTTGTTAAATCAGCTGAAAGACATGCAGCAATATTTACAGTCTGATCTGTACACACAGCACACCCTGAATTCACTTATGTCACATAGTATATTACAAGGTGTCAAATGATTCAGCCAGCATTCACAGCTCAGACTGCAGTGAAAAGAAAGTGACCTTTTGCAGGAAAATTCAGAGGCCAACAAGCAATTTAACAATGTTTGAATGACATTGGCATGCTACTAATTTTAAAGAGATTTAATAAACCAAAACGTTAATGATTAGGCTTGAAGGGAAGCTGCCTACCCATCCTCAGACACCAGATTTAAATTTGGGCCAGGTATATAAGTGGGCAAATGGGTGCTTTTTTTTTTTTGGAAGGTGCATGAAGGTGTACATGCATGGTCCAGGTTAGAGAGCAATATTTGGTTGTTAGTCTTAAGACTTCTTTTCTACAGGAGTAAAGTTGTTGAAACAAGCAGGTGATAAAGGGTGCAGCTTTAAATTTTAGTTATTAGGAAACATGTATCCAAATACGGAAGGTATGTCCATACCTGTAAAGATAAATATATTAGCCAAAAAAACAAGAGCGTGAAAAAAAGGACTTTCCAGGATATGTTTGCAAATATATGTGTTCATTGATTTAGGTGTTTTACTGCTGCAAAGCCAAAATCTAATTTCCTAAAAAAAACAAAATCCTCCTCATACGCAATCATTTCTGTTTAATATGTAGACAGGTTAGTTAAAGGAAATGGAAGAAATATTTTAAAAGACATGTACCTCTCTTCGACTAGTTTCTGCTACACAGGCCATGCCTTGTATTCTTAATGGACAAGTGAACTTTAAAAAGTTACTAAATTCTAAATGGCAATCCCAAAATCTTTCTCTTTTCTGGCATTTGCTTACAAATCATGACTAAGTAGTGTATATACCTTTCTTGATATTTGAAACATCCCTGCCCACCTTTCCGAGGGGATGGCGCAGTGTTATCTGCTGCAACGCTTCCAGTTTCCTTTTATACAGTGAACATAAATAAATGATCATTGGTGAAAACTGCCCAACACATGTAAGGCCAAAGATGGGAAATAGTCTGACTGCTGCTTGTACTCTGTAATCAAATCCACCCTCAGCTGAATGCATGTGCAATACTGTACTGAAAATAAAGGACCGATATATCATAATTACCTAATTTTACCACTAGTTGTACCAGCAAAATACAGAATAAAAACAAAAGAACCCTCAAAAACCCAGTGCTCAAAAGTCAGAGCTTGATGTGCATTGTAATGAGTGAAATAAGTGTTTGATCCCCTATCAACCAGCAAGATTTCAGGCTCCCAGGTGTCTTTGCTGTATGCAGGTAATGAGCTGAGATAAGGAGCGCCCTCTGTAAGGTAATGCTCCTAACCCAAGCTTGTTACAGTACCTGTATAAAAGACACCTGTCCACAGAAGCAATCAATCAGATTCCAAACTAGCCACCTTGGCCAAGACCAAAGAGCTGTCTAAAGATGTCTGGGACAAGATTGTAGACCTACTCAAGGCTGGACTGGGCAACAAGACTATCACCAACCAGCCTGGTGAGAAGGCGACAACAGATGGCGCGGTAATTCACAAATTGAAGAAACACAATATAACTGTCAATCTCCCTTGGTCAGGTCCATGCAGGATCTCCCTTGTGGAGTTGCAATGATCATGAGAACGGTGACGAAGCAGTCCAGAACTACACAGGGGAACTTGTCAATGATCTCAGGGAAGCTAGGACCATAGTCACCAAGAAAACGATTGGTAACACTGCGCCGTGAAGGCCTGAAATCTTGCAGAGCCCGCAAGGTCCCCCTGCTCAAGATAGCACATGTACAGGCCCCTCTGCAGTTTGAACATCTGAATGATCCAAAGGAAAACTGGGTGAAAGTGTTGTGGTGAGCTAAGACCAAAATTGAGCTCCTTGGCATCAACTCAACTCGCCATGTTTGGAGGAGGAATGCTGCCTATGACCCCAAGAACCATCCCCACCGTCAAACATGGAGGTGGACACATTATGCTTTGGAGGTTTTTTTTCTGCTAAGGGGACAGGACACCTTCACCGCATCGGACAATGGACGAGCCATGTACCGACAAATCTTGGGTGAGCACCTCCTTCCCTCAGCCAGGGCACTGAAAATGGGTCATGGATGGGTATTCCGGCATGACAATGACCCAAAAATGTCAAAGAACACCCAGCCAAGAACATTTAATCCTCCTATACCAGGAATTCATTTTAGAGAATGCTAACTGCCTGGATGTAGAGCTGATCTTTTGGAGCCAGTAGTGTAAGTCTCACACCTGAAACAAGCTTGTAAATAACAATGTGACAAGTTGTGTTACAATACATTGAATCCCTGAGCTGTATACTCATTCTAGGTCAGAAGACGGAGGATCAGAACACAAACCATTCAAGCATATTTTAGAACCAGGTCTAAAATGACAACTTAGTATTAGGTGGACATATCACTGAGTGATTAGAGATTTTTAGGATACTAGATCTGAAAACATAAATGCTGTAATTGTTTTATAGAGCAGAAGTTAAGCATAGCAGTTACCAATTCCAGCTCATTGGAGTTATTCACAAGCCTGTGTGCTTTGTAGAGACTTACCACGTGCTGACTTGTTGCTGGATTCTCTCAGGTTTAGTTGTTTGATAGACGCTGAATGAATAGCTAGTGTGGGGTACTGCTAAAATGAACAAAGTACTGGACAGCCCCCTATGATGCTAACCAATCGTAGTCCTTAATGCTATATTTCTAAATATTTAGGCACGTATTTATTACGCGATTAGCTAATATAGGAAAAAAGCCAGAACACTGGAAGTGAACTATGGAAGTCTTGTTGTTGTCTGTAAATCCATGTGCTAATACAGGTGAGTCACTCGAGGCCTGAACAGCAGTTTAGCCAGAGAAACAACATCCAGAAAAACATTACTCAGCTTTCCAGGCATGGGTAAGGCTGGATTGTTTCACATACTGACGCATATGGTCAGTCCAAGAATTACTGAGCACAAAGAAAATATTTTCCGTGATTAATTGTTCTCTATGATAGCGAAATTTCTGAAAATCCAAATTTGATAATCATTTATCCAACTTGATTATTCTACTCCATGATTACTAATATAAAAAACCCTCTAATCTATGCTGTCTTGACAGCCATCAATATAAAAAACAGTCGACATATGAAGAAAAGCACAAATATACAGAACTTCAAACAGAAAGCTGAATCCTGCTAGCTTAACATACAAGTGACAAGACTACTCTGCAGAAATCCTAAAACCATGAAGAACATGAACATGAAATGTTTTTAGTAGCATGGAATAGCTTAGGGTTTCATGTCTATGGCTTTAAATTCATTGTGACTGGGGTTTATACTTTTTAATACCATTTAAAATACATATAGACAAATGTTTTGGTAGCTGCCCAGATTATCAAGGCATACACCAATTGGCCGAAGCATTAAAAACCACTTTCATAAAATGATGTAGGTCCCCCTTGTGCCACCATAACAGCTTTCACCATAAAGCATGGATTCCAAAAGACCTCTGAAGATGCCTGTTAGCAGGAGATCCTTTAAGTCTCTTTGTCTTTGCCAGCTTGCCTTCCCCCGTGGCGCATTCTGCTGGCATTGCTTTCCCAGGTAAACAACACACATTAACTTAGTCAACCACATGATCTAAAAGCCAATGTGACATGTAAGACCAGGCAACCTTCTTCCCTTGCTTTATCTATGGTCCAGTTCCATTCCATGGTGGTAATCTCTAGTAACCATAGGAATTATACAATAACTTGCAATTCAATGTGTGTTTTGACAACTTTCATTCATGGCGCCAAGATCTCTGTGGTTGGAACAGAGTTTCCATCTCCCATGAGCATTGATAGGCACCATCACCCTATTTACAATTTATTCTTCATTGGACCACTTCTGGTAGGTACTAACCATTGCATACCAGGAACACCCCAAATAACCTGCTGCTTTTGTTCTGATTCAGTCTATCCATCACAATCTGACTCCGACAGATCATCAGCCATTTTTACAGCTTCCAACACATCACCTTGAAGAACTACTTAGGCAGGTGCCATTATACCCAGACAGTCAATGGCATTTACCTAACTTGCCAGTGGTTTTAAAGTTTGGCTGATCAGTGTTAACAGCTTTAGGAAACGATAAACTAAAAGCTTTTTCCAGGATTTGGCTTTCTCTTTAACAATTCTGCAGTGTGATGCAGATTTTCCCAGCAATACTTCATTTTCTATCTGTGTCCTTTGAGATTCACTGTGCTTCATACCTTAAATCTTACACCCCAGAAGAAGAAGCTACATTTAGGGAAGCACAAAGCCTGCTTTCATGTTACTGCCCACCCACATAACACCATAATAATAATGAGGCTGCAGGATGTACCTACAATTTATTTGCTAATGCACACCTTATAAAAGTTGCTCAATGAAAAGGAATGCACAAATTATCACTTGTGTATGAATAAAGGTAGGTAGAAAAAAAACCTGACCAATATTCAGACAGTCAGAGCATGTACCAGTCAGAGATGCAATTGGCAAAAAAATCAAATGGCTACTTATAATTACATTTTCTAAGCTGCTAATTTTTTTTTTTTTTTAAGTAACTTGTTTGCTATTGCCATGAATAGACCAAAGAGATGGTGTCCGTGTTCTTAAATTTGTAGCAGTGTTATACTTAACTTAAGTGCATCTCTAAACAAAATGTTTATTTCGAGACAAAAGGGGTTATGAACTATGTCAGTTTTTTTTCCTGTGTGTTAAAACTGGGGAGTTTTACCCTTCCCCACTCTATACTTCTGCTTGGTAAACTTGCACACTGCTAACACAGGGCTGAAGCAAATTTGGTTTGGAAACTTCCCTAGTGAATGTGAAGAAGTAGCTGGGGACAGGGTCAGAAAACTCTCAACTGTCTATTGCTACCTTGCTGGTTGGATCAGTGACGCATGAATCCTGGACTGATGAAGAATCTGCAGAATGTACGTCACCAGAAAAGGAGCGATGGCTAAATCCAGTTGGTGAGGAAGTAATACATACAAGCAGGAAATTCACCATAGAGATATTGCTGCTAACAAATTCTCACCTGCAGCAGAGAGCCTGAATCCTTACCAAAATCCCACGAACAAGCTAGCAGCCTTTCACATTTCTTATATTCACAGTAACATGTTCATTGAAACTAGGGGCTCATTTAGTCCTAAAATAACTAAAGCTGGATTTCTGCACAGTTTTTGCAACTTACATACACATTGGAGGGTTTGGGAATATTCTAATAGCTCCTATAAACAAATGAAATGTGAAGTTTTGGTTTATTGGCCCTTAAATACCAGGGCTATGGTTTCTACCTAACATGTACATAGCATAAATCTCTATGTGCTGGGGTTATTCCGCTAGATTCCCAATGCGCATTTTAGGACATTAATACACCAAACATTTGTTCCCCTCAAGCTTTTCTGTAACTTTTTTCCTTCCTTTTATATATTTATTGTGATTTAAAAACATTTTAAAAGTCCATTAAAGAACCGTCTAGTCTAAGAAGGAACTGGAGGAAGCAGAGACAGGAAGAGGGCAGGCTAAACACCACTTATTTTCTATTTCTGGTTTACAGCCCTTTACTGTTGGAGTTTTATTTTTAATGCATGTCAATGCTGTGCCGGTTATGTGTATGTCATCAGTGGAGATAAGATAAGTAGCTATGTATTCTACAAGTGTTCCGCTACCATAAATACGGAGGGGGTCTACAAGTCTAAGCACACCTAGATATTTTTCAATCCTCTTTTATTTAAAGGCTTATTTAAGGTGTGTTGATAAGTTACACAATTATTATATACTGCCTTAGCTCCCCAGCAGAAATCATTAAGATCTTCCGCACACATAGTGTAGGTAGGCATCATCTATGACATTTGTTGCATTCTGTCCTTATCTAAAATATTGGTAATGGTACATACCCAACTAAAAGGGGCTATATGGAGGAAGGGTTGCTAAAGATCTGTTGTCAGTGAACTACTTTTAATGCCAGCTTAGGTAATGACAGTTCATTGATGAATCATCATTGTGTATTCCCCTTCTGTAAGCATGGTCAGAGAGAAGAAAAAGCTCACACATTACTTATTGCCCCACAGAAATCTATTTGATTTCATTATAGGTTTGAATCCTTCTCCTCGAACCTGACAAATAAGCACCTTCTAATAACTGCAGCTCAGTCCAAACATGGTTTATTCACTATAATGTAAAATACAGGTTTCTACTAAAACAAGAATAATATGAACTTGTACGCAATGACTGTAATTAAACACATCTGGATTTAGGCCACTACAAGCTGGTGGGAAGAACAGGCTAGTACACAATGCGCTGATGTCGAGTTTCCCACAGCTGCCATCACAGGTCACTTGGTAGCTGGCATGCACTCCCCGGAGCTCCCACTGCTAACTCCTACTAATGAATCAAGCACTTGGGCAGCGACAGCACTGTAAAGTGCTGAGCAATTCAAATCACATTGTGTATTTACATTGCTGCTACTACTTCTTTACCGACACAGCACTGGTCTAATTACCAAAACAAATCACAAGCATCCTGGAAATTAGGCAGAAGATTAATCACTTCTAAAATGTTCAACAGAATCGAATATACTTAAAGCCAGATGCTATGCAAAAGTTACTGTGCTCCTGTATTGATTCTGCATATACAGCTAAATATTACCGGAAATATAAAATTAGCCTATAACCTAACCAATGGGTTGGGATTTAATGCACTGTATTTGGAATCAGCATTATATTTAATTAAGTAATGTTTGTCTAAAAAAAAAAAAAAAAGGATACAAGCTGTCAATTTACTACATAACTAAGGAAAACTGAGGCTGCCACTGCTGACCTTCTCTGCAAATTCGAGTTCCCTGGCTGCAGTGATCAGCCAATGACTTTAGCATTCTCCGATTCACCCACTAACAGGGTTTATTCACTTAGATCTGTATCCATACTCCAGTTCAGTGAATCAGAAAGTGTAGTAGCAGCATTTGCAGAAAGTTACCAATATTGATTACCTTTATAGGATAATCAATATTTTACTAAAGTTATAGCCCACAGCAGCCCCTCCATTCCACACCTTATATAAAACTAGGGGACATGAAAGTAAAGGAGCTGGGGGAATGCTGGAAAGGGGGAGGATGGAATTTTGAAGAATACCTGTACTAAAAAGCTCTAAAGTTTTTTTTTTTTTTAAGAAAATGTCATCAACAATTAAAATAAAATGATTGTTTTCGAAGTTTGATTTCCTTATTCAAGTAAAGAGATATACATGTTCTGAAAAAAATGCACTCAGATTCCAAGTTCTGTATTAAGCTGGCAGTGCACAGCAATTCTGTAGACCATTTCCGACCATGGGCTCAACTGTGGTCCCAGCTGCTCCCATTTAAGTGAATGTGACTTGACGGGGACCCATTTTTTCACGCAACTGCAGCAGATAGCAGTGTGTTTCTAAAAGAGAAAAGTCACATTTGGCTGTGGTTGCGGTTTAGGATTTGTAGTGTGGTGGCGGTCACTTGCAAATGTGAATGCAATTTGCAATGGTTTTACACCACGGATTTGAAAGAAACCTAATTGTTGTCAGCCATGCGCTGTTTTCTCATACCACACTATTTAGTCCCACACACTCCCCCATCTCCACAACATAAAGGCTATTCATTCGGCAGCCCTAGAATAGGGAGTGGGAAATGTTAATTATTCTTCTTCAGATAACTATAGGAGGTAAACACTGGATAGTTCTGAACTCCTGACATGATCTACAGTTTTTTTCTGCACCTATTAAAGATACAAAAAAAATACAAAACAGACCAAAATAAAAGAGCAATTAAGGGTTAGAGTTTTCGAAGTATCGGAAACATTCATACCCATGATGAGTTGCTGTGGGCTGCACTACTGTACATCATTTGCAGTGACGCTTATACATCTAAGTACCTAGGCAAATCTGATGTATAAAATTGGTCAGCTTTCTGTGTGTGCCGCACTGAACCCAGCATCTAGTTGCACTGACAGGTGAACTCCCTGTGAGATCTAGGTTATGCCAGCTCAGATGCAATGAATGGAGCAAAGCACATTAGGACACAGCTATGAGCAACTTTTTTTTATTCTCCCAATTTCTAATAATTCTGATCTTGACTGCATATCATTCACTGAAAAGGTGGCACTGGAACGCATTTTCTTGGTGGAACCTAGCAAATTTAATTCACAATAAACTGTGGACAAATGACAGGGAAAGAACATGCCTGCCAAGGATGTACGTCGTTTACAAGTACACATTAAAACACTATAGATTAGAAGCGGAGTACATTATTGACAAAAACAAGTTCACAGTCCAGTTGTTTAACACACTTTGGCACTAATGTATCCAAAAATCTGCTAACCAAGAGTTAGCGATATGAAGAACATAAACCCACACAAAACCTGTAAAGGGAACACATTTTTGCTGGATTGGTAGCATGCTCTGTCAGCAACTTGTATGATATATTACATCCGTAGTATCACAATGAGATCACAGGATAACTTTGCTGAGATTAATAATCAAGTTAGTGCAAACATGATCTTTAAGGGTGTTACTGCACAGCTTGAATACAAAATCATTAGATCAGACCTGTGTGTTCTGCAATATAAAGGAACACGGCTTACCAAGCCTGCAATCTCATATTTACTGGATTTTGCTTATATTTGTCCTGGCACCGGCTGCTGGCATTCACTATCCACTAAAAGATGCAGTATGAGCTGGAGAATTTCCACTCTGCCTTGACTAGACCTAAGACCTACATCATCCTTGTCAGATTGCATGTCTTGTATTAAATGAAAGTGCCTAGTAGGAGGAGGAGCGATCCTTTGTCTCCGAAAGTGTGCCCTACTTCTTGATCCCAAGGCCTTGTTGCTGGGGATGCAGCTGTACTGTCAGTATCAGCTAGAATGCACACTATGATAGAAGCACAAAGGCATTCATTATGTGAGGGCACACTGCACGGTTTGGAAATCCATGGCATTCCCCCATCTCTGCAGCACACCACTCCTACTCATCTCAGCCAAGAGCAACTAAGTGAAAGAAAGAAAAACTACAATGGCCTTACTCAGGTTCACAAAACATACAATCATACACAACTACAGGAATTAAAACATCACCAAATAAAAACAATCAGGAAAAGTAAAAAAGAATTCTGTCTTCTTTTACAAGAACATTTTGATTCCCTTTTCCTGAATATTAAAGTCCCATTAACTGTAACATATAAGAAACACATATAGAAGCCAATGTCCCCCTCCTGTCTATAAAGTGTAAACTGCACATTTTTTCTCGGAAAAAACAGTATACTTATACTAAACGCTCTTATAAAACATGGATTTTGACATTTGAACATTTCCCTAGAACATTACCTATTAAAATGGAGCAACAAACCCATGGAGCTGGAAGATTCCCCCCAGAGAATGTTTGAGAGAATGTCCAATAACCTGTTTTTTTTTTTCAAATAGAAGTTAATAACTGGAACAACCATTTATTTTCTTCATGTCCCCATGGCTAATTTGAAGCATTTTTGAAACCAACCATATATCTCAATATTTTCAAAATTATTATGCAAGCGGATTCATCACATCCATCAAAAACATAAGTGATCTGAGATAATTGATACTTTTACACTTGATTTTAATGATGGTTCTATTATATATAAATTTACCTTTCACATCCTCTAATCTCTTATTAGGGGAATAGTAGTCAAATCCTAATTTTACCTTTTTACGGTTATACTGACCTACTTCAGCACATCATCTCCATTTCAACATTTGTAAGTAGACGTTTTTCTATTATGAATCCTGTACTAATTCTTGTTTGTATACTTGTTTAGGTTGTTTTGAACACATATGTAAACATTTTGCCAACTTAAACACCTCTTCCTTTTCATCCCATATTTCTCTTTAAATAGAAAGTGTACATATTGTTAGAGGAGGAGTTTTTTAATGTTAGAGGAGTTTTCCAAGTTTTCCAACTTTTGTTATTGCGTATATCAAAACCGTCCAAACTAACTGGGGACTCCGAGTACCACTGACAAAGTTTTATTCACAAAGACTACCATTGTGATCGGTTAGTGACCTGGCAGAGAAGTACTGATTCACTGCAAAGTCACACTGATACCTTATCATGAAATAATATTAAAATAAACATCATGTGCTGGGGCCATATTCAGTAATTCAATGGAAGTAAGGCTCTCATAATGTTTATTAGTTAAGATATTCATAAACGAAGTTAGAAATCACATAAAAGGGAGAAGTGGGCCCCACGCTACAAAAAAATTCTAACAATTTTGACATATAAACTGTGCACTAATGCTCTGTAAGACTGACTGTGGAAATATCAGCAAGTCAATGTGCAGCAGATTATATTATTTATGTATGTATAATTGATCAGTGATAACTGTGCCATGTTTTAGAAGAAGCAGTTATGAAATTCACAGTTCCAGAATAACGCTCAGGCTGACAACTTTATAGTTTATTGTTCTCTACATAAGGCATGCTTCGGAGATGCCAGGCTTTATTTCCAGTCTGCTGCTTTCCAGCACCTCATATAGTTATGTGTCACAGATGCCATTTCTCCAGGGCTGTGAGCCTGACATACAAAGCACAACACACATTTTATTCTGACAACTCTATCTTAGGTGTCAGGCAGGTAGCAGAGAACTGCTGCCCTTATCAATTACACGAGCAAGCCTAGTGATCCCTATTTACATATCACCTATTCAACACAGCTCACATACTGCTCCATCTACAAGAGAATCCATACGGAGTACTCGCCAAGACCAAATAACCTTCTTTTTTTTAGGTGTTTATAAACAGGAATATATACTTTCAGTACAGTTCAGAAATCAATTTTAACATTTAAAGAAATACTGTATAGTTCCATTCAGGACAAAAACGGTTTTCAGAAATCTTTTCAACTATGGATGCACATTTCTAGGACTTTCAGGCAGTGTTCTGCCCAGGCCCTTTTAGCTGGGGGCACCACCCAGCACTTTTCAGTAACTACCCAGCTGTTTGAGTGGTTACTGAAAAGTTGGGTCACATTACAGGATCACTGGGCAGTTGTCAAAAGACTATGGAAAAATGGGACATACTAAGGAGGTGGGCATTTAAAAGGTGGAACAAAGTATAGGGAGGCAGGACAAAGCTGACAAAATTATAGGGGAACAAAAACTGTGCATGTTAAATTTGTCACGTAATGTTGTCACTTTTTGATCACCCGCCTACAGCTTCTCCCCACCTAGAACAATGCTTCCAGGTATGGAGAAGAACGTGATTCACACAGTGTGACAGCACTGCGTGGGTTTTCTTTAAAAAACAGCCACTGCCTAAACAGAAAAGCCTGTGCCTTGCCTCTTTTGGAGGATGTAGGATGCAGAATTTCCCAATGCAGAAGCATGAAATTGCCAATAAATCAGGCTTAGTAGGAGGCATGTAGGACCTTAGCAGTGCTTCCACACAGAACATAGGGGCGACACTCTGCAGCTGTGAACAACAAGAAAAAGACATTTCTGCTCAGCTTGTAGCAGCTTTAGAAAGAAAATGAATCATATGACTTTGCACACTGTTGTTTCAATACACCTGGAATGTATTTAGTCTATATAAATTGAAACTTTAATTGGGCTTTAAAGTAAAAACAAACATTTTAGAATTTCCCTAGCAAAATGTCTGACTCTGAATCAATCTATTCACTTCCAGCCAGCTTACACCAATGGCCCTTTCCATTAAATTTCTAGATATTCTTTTTATTAGGGGGGCTTTGCATCTTACAGACTGCAGATGTGTCTTATCCCTTCTCATTTCCATTTTCCAGCCGAAAACCTATTTCTTGTTTTTCTGTGCAATGTTTCTCTTATCTCTTGCGCAATCCTTACAGGAGAGACGTGTTACTATTTTATAGGATAAAACACATAACTGAAATCTAGTAACATATAAATCATATAACGGAGTGATTATTATGTATGTCCAACAAGGTTTAGAGACATTGCACAACATTTATCAGTAACCATTACTCTTTAGAGAACATTGAAAGAATTTCATAGGAAAGTAAAATTCTTCATTTACCGTGTAGGAGTTGGAGTAAACCGTCAGACTGCTGGAGAGCAAATGACAGCAGGTACTTTGCACATAGCTCTTCTGCTACATTGAAATATGTTTCCTGCTTCTGAGAGACCCAGGCTCCAAACTTTTAGTTTCCTGGATGCTGGGTTTTAGACTGGAACAAAAATTACATTGAATTTTTTTACCAAACCCCTCTTCCCTATACTTTTGTGAAATTATTGCAGCTGTAGCATTGTACCAACTCTCTAGAAAAATCCTTAATTCATTAAATTCTGGCATAGGGATGGTGGTCATTGTTGAAATGGTATATATATCCCATCGGGTCCTCTTTTAGGTCATCAGGTTCCCGCTGCATTTTTTAACTCAAAGCAGGAGTTCTGATTGACTGATCCTAGTTGCATTTAAAACATATGTATTGATTTTCTAATAAAAAATAAATAAATAACTTCATTCATTGGTGTAATTTTGACATTCATCTAGAGCCCAGCCTAATTTTTTTTTTCACATCTGCTGGAAGAGTCCATTGGAAGGCCAAACTGTAACTGGCACAAAGTTTACCAAACACATTCCATTAATCATTCATGATACTTTTATTTTAAAGAAACAGAAAACCCAAAAAATAAACTTTTAAATAAATTGAAGCACAATAGATTAGTTTTACCTTTCTTTCTGTAGGTGTTCTTTACTTACAGGTTTATTATGGTGGATTGTTAATATTTAGTTTATAATGGTCAATATTCATTCTTGAATCACAAAAAGGTGTGGAACAGTAGTTGTTAATGATCAAAATGAATAAAAGCAATAAAATATTTTACTAGTATGAAAAAAGGAATAAGCATGCTTAGCGCTGGAGTAAATTCACTCTATGATGAGAACAAAAGAGCTTTAAAAATAATGATACTGAATAATGTAATGAAATAAAATCACTTAATTGGCTTGCTTTGTGTCATACATTAAAAACACAACTTTAGCCTATTTCACACTCCTTCACTTTAATACATCTGCATGTTGAGACAGGTGTCTGGACATATGATAGTTTAAAAATTCACATTTGCCAATTCTAACCTCCTTCTGGAAAGGATAGTTGTCTGTTTTTTATACAGGTATGGAGATCAATTTACACAGCTTATCTGTGTGGGGGAGTGTAGGCATTGTTAGCAGCGTAGCCCATTCAGAAAATGTCCCTTTAACATTGGTACAGAATATTTGTAACAGCAAATATTAAAAATGGCTGATCTATGCCAACATCAAAAAAAAGGTTTTCTTATTCTTTTTGTAGATGTGTACATTCTCTGTAAATGTTCACATTGCCATTTTTATTATGTACACTCTGCCGAACACCTAACAGTACACTGCGCTACTGTATACTGAACTGTACAGTTTTTATTTTACAGTGCTCTATGCTGTACATGTTACATCTTCACATCCTTTAGTTCATCATGCTTCACATTATACTGCATATGGATACTCTCAGTACCATGTACTATATACAACTGTGTACACATTGCTTCTCTGTACACTTCAGATCTCTCTACTCCCTATATTATGGTAATCATTATACTGTTCCACTCTGTATAGATGCAGCATTTGTCGACTTTGCACATTATACTGAATACTATTTAATCTACATCACTCTAATGTGTACACTATTCTATGCACTATAACAGCATTGTGGAATATATATCCTTCTGGACATGGCTTCCTGTTTCTCTAAAGTATATACTGTCACTTTCTACTGTACTTGTTAGACTCACCAGGTAGCTATCAACCTGTAGGAAAACAAAGCTTTAAATTGGACTACAGCTGCCCCAAATATCCTATTCCAGAGTCCCAGGTAAATCAACTTTCCAGAGTCCCAGGTAAATCAACCTGGGACACTGGAAACCCAGAAGTACAAACCACCTGCTTGCTGGCCGTCATTTCTTGCTTTGTGTACCTTAATAATTACTAGTAAGATTGCCACATGGTATTACAGTAAGGCACAATAGACAGAAAGGGATGAGTCACTAAAAAAACAAATGTCTGGATGAAAAACTGTATTAGGTGAGCAGGTATGCTATGCTCCCTGTATGTATTTGGAAGCTTACTTTACAATCCAGAATTCACAAGGCAGATTTGTCTGATCTATGACATAGTAGTTTCACGCATACCACAACATTCCCAAAATAAACCAACCCTTCTACTGGGCACTGACGTGCTACAAGATATATGGTGCTCCTGCATGGTTATTCTGGCACAATCCCTGCCCATGATGATATAAAACTAAATAACACACTGGGAGGACATTTACCAACTATTTGGATTGAGGCAGAAATGTTAAAATGGTATTTTATAAAAACTGTGCTTCATGAAGTAACTATTGGGTATTACTTGATAGCCCAAACCATTTATGTTTCATATAAACAGGAGTCAGTCTGTCTAGAGATGAGTTGAAATGAGACGTACTGAGAAAACTTCTGTTTATTATTTTCCCTGCAATAGGACAGAAGCACTTCTGCAAAACGAGCTAAATATATATCACTACATCAGTTACTATGTAGACATACAGGAGCATTAACATGTACTAAACAGGTAGATGTAATATGGCATAGGAGAAAAACTACACCGTATTACATCTTGCATATAAAGCTGCTGCAACTTAATATTCATTAATATTAAAATCAATTAATGCTCTCCACTGCAAAAGTTATAAAACTGTTTATTCAGGGTTTTCTATATTCCACAGCCAGATGTATAAACCTTATCTCAGGTAGTTCTTGGTAAGGCTTTTGCTAGTGTCACACTTTTTCCATAAAGCACAGCAGGAATGCTAGAAACCAGGGAACGTTTGCCCTATATTTGTCCAGGTAAAAAAAAGAGGCCCCCTGAAAAAAATATGATTAATTGCTGTAACTGATAGCTTAAAATGTTAAGGGTTTATAAACATACCTATGCATGCCAATGATTGATCCACTTCGGTACAACACCTCTGGATGCTTTAATATCCTCTGTCAATGTTCCAGTCCAACTATCAAATGAAAAAGAAATTAAAGAAAAATTGTCAGGTATTTTTGCACAGACCACAGAGGTTGCTGCAAACCTAAACATTAAACAGCTGTAAAGATCCCATAAATACACTAAAATGTTTGTTTTAACATTGCACTATGAATAAGTGTTTTTTTAAAAAAAAAACATAAGAATCTATTCCAGAAAATCTTTTAGTAAGTTCAGAAGAATTGTTGAGGGAAGTGTTAATGCTTTGCAGGTTTGGCTTCTTTTTTCCTTTTTTTATAAATAGCTAAATGGAACCCCTAGCAAACATATAATACCAGACATTGTACACACCTATGTCACTCTGCAAAAGTATAAGGAAGAGAGCACTCTGAATTCAAAGCGTCTCAACTTCACTTGCCACAAGTGACAATTCAAATCCAAGCAATATTCTGACATGTTTTGCTCCCCAAGCTTAGTCATAGGTTGCTGTACACCATTCAGGCTTAGCTTTACTACACCCTGCTTTACCGGCCTGCAAGTTGGCTATGGATAATGCATCCAATTCATTGAACACTAAACAAACATCATAGCCAATCGTCCTTTCTTCCAAACACATTGCCTCTTAGGGCCTTGTATACATATATGCACACAAAACCCATACCAGTAGTCAAGATCATGGTTGACTTGTCCTTTTAAATATGCTTTTTGCCTGTCGGTTGTCTCTATGCTTTTAGTCCCAGCCCAAGAGTTACCATGCAGTTTTAATTCTGAATTCATTAACTGTGTATATATAGGATGTTGACCTAGAAAGAACTGAAACCATGGGATCACAAATAAAAGGCCGGAAACTGGTATTTTCAAAAGGAGAAATCAGCAGTGACAACTTCCATACCTAATCATTACATTTCTTCTTTAAACAACTGTACAAAATAAATGTAGGACAATTCCAAACCATAAGAGCCTGTTAGAAGAAACTCTACCCAAGATGTAATATAAAAAACCTAATGGAGACATTTGAGAATAAGGCTATGATAAATGGGCTGCCTGTCTTTGCAGCTGCAATTGTATAGAGATCCAGCACAGCGCTATTACAAGTTTTCATGAGAATGATTCTCATTGTGGTGGAGAGCAACTGTAGACATAAACTGGTAACAAGAGAATCACTTACATTTATATGTGTGGTTTAGGTTTACAATCTCTGCATTAATGGACATGTCCCTGGTAGTAATGCAATAAACTAATCTGCTAACCGAATGTATTCCCTGGAATAAAAATAAAATAAGCAAATATATATATATATATATATATATATATATATATATATATATATATATATATATATATATATATTAAAAAAGTAAAAACATGGTAACTCAATATATAAATCCATTGGAGATTAGTATTATACTTTTACAAACCAATGTTTCTTCTTAAGTACTAACTGCTAGGGTCCAAGGGCGGCTCAACAATTCCCAAAGTTGCACATCTGACCCTTGGGCCATGAGTTGGGCGACTGAGATTTAAAGGTTCAAACTACTTCAACCTCAAGCACAAAGTACTGAGGTCTTTAAGGTTTCCCAATATTTCTAAAGTAAATCTTATTATTTTTGGAAGCACAAAAAAGAACACATAATAGACCATGTAGATGCTTTGTAGCAGTTATAGAAACACACATTAGTTTCTAAATAATGTTTAATTGCAAGCAAAGAATATTTAAATTGCAATCTGTAGCTTAGTTGTTTTAGGACTGATTTTTGAAGTGTCTGGATCTATCTACAGGAACAGTAGCTCCTCCTGGTTTTCAAGGCAGCCACTGATGGTTGTTAATGCTGGGTACAGACGATAGATTTTGGTTGCCCAAACGCTCATGATAACCGGCTTTTTTACAGTTGTCCTCTGACATTGCTCAGTAATCTGTCCTGTTGGACCACTGAACAACAAGTACCCAACGACTGATGCTATTTCTTGTAGAGAAGGAGGAGAAAACTGTGGTACTCCTTGCGCTCATTTTAACTCTCCTGTCTCCATAGAACAAACAGTGTTGTAACTAACGTTCATTTCTTGTAAGAGTGATCTAGCATCTGTAAGTAGCTATTTAGTAGTGTGAAGGAATCCGTCCATTATCCAGAACAACCCATGATAAAGGGGTTCCAAGCATTTCTGACCACAAAGGAACTGACTGAATTAAATATTAAGACAGCTGGAAAAAAAAACAATGAGAATAAATTAAAAAATCTATTTATTTCATTTGGTATATGATTGTATGGTATGGGCAGCACAGAGACTTTGCATCATTTGTCATCGATTAGTTGCAGTGAATGTTATAGTACAGAAGCAAAAGTATACGAGGAGATCTTTCTGGTAAGACAGAAATAAAAATACACCTAATCAATGTGCAGTCACAGAAAGGCATTAGAGGTGGATTTAGTACTTCTCTAGTACGTGATGGCGTCTTTCTAAAATCAATTAAGTGGAGCTGCGAGAACAGATGACCTGCTCCAAAAAGTACAATCCAATTGTGTGTGGTAATGATGTTGTTGTCACAAGCTGGGACATCTTACAAGAACAACACAATGACATACAAACACAGCCTTGTTTATCAGTAAAAAGAATCAGAGGCGCAAAATGCTGTGAAATAGACTTAGTGCCAGGGCTATGGATGTGTGTGTTGTACAATAAACATACAAACATGGATAAATAAACATGTCAATGTTACACAACTTCTCATGTGTTTTTTCCGGGGTTATATAAACATATTAAAAAAAACAAACACAAACATCCAGGAATTGTACAAATACACATAAGTGCAACTATTGCATTTTGTTGATTTAACTAACAATGATATAATTAACAGAGTAGTAAATTGTTATAGTGCAATGCAAGAAATGTAAGCCAGTCACACACTTTCCAGTGCAAAAATAGGTAGGAACCACTTTTACCTTCCATTCACACTTATGGATTACAGTAAGGTGAACATTAATGCAAAACATTGGGAACATGCTAGGGCAATGTGACACAATACATTTTTAATATAGTCCTATTGCAGTAACAGGTGGTAATGTACTACTGTATGCTGTGAGGCACTGATAGGGGAAAAATGGTGCATACCTCTCTTTAGGTCTGCGGCAGGGCATTGCCAGTTGCCTTTATGCAACCTGTGTCAATACACACATCAATGCAATGTAAATGGACAGGATGTGAATTGACCCCTTGCAACTTGTTCTAGGATTCTGTGTGGAAGTCAAAGTGCTCTAATTTAACACAAAATAACACAGAATTATCTAAAACCAAAGTTGCAGTGCTACATGGTTATTTCCCATCTTATGTGTTTTAAAGTGCACCTCAACTAAAAAGATCTGGTTACCTAATAGGAAATATCTAATGTTCATTTTTTTACGTATAACCCAATAGCTATATATCTGCAGTATGAGATCATCCCTGGCATTGCTGTCTCTGACAGCAACTTCCAGAATTTGGCTATGTCACCACAGTGCTGCTCACCATACTAGGAGTACTAGGTGGAAAAAAACTACAGTAACGGGAATACTCTACTGCTTTAACCATTCTGTGAATCTGTGCTTCCTCCACCACCACCTTCTTGTTCATAACTTCATCAGATACATCAAGATGTTAAGATGTCATTAAATGGGCAGCTCTACCAGTATGATCACTGCAGAGAGATGGTGTAGGCATCCTAAGTCAGTATTGGGGTAAAGTTCAGCTGAATGAAACCTGTCAGCACTATCAACTAGGTATTTACCCTCTGCTTGCTTCCTTTTTTCCATCTTTTACATTTCAGGCAAGAACATGCATATACCTGAGAGAAAGGGAAGCAAATATTGTTCAATTGTTTTAGGTGCAGGCCCTAATGTTGTCTGTGCAGAATGAAAGTGAAAGAAAAGAGTCAGGCAGGAGGTTACGGAAGAAAGTTGATGTCTCCTCTGCAATAACTGCCTGTTCACCACCCAGCAAACCCTAGTCAGGGCTGGATTTGGCCCCCAGGGCTGCTGACATCGAATGGCGACCTGGGCTTAGAGTAAAAATAGCTGGCCTGAATAATGCTATCCAACATACTAGTTTTGTCATTTTGCCTTTTGATGAGCTATTTATTTTTATCTTGTTATTTTGTCTGTTATTCTACTTTAAATATTTTTGTACTTTTCAAAGTAAAGTCAATGCCTTTAATACCATTTATACCGATGCATTGTGCTACAGTGAGTTGCTAAACTGTTTGACTGCATTTGTATTTACCCACCATTTGCCATTCAAGAGAATAAATGTTAAATATAGATCCACAACAAACCACATACTAATGAAAGCAGTTTGATAAGTTCACTTTAAGAATAAACTGGTATTAAAAAGTAGCCTTAAAATATGAAACATAAAATGTAATATAATGAGTTAAAACGTGTAATAATAATACTTTTCTTCCAGCTGTATCACAAAAAGCAGACTTCCAGATCAAAAGAATGTTTTTGAGTTTAGATAAATGCACATCACAGGTATCCGTTTATTAGTATACAGTTACTACATGATTCTAAAATGCCCTTTTTGAAGCAGATCTATTTATTTGGCCTGCAGATATTGTTCAGGCAATCACAGAAGCCTCCAATCTATTTAGAGCATGGACACGTCACATGAATACATGTGTGCTGCAGACTCATGTCAGAGGCATGTTTAACATCTTCTCAAAAAGCCATAAAGTCAGAACAAAAATTCTTATACCAGCTTTAGATATTCAGGATGGTTACTAGTACAAGAAAGTACAAGAAAATTTCACTTATACACTCCAATCAACTTGGGGTCAAAGCACCAGGTTTACTTTAATGCCATCTTCCCTAACACAATATACTTCACTTTCCTGTATACCCCCCACATGTTCTGAAAAGAAAAGGAAGCCCCAAGTTACAGTTGGTACCAACAAAGTCAGTTGCGCGAAAGCCGTGCGACGTCAATCCCGTCCCGCTTAATCCCTTTCCTCCGAACGAAAAGGGTAGCCGCCGTACGCAAAAAACTGTTGACCCAAAATGTCAATCGTGATATACGGATAATTTTCTAAAAAAGTATACATTTTAGTAAACTATTCTCTGCATTGGCAAAGCCTAAGTCAGATTGAGGGCTTACGGTATGTCTATAGCATCAATTTGGCATCAGTTTGATTCTCAAGTCTGAGAATATTTTAAAATAAAGTGCAAAATGTTTTATGAAGTATAAAAGTATAAAAGAAAAAGTCCAATACTGCAAATGCTCATAAAGCAATAATGCATTTGAGTCACTACAAATATAATTATAATACATTCACATTGGCTGTGAAATGTAAGTGTGAAGATTGCATGGCACAGTTTTACAATGCTCTTGATACTAAATAGGAATAATTTAGGCAATGCAGGACCAGAAGATTGTGGATTCCAGTAATCAGATCAAAGGTGGAAAAGTTACACAAGAAGCCATAAATCTGAAAACATATTGTGACAATATGCAGGGGAGTGTTGAATTATAAGCATGTTGTCAGGTGGTACAGTTCATTTACACAACATAACATTTATATAAGATATATATATATATATATATATATATATATATATATATATATATATATCCATACATACACACACTGTTTGGAGTTTTATCAACGTAGTCGCAACATTGCGGCTCGTGTTTGATTTGGTTGGGGGCATGTACAAAAAAGATTTATTATTCCAAAAGAATATGTAAATAAATAAGACATTCAAACCACAGTACCAGTAATCAGAAAGAAGATTCAAAGAGCGCTGAATGGGTCATTATGTCTACAAGTAACAAGAGACAGACAGTTGTGTCTTTCATATAGCATAGACAATCCTTATAGTGTGCTATAGACAAGTTTTTTCCCAATTTACATGAAGATAATCGCAAAGAAGAAAGGTAATGGTCCTTCTCCTGCCCATATACATTGAGAGGTGTATGCTTTATGCTGATGAATAGTTTGTACCATCTATATGGGTATGCAATGCATAATACTGATTCACAGAGTTGCCCCTCACTGCCTCCCACACCACACATTACCATGGATACGTGACGTCCTGCTGATCTGAATTCAGAGCACTATCAAGGCTCCTGCTCATTTCTCTGACATAATGCACACAGAAATAGAAACAATAGTCAATGTAATGGAAGTAATGCAAGCGTATTCCAACTAGAGCTGATTCAGGCTCTGGGCTAGCGCTGCTTCGAGGAGTTTATTTTATTACAGGAAACCCCAGCAAACTGCATGGGGAGTTCATTTCTTCTAATCACTTCAAAGCTATTGAAGTAAAACCAAGCTACAGACAATCTAATTGTTAGAAGTCATATTGGTACCTAAAAGGCCTAGTGATGGTGAAGATTTAGAAATGGATGGTGTGGGGGTAATAATGGACAATATTGGGGTATATAATCATGACAACGTTTTGGATACCTTAATGCCAGGTCTCTGATTAAATATATAAATCCTATCACATGATTAGATTTGCATTCGTTTTTAATTTATTTTTGCTGTTTTCCTGTAAAATAAAATAACTACCCAGAAGTCTGGATGATGACTGTCACCATCTTGAAAAATGAATACGATGTTGGCAACCCCAACATGCCTAGAAAGAGGAATTTGTAAGTAATGCATTCCCTGTATCCTCACTGCCAAGAAAATTAGAATTCTTATTAGGAATTCTGAGTAAATGGGAAAGTACTAAAATACTAACTGCAGGTACAGACTGTAAAGTGGTGACCTTGCTGGACTGGACAAACGCAGTTCTGCAGTTTCTAATACCAGGATTGGTAAAATACTATCAAAGCATCAAATAACCTGTTTAGAAATAAATACTTATATCCTTTTTTTTCATCAATTTTTGTATCTTAGTAGTCTATCTTTGGAGGCAGTGTGCCTGACAAATGAGATTATTTAGACACCAATAATCCTATTTTCTGTTCTATTCATTTATAAAAAATGGTATTCAGCAGAAAATTGTTACTTTTCAGCTCGATTGCAAGTTTTATATTCAGTGGTACTTTTACATTTACACTCCTACTGTCCTGGTAGCCATATTTAAAAAGTCTCAATCAGATTGTGTTCACCACTTTCCCACATTGGTCATCAGTAGTGTTTGTTTCAAATATCTAACTACCACTTGGGATTGACACTTTTACAAGTAGCAATCAGCAGCCACAATGAATGTTTATGGGTCGCTATCACAGCTAGAAAAAATATTAGAATGGTCACACTATTCAGATGAATTGAGTTTTCAATCACAATCACAGTTATTTTTTTAGGTTGGCATGGCACAAATATATATATTGGTAGTACATTCTTGTATACTGTGAATATTTGTAAAAAAATTGTATATAGCACAATTATATTGTTTACACTGCACAAATATGCAGAACAATAACATTGTATAAATCTTTCTGGCTGTCAGATATTTTACAATCCATTCCTGCTATTAAAACTTGTCATCTGATTATACAGTACTAAAAAATATAGTTTTGTAGGATTATAACACTAGACGTGAAAAACAATTAAACAGTTGCTCATTTTACTGCAGCACGAGTACTAGACCCTTGGGAAATGTTTTACAAACCTGTCCTGTATCAGGAAGTCTTTACAGATAAATGCTTTTAGCCGTTTAGATAGGAATCATGTTACCATTTTATATACAAAAACATGTGTTCTGCACCCAACCTTCACCGTTCCTCCAGTCACCTCTACATACTTCACGCATGCCATGCGGTGCTCAACAATCTATTGTAAATTGTACCTTGTGCTATAAATGCAGTCCAATCTGTATATGATAAGGATAATCAAGCTGTATTGTAGCTGTGCTCACTTTCAATACCAAATCATGTCCAGATGGATCTAGCAGGAATTTGTGATAGGATAATTGAAGTATCAGTAAAAATCTTCACTCACAATCTTAAGAAAAGATTATGACCTTTAGTAAATCAGTCTCACCTTCAGATTGTATTGAAAGCCACCTACATGCACAAAATCAAGCACCAAAGTCACGTTTTCCTTTCCATCCTATTGATTTCTACAAACTAAACTCACTGTTGTTTTTTTATTTGATATAGTTAGTCTGAATTTGCCATACTAGTACTAAATGAAAGGCAAATTTCTCCAAATACCACCAACAATAACAAAAAATGGCCTGCTAAAGTATTTGCAATTAAGGTCAACTAGGTACACCTTCCAAGCGGCACAGACATATCAGAGACCTCACTTTTCTCTACAGCTGTCTATAGAAAATATGCCAGCGTGCTAATCTGACATTGAAGGAGCAGCTTCCAACTAAATTGGTAATTGCCATGCACACTGTTGTGCTGTGTTAGACTGTGTACAATTGCCAGCTCAAAGTAATACCCTTCCATGCAATGAGGGGGATATCAGGAGGATTAAACAAGGGTCACATAATGTGTGCAAATTATTTCATAGCCTACCTTTTGTGATAAACATTTTTAAAGCCACAGAATTTTTTTCTTTCTTTTTTAATGTCTGTGACCTATCTACAAATATCAGTGTTCTCCCCAGCCCCTTTTAGCCAGGTATACCAGCCCGGCACTTTTCAGCAAACACCCGGCTGTTTTTGGGTGGTTACTGATAAATTGAATCACAATACCAGTGCTGCCACCCACCTACATTTTTTTCCCACCCAGCTTAAAAAAAATTCTGGGTTGAGCATTGAATGTTCTTCATGTTTTTGCACATTTATCACAAGTGTTATGAAGCATATTGCAGTAATTAACACAATGATATGTCACATAATTAGGAAGTGATGTAGGCCACGTTATAAACTAATTATGCTCATATGTTTTCAGTCATGTTATTTACCCCTACCCACTTTGCTGTACATTCTAAAAGCTTACTTGGTCATAGATTTCAGTAAAGACTCACTGGTGTCACTTCTGTGAAATGATATTTCCTGCTTGTAAGTGTAAATATGTTTATAGAAATATTTCTATTTCATTGTTGGATTCCCCACATGCCTTTGCAGAATAAGTTGAAATCAACAACCAATTGTTAGCAGCAATTGCAGCAGATGACCCAGCCTGACTAGATTCCTTTCTAGCAATGCTACATTACAGCAGTGCTCCTCAGTCTAATTTCCTTGAAGCCATTTTATTTTTTACATGAAAAGGGAAGGATGTGCTGATGACAAAGAAACTTTGTAAAGCGAGCGAGTAGCCAAGAACAAATATAAGGAAAGTTAAAATACATACAGTAAAACTGTTTTACCTGCCAAACAACTTGTAATTCCTTTAGACGGTTAGATGGCACAGTCACAGCCAACACCATTAGAATCCAACAATTTAACCTGGTTAAGGACAGATTTAATCTGGTAACTGGACAAGGTGTGGAACACTGATGATGTTATACCTGTGCTTTAACCACCTGAGCGTTACACTGATTTCTAGATTTCTGTTCCAAAAGCGTCAAGAGCAAAAATATTTAGTGCGAGAAATTACGGGCTTAGCGGTTAGGGGGTTAATGCATGTTCACAAACGTTAGATGGAAATCATGAAGCTGGTTGGCTCAGACACCTGTCTCGATCACTCCAAATCAAATTCATTTGTGCAAAGGATTGCATGCTCGAAAACTGTCATCTTTATCCTTTATTACTTGGTGAGCCAATAGGCTGGAGCAAGAAAAAGTATCACGTGTCATGAATCATCAGTATTACTGCTCATTCTGTATTCTCTTGTAAAGACAAATTCAATGGAATGGCAAGTTGTAAAGCAAATATAAAGATGGCAGTACCCAAGTACGCGTTTTCAAAAACAACAATGGTAGATCCCTTACTTAAACCTGACAGGTTTTGGTTGGGATAAAGTGTATGTCTGAAAAAAAGCAAAAATTTACACTGTAAACCTCAGCAATATTTAGTTTCCCCGTTTATGTCATTAATATGCCAACAGTATAGGAAACAAAAAAACAAGTTGATCTAACAAACACAGTGTGCTTCTATTTTTTTGTTTAGGCTGACAACTAGGTTAAATTACTCTTGTGGAATGAAGTACCAGGGAGTGCCAACATCAATAGAAAATGACCTCCCAGCAGAACAAGGTAAAAGAAACAAATTAAAAAGGTGACAAGCATTATTAGGGAGGAGGGTGGTTTAATGGTAAAATTAGATAATGCCTGGACATATCCATTATGAAGAAACCATTCCCAGGTACTCCTGCCCTTTATTACAACAAAGAAGAGATACTTCTGCTGCAAAATGCAACTAAGACAAACATAAAATACAAAGTAAAACATTGGGAGGAGCAAACACCTTCTAAATGGTCCCTCCATCATTTTACATAGAGCAGTAACAATGTTGTCCTGATTGCTGGCTGACACACTGGACACTGGCCTCATACAGCGCAGACATTTTCCAGCAACACCTGTCTGCTTTGTAGCAATGGGAGTAAACAACAGCAATGGAACGTTTATCTTAGGGTTCAAAGTTTCCTTTACAGCTTGACACTAAGGCAGTTTTTTCATAAAACCATCTGGGGAAATTGTGTAACTTGCTTAGTAAATATCTGAACGTTTTCTTATTTGTTGAAAGAAGCCTTGCTACACAGCTGATGATAACCAAACTCCATATCCTGTGCAATCATGAAAACAAATCTTTTCTGTTTAGGAAATAGGCAGTGAATAAGTAAAGAACATGCCAACACATGGTACCTTAATCACTGTATCAAGCCTTAGATCTGAGACCAACAAAGTCAAGTGTATACAGTAGTTGGTATATTACATTATTATTTTTTTGTATTTACTCCATTTTTAGAATAATATATGGATAAAGAGGGCAGCATACAAAGTGTTCCTAGAACTCAACCCCATGTTCACTTTAAATCAACTAAATCTAGGTGCATCAAACAAAACCTGTTGGTTACAGTCACACAGATAAGCTTGGGCACCTACTGTCAGTAACCATCAACATGCGTGTGAAACTGAACAAGCATTCAAGCTAATGTCTACTAGATTGTAAGCTCTTCGGGGCAGGGTTCTCTCCTCCTGTATCACTCTCTGTATTAGTCTGTCATTTGCAATCCCTATTTAATGTACAGCGCTGCGTAATATGTTGGCGCTATATAAATCCTGTTTATTAATAATAATAATAATAATAATGTGCTAAGAATGGAGCATAAACTTTAATATATACAGACCTTTAACTAACTCTGCCACCCCTGACAGCAAGGCTCCTCCTTTGCAGAAGGGTGGCAAGGATAGGCTATTTCACTCAGGCTGTGGTTTCTTTCCAAAAAAAATAAATGGTAAGACTTTGCACACCTTTCATTTTATGTACCTTAAATGCATTTAGCTGATTGAAACAGAATGTTCAAGTTTCCTATGAAGTTGTCCATATATTACAATCTAATTTGATAGTAGTAGTGTAAATGCTTGCTGAAGCTATCTATTTAATATGCATCCATTTCATTTGGCCTCCTAATTAATAGTAGTAATCTAAAGAAAATCTTAGTATAAAATTGTAACGTGAATGAGAGGCTAAAGTCATGGGAAGACTGATATCTCACATGAAGCATAGAAAAAGCAGAGAGCTGCATGGCAACTTATTAGGTTACGGTTGGGATTGTTTTAGATTTATCCTCACAATGTAAGTTTCGTTCACATAAGCTTTAGGACTTATGATGTTATTGTGTGGCCACCCATGTGCAATGTTTAGTTTTAGACTTTTTTAATAGGCGCTTGCTTTGTAATTTGCATCTATAATTTTAGCTTGTACTTTAAAGTGCTGTGATGTGTTAACAAAGAATTCTTCTCAGGGCAACATAGCCTTCTTTAGTAATAAAAACAAATATACATGCAGCTAATAGTTGCAACATAGAAATTTATGAATATATAAATATGGTCACCCAGGTGCTCTAAAGGTAGAAGAACACGTGCTAAGTGATAACTGGTTTAAACAATGAAATGGTCACACTAGTAAAATATGTCATGATGATTCATAGAAACTTTGTTTCTAACTCTATATTTTACTGCTAAACAGCAAACAATTAAGAAAACCATCCTAACCTATAAGAGATTGTCTTCAGTTTGAAAATATCAATTGAACATATTATCTTCTACAATTTAATTGAAACCAGAATCAGGCAAGTACTGTAATATGGACTTGCACAGTGTTTCCCAACCAGGGCTCTATGGCTTTAGCGGTTGCTAGAGGTCCTTGAGGTATGAGCAATTTGGACCCCTTGGGTCAATTGCCATTGACATCAATGATCTTTATGGCTTTTTGTAATGGTGACATTGTCCCACCGATGACCATGCTAACCTGTGAACTCACCATAAGTAACAATTATAGCAGGGGTTCCTTGGGGTTTTAATTTGTTTTCAAAGGTTCCCCCAAGTTAAAAAATTCAGTAAAGGCTGACCTTGACAGTAACTGTGCTTAAGGGACAATCCTACATACTCTGATAGCAAGGCGAATCTCTGAGCTGGTATCAAAATTAAAATTTTGTGCAAGATGCTGCTCCTAAGCAGCATTTGGATCCTTAAAACTACCATACACGCACATTCACATATACATCGATGGAAAGGAAATCACTGCAGTAAGCATTTAAAATACCTAACTTGACTGTGATTTTTACCTAATAGGAGGAATCTTCAACACCTAAGAGAAAACTATTCCTAAGCATGCTAAATATATGTGTATAATTTCCTGTTCAAACCTGAACCTTGAAACTCAGCCTTGCAAGGCTAACCATTTTAAACAAATGGATGGTCACCAAATGCAGGTAAAATCACAGAAAAAATGAGCCTTTTTAAATGCTTACTGTAGTAATTTCTTTTCGATGAATGATTTTTAAATTATTAACTTGCTTATTGAACTTGCTAGAAAAGTCACATCTCCTTACACATCATAACCCTCTGCTCTTATGTGACATTACTTTCTGTGGTGGCCCAGCTTCTATTTTATGTAACTGCTGTGGAAAGAGTAAAAAGGGAAATTTTATATAAATTATCACTCGACTGACAGATCTGAGCCTGCTCCTATCACACTTGTAACCAATGAAACATATAGCTATACTAATGTGGCCAAGCTTTGTTTTGTATGACATATACCAAATGAGCCAATCACTTCACCAAACTTTTTATTTTTCATTTTTGTTTGCTTTTTTTAAAATGGTATTCCGCAGCACATTGACATGGAAAGCAGTTCTGTCCAGTTACTAGTAGAAATATTTTCTTGAGTGACACTGTGATTATATAGAAATATAACAGAATGTCTGCAATGGAAACCCCTGTGATCACTCTTTCATTTCCCCTGCCCAAAATGAAAGTGCATTGCTGCCAAGAACATGTAATGGGATCTGATGCTGAAAAAAAAAATGGGATAAACCTGTTTCAAGAATGTTCGAGGGCCTGGCAATGTTACTTAAGTCATAGATTTTTCAGCATTTAAGGCATATTAAAGGGACTTTTGGCAAAGATTGGTATAAATGAGCTTGGCACTGGCAGGTCTTTAATAGCTGTATAGCAGGAAAAAGCAGACATTTCACTAGCAGGGCAATAAAGACATTAACAGCAAGGTCATTTGTCTGCTAAGGCAGTAATAAGTGATTTCAGTATAATCAGCGAATTATGCAACTTGACCTGCCTATCAAGAAAATCGATTTATGGACTGAAAAACATATTCTACAGGCAATCTATCTTTTATTTTTCCTGTAATCGGCTTAAAAAATACCATTTCATTACCTAGGGTGAAGAATTAGGTGGATGATTGTTGCTCATCTCGGGCCATAATCTGACTCGGGCCATAATCTGACTCACATAGAGTGATCGCTGGATAGAGTTTGCGGATCTGCCAATTGGTAACAACAATGGTGCTTTCCTATGAAGGACAGCACAGCAGTGTGACACTCACTCTTCCCTCTTCTATAGAACCATGGTGCCACACTGTTTGCCAGGCACTGAAAATTCAAATTTGAACAGGTAGCTATATATTCCCCAGCATGTGTTGCTATGTGTGAAGGGTGCAAAATGAAGTATCTCTCGTTATAGACTCAAGCCCAACATATCTCATTAGCACTGGACCATGCTTCCCAGCCTGGTACTCACCTGGCTTTGCTTTTCTTAAAGTATGCAAAGTTTACTGGAGTTTCTCAACCAGGTTTCCTCCAGAGGTTTCTAGGGTATCCATGAGCAAGTTCTGCCTCTCAGGTCAGTTACCACTGACACTATGATAATCTATCACAATGATTTATTTGCCTATCCGTAAGGGCGACATTCTTCTCACTGGTCAGCAATGTAAGAGGTATTCCTCCCACTGACCATCACATCACTGTGAGCTGTGGATACAGTAATTATAGAAGGGTTCCCTATGGTCTAAAAGTTATTTCAAGGGCTCCCCCATGTAAAAAAAAAAGGCCAGAAAAGGCTGAACTATATTAAATTTGGCCATGGCAAATGGTGTAATTATTGTATGACCCTTATGCAAAGCTACCAAGAATTATGCATCCTTTTATTTACCCAATTTCTACCTAATTTTTTAAAATCGGTAAAATTTAGAAAATAAAAAACAAAGACTCCAAGATCCATGTATATACATGGAAAGAAAACTGCTAGTGCAAACATCATAAAAACAAACAGAACTTCTATCATAATAGGTTTTAAATTGCTTTATTTAATAAATGCATGCACTTAATATGGCAGCAGTTTAAATCTAATCACTACCATTGCTGCAGTAAAAGAAGCAGACACAGACATAAAGGGATTTCTCTAGTGTATGCTTTTCTATGAGCATTTTTAGAATTCAATCACTTAATATAATTCTATGAGACGAGGTCTAACCTCAGGGTTCTATAGAATGTTTTAATGAAGACATCTGCCAGTGATGTTTTAATAGAGCTTTGAGACAATAAATGTGCAATGTAATTTACAGGGCTTATCTCCATTCGATACAAACTGGGCTGTCAGCATGGGGTATTATAGTCACAAAACAGAAAATATTACCGGTTCATAACACAAATCATTGCTTTATTATAGAAAGTCTGCAACAGGAAATGCTAAATTATTATAAATCAGAAGACATGATGATACACAATTTATTTGTTTTACAAGCGGGCCTAAATCATACTTTTGAACAGCTTTAATCCTTTCATCCTCCCATGAAACACACAAATCATACAGAAAAGTGTTTTTTTTTCCAAGTTTCTATGTTGGTGCAGGAGGGTTTCCTTAAAAAAGTTCCTAATATCCTGAGTCCTATAAAGTACATTTAAATTATTAGTGCAGAAGTTTTTTGTCATTGGACATTTGTCATTTTGTCATTGGACCAGCCCAATACATACCTTTGCTGAATGTGTTGTTACAGTGGTGGAGGAGATGATTTAGCAATTAAAGTCTTTTATTGCACTGATTAATTAACCCTGTTTACTTCAGGCTGGGACTTTGGATGCAATGGGCAGTTTTTTTTTAAACAGTGAAACCCCTCTTTATTAATGCCATACATTGCTTCACATCCCTTGCCTTAGTTTGGTCACATTTGTGCCTGTAGGGTTGTTTGTATATGTTCCGTTGGGATACAGCACCAAACATAAATTGATCCAAGTTGTTGCAAACATAAAGCATTTCAAATTCGTGCCATGGGCTATACAGAGAATTGTAATCAAAAGTTTATAATTGCCTGGATTTCCTAAATGCTTTAATATTGACATGTGTTGCCAGGTAACATAGTCTATGTGCCAAAAGTTCTGGAGGGCTTTAAACAAGAGCTAAATGTTCTGGTAAAAATGATTTTGAACGCCAAACATACACAGCTACTATTCATTTGATTTCCTAAAGGAGTAACACATGATCACTTTGCATTGCATATTTTCACTTAACTTGGTAAATACTTTGAAATTAGGTGAAAATTCACTTTGTAAACAACATCTAAGCTTGTCCAGGAGGAATTAAACACACGGGATATTTGCTTGAATGTGACCAGGTGATTAAAAGCCAGCACAACTTCACTGTCAAAATTGGAAAAAGTGAAACTTTTGAAAATCAGCCCTAATGCATGCAAGGCAAATGACCCTTGCAGGGGGCATGGAGGTGTTAGGACCATGGCAATTAGGACACTGGACCACTCAATGTCATCTTAACCCTTTCACTTTGCATTCTTTGCACAATGTTAGCCACTCCGCATTTACAAGCTGCCATGATTTGTACACTAAACAACCTTTCCAATGCCCAGTGTTTTTGCCATTATGTGCAGGTAAGCACAGCATGTCTGAACATTAAGGGAGATATACCTACCAAAGCACCCGTCTGATCTTCGTTTGGGTTCAATGTCTTCAGCTATCTTGATTGGAGGACCTATGCCAATATACCCTAGAGGGAATTGTTGTTTCTAGCACCAAAGGCATGCAGAGAATACTTTCACTGATAAAACTAGAGAAAAGGGTGGAATCCCACACTTGGTACCAGTGTATAAAATGCCAAGTGCTAAAATCTGATCCTATGCAAGTTTACTACACTGGGTATGATGATACACGTGTTTTATTCTGGCAGATATGCCTTATCTATAAGCCAAAGTTGTCGGATTCATCTAGCAGTTCACAGCTACCACCCATGTCTTATAGACAACACAAAGACTAGGAAGACACAAACATATCACTGCCTTTACCCTCCGTTTCTGTTGCTTTTTCTATGATTCTAGAAAACATTTTTTTATCTTGCTTGTCTTGTTTTGTTTAATTTGTCTTGTTCTGTTCTTGTACTGTCAGCAGAGTTAGAATTGTTTTTTTTTACCTGCTGAATAGTACAGCAGAATATATGGGCACTTAATAAACAAAGCAATTAAAAAAATTCTAAACAGAATGCTCTAATACTAAAGGACACAGGTTGTGATGCATGTTACCTTGCACTCACAAATGCTACGTATCTGTTTTGTAAATAATTGGTAACACATATCAACAAGTAAATAGAAAATACAAAAAGAATACTTTAAGGTGAACGTATAGGCTTATCATTATTATTATTATTATTATTATTATTATTAATATTATTAATATACAGGTTTTATTTAGCACCAACATATTAAACAGCACTGTACATTATTAGGGGTTCTAAATGACAGATACAGGCAGTGACACAGGAGGAGGGGAAGACCTTGCCCCCAAGAGATTACAATCTAGGAGAGCTGTTAGCTGAGCCCTGCAGACATTAAACAACTACTTTCAGCACTTTCCCAAATCTTGGGTGCTCTTTTTTGCACAAAAAAAATCCCAGACACTTTCCCAGCCTACACTGGGACGGAAGAAAAATGGCTTTCTAATAGAAATCAATGAAGACTAAAGGTGAGCATGTGCAGAAAAGGCAAAATCCAACCAGGAGATATTAGAAATGTGGAACAGATAAGTGTTAGTCTTGGGGAATCTAACATCGGCAAGGAAACCTCCTAAAAGAATAAATGTACCCAGTGTAAAGCTATCCGTTAAATTTTATTGCAGTGTAGCTTTAAGGCAATGTTTGCTTTCAATGTGGGTGCACAACCGCCGTGGTTAAACAGCAATAGTGAACAATACTACAAAGCATGTATTTGTTACTGTTGGGATGAAAAGTCATTGTATTGAAAGCTTCTAAACATACAGTGCAGAGTTCTACAACTGTCTTCCATGATGAAGTCTTTGCAATGTCTAAATAATCATCTGAATAAAATCTAAAAAGCAATCTGGTGTTTTAAACACATGAAACACACTGAAGCCATTAAGGAGGATACAATTAAATGACTACATTCTTTCCATTTTATTGAGATGTCTGCCTTTAAAGGAGAGAAATAGTTTAGGCAATCACAGTAATGGCCGCAGACAATTTTATAATGTGCATTGGCAGAAACTTCAAGTCATTTTGAATGCTTTTTACTGTAGATGTTGCTATAGATAGACCTATGGACATAGACGTGCAGACTTCATAAGACTATTCCCACAACAGTAGATGTAAAAAACATAAGGCTACTATGCCATTGCAGCAAACCATATTGTGACCTGTAGCAACCAACCAAAAATGTGCTTTGATTCCTGCCAATGCAATTAATACCCTTAAATGATTAAATGTAATTTGCATTCTGCTGTTTTCAGAGAACAGAATATTTGTCCAAATTGGTTGCTTTAACCAACCATGTATGAATTCTTCATGGTTTGCATAGCTGGGAAGTGGCAGAGGTGTGTTCTTCACACTTTGGGCTAAAAGGTTTTCTTTCTCATTTGAGAAAGTTGTGAAGTATGGCTTTAAATAGAAACAGAACTGAGAAATACATTCTGCAAGTCTCATGGTAATTAAAATGCAGTCCATAGAGGGGGCTGACTCTAGGAGCCAAAGTGCTTGCAACATCCCTGCTTTGTTAAGACGCTGGTTAGGTGCAGGGCTGGGGAAGAGCTAGTTGGCTCCATATACTTTCAAGCAGCACGTACATTAAAGTTTAAACAGATGAATTGGTTCCCACCATAATTCATACAGCTGGCTAGTGTATATACAATACTGTGTCAAGGAATTTTTGTTTTTACTACCTGCTTAATTTGCAACACATGGAACTCAAAACAGTAATTCCAAATACTAGATGGATCCAGCGATCTACAAATGCTTTTTAATATGTACTAAAGTCAGCAGGTTCCTTCGATTGTTTTATCTTTTTTTTGCCATCCGTGCAAGGGAAACCAAAGTGAAATCAGACAACAAATAAAACATGCCAGAGGGTCTAACTTACCTAAAGTGGAGTTTCAGATATTGGTTATTATGTATTTTACATTTGAATGGATTACCAGCCCAGTCACTCCATAAGATAGTATATTACAGTATTCTATCAAGAAATGTTTTAATCTGGGTGGGGAAAAATTGTAGGTGGATGGTCAAAAAGTGGGAGGGGCAACAAATAATTTAGTTAATCATAATTCTGTCCTTTAAGTATGTCCCATTTTCCTATTATGTCCCAAATGTCCAGTGTTCTTTCATTGTGACTCAACTTTTCAGTAACTAACCAAAATCAGCGGGCCAGTTACTGCAAAGTGCAAGGTGGTGAGCCCAGCTAAAAGGGGTTGGGGGGACATTTTCCAACATTGAAACACTTAGCATTAGGGAGCCAATGTAAAATGAAAAGATTTTCTGTTTTAATGACTCAGCATTGCAGCACCCTATAGATTTGTGTTAGAATGCAATTAACTTTGTAACACACATTATAACATGGGTTATAGTGCGAACAAGACCCACAGAAAATTGTTTATGAGAAAAATATGTTGGCTGTAAATATTGACCATAAATTGCTAACCAGTTCCCATCCTTTGCATTATTTTTTACATGCTGCTCACTTAATTATGAGGTTCTGACTTTAGCTGTAACATATTTACGCAGGACCAGGCATTGTCATTGAAGTCAGAGGAACAGCTCGAGAGCCAGGCAACAAGTTCAGCATTGGCCTGTGCATTTCTCTAGTTTCTTGAACTATTTCCAACAATATTCTATTTTTCAATCACATAGTAAAATTCTAGCACACTTCATCACAGTAATAAAAATAAATAATAATTAACCAATTGGTTCTCAGAATAAACATGGTGACTAGTACAGGCGTGTTCTTTGTCCCAGTTATGATACGGTTTAGAAAGAGATGACGAGATATACTTCTGAACATACCTAGGGCAGTGGTAACTGTACTTTATTACACACCCTACAAAGGTCACCACCTACAAAGATAGATGACAGATCCACATGAAGCCCATAAAGTAAACAGTATTAGCTTTACATATGTACAGTACTGACTCAGAAACCATTATATATATGTAACACCTTCTTATTCCAGGAGAGAGTGAAACCAGCAAAGGTTATGAATGGAAACTAAGAACATATACAAAGAAAATATTAACCAGGCCTGATTAGGCTTCAGTGTAAATGGTCACTAAGAATCATTTCTTACTACTGCAGAATTACCACTTATTTCATACATGAAAGTCTGTGACAAATCACCAAACAAGTCATTTTATGTTTGTAATCCAGATTGGGAAACCAGCTGCAGGAAGGAAAGGCAGATCACTTTTTAGACAATTCAGCCCATGAGCTTGACTTTGGAATTGGAGCTCCAACACAGACTTAAGTACTGAACTGGCCTGCTACCAGGGTTCACCATCAGCTTTAATTCCAATATGGCACAATGCAGGTCCACTGTGTTAGTATATAGTGGAAGATCATATTTATAAAGAATTTACAGCAGAATGGTGGAAATCCCTGACATTTTATTTATTACTGTTTATACTATTAGAAGATTTGTCTTTACTTACTGTCTAAAAGAGGCAACATAAATTGAGAGGAAATCCTCTCTTAGATAGCAGTCACCAGTAAAGGTGTGCCCATTGGAATAATTCCCCTCACTTCTGTTTAAAATTCAATACATTAGATTTTTTTCTTCACTTTCAGCCTGAGCGAAATGGGCTACCTGGTCAAATACATAGAGAGAATCCCCCATTGGTGGCGTAGACAGCAAATAAAAAAACAAAAATCCATCACAGGTTTCCACTTTCTCCAACCTTTTAATAAAAAAAACTCTATTGAAAAAAATGGTATTGTAAAACCTAATCAAACTGCAGTTTCTGTTAACTTCAGCACATAACTGAATATGACGACTTTTCTAACACGTTGGCTGCAGTCTGGTTGTGGCCTCTTTACCATAAAGTCAATGTGGCACAATAAAGTTTAAAAGTGTGAATTAGTGTAAAAGTGATATCTGTGACATTTGTTTGCACTGTGCTGACGAAGTGTTGAAGTACATCATAGTTGTTACCTACGTAAATGGTGAATTAGGTTCTGAAAACAAAACCCTTTTCTTAGGAAAAAAAATGAAGATAAACTATTTCAATAACCTTTCTTCAGATACAAAATGACATATGCACTAGTGGCGGTCATGTGACTAATGTATGTGGGTAGCTCAGAGCCCCAAAATTTTTCATAGCTTTACACCCTATTTAGAAGGGGTGTTCAAAGTACATCTAGCTGCATGGCACTTCCCAGTTTGCTGACAGCCACATTAATTGCAATGTACAAGATGCAGTGCACTTGTTTTTCCTTTCATTCCTAACTGAACCCCAAATGTAACCCAAAAATAATGCAGCATAATCTGTGGCAATGCACGGCCATGTGCTATGAACTGCAATTTTAAAAGTATGGCACCAACATATTTTTGTTTGTAGGGGTGTGTTGGCCAGTCTACTCAAATGGAGTGACTTCTGTGGTGCAATGCACACCAACATGAATGAAAATGTGCTGCACTATCAGGAAGACCGCATGTTTACACAGTGATAACAGGTCCCAATTCATTACTGAATTTATCTTTTTAATGCAAGAAGTGTAGCAATTCAGTACCTGAACTGACTTGGTATCAGTCATATAAGATTTTATATAGAATTATATAAGATTTTAGTGATTCGGCCTTTCCTATATCCTTAAATATACACAATTGTATTGCTGAATATAAATATACAGTGTTCTCCCCAGACCCTTTTAGCCGGGCGCACCACCCGGCACTTTTCCAGTAACCACCGGCTGTTTTTGGGTGGTTACTGAAGAGTTGCGATATATTACAGGGGCTTCCACCCGCCTACACATTCTTCCCACCCAGCTTAAAAAATGCCTGGGTTGAACACTGAATATATACCATAAACTTATAAAAGGGATTCCAAAAATGATGTTATACAGTACATATGCCTCACACACATGTGCAATCACACAAAGACTGCTGGCATAGAGCTCACATTGCACTTAATACATTCCACAACTCCTGACACATATTGAATATTGTCCTTCTAGATGGCCATAAACACCACATCAACAGTCACACCCTATGACAACATAAGTTCCTGTTTACTTTGAAACACAAGGCCAATTACTGAGCAAACTAAATGCAGCTAACCTGTTATGAGTATATGAGACATTTCTCAGCCAAGCTATATTTTCTATAATCATCTGAGCTTTAATATAGCTTTCCTTTTTATGTAAAAATGACTATTACTAATAAACACCCAATGGTCAACACATCAAAAATTTGTTGAGGAGAAACTAATTATCTGTTTGGAAGGTAAGTGTAAGGTGTAACACATATGCATGCTGCATGCTTTTTAAAGGGATATATTTAAAAATCAATGAATCTGCCATTCCCTGAAACATTCCTTCATTGAGGATCAAGTACTGCCTACTAAATGTCAGATTCCCCGATTTATAAATAGACCCCCAAGTGTTTCAGTCATTTTCTGGTTCCTGCACCACTTTGCAGTATCTAAGTCCAAGTAGCAGCACTGAAATGCAACAAGGTTATTTTTTTAAGACATTTGTTTGTTTTACATCAATTTTAACATTAACTTCCCATAATCTCTTGCAAATTAGAAAATGAATTGCAGTTCCAGCACCATGAGCCAATCCATAGCATAGTTCTGTAACTGTGAGATTAAAGGAAGGGAATGGCACAAGTAGGATGTCACTGGTGTAGAAATGTTAGATTACAGAATGACAGACACATAGGTGATACCAGAAAATGCAAAGCTGCAGTCATGGTAGCATAATGTATCAATTATTGGAGGGATGTCACAAACACAAAAATGTAAGTATTTCAAGTGTATGTGTTATGTTTTAAAACAAAACCTCACAAACCTAAACATTGCCGGCATTTGTTAAATGAAATCACTGCATAGACAACTCTTTAATGAACGTAGAGCGCTCAGCGCACCATCAGCAGAATTCTCATACGAGCATGCAATAATGCAATACTCCTCCTGATGGCTTAAAGGACACTGTCATCAGTTCTGATCTCTGTATTAAAGGTTAGTGTTAGTATTATACCGTAAAACACATAACATTTTCATGTTTGCTCATTTTCACAGATTCATATGAATGGTAAGTGGTATACTTCCTGTAATATTTCCTGTAAATCCTCCCAGCTTTGTCTCCTATTGAAGCCTACACTGCAATCCGCTGGTCCTAAAGACATGAAATGAAGTTAGATGAACTTTATATACATTCCCAGTTTTTTTCACGCAAGCGCACATAGCCACGCCAATAAAATTCTTCTAGCATAACTGTTGCCCACAATTGTGCAAAGTCTTGCGCATGTGCAATAAAAAGCTTTAATCCACACTACATCAACTATGGGCAATATATAGGGCGGAAGTGTCTTAGACACCACTACCGCACCAATATCTTAAAACCACGCATGCGCAACATATACTCATCGCACGCGCCCTACTTCACGCATGCGCAATTAGAATTTGTATATGTGAATTAAATCTCATCATCTGTGTATAAATACACTGAACAAAGCAAAAGAGCTCCCTGTTTGGCAACCACCTGTTAGGAAAGTGTATACACAGGTCCTATACAAAACTCTATACACAAGGGGTAAGACAAGCTATCCCTCATACATGTGTTAACACTTTAGATACTTCATAATACTGACAACCACTTTATTGCCTCCTTAGCAATCCCCTACCTGGAGAGGTTTGCTATTGCTCTTTGAATAGCAATGAAAGATTGGCTCTATGAGCCTGATTTATGAAAGCTCTCCAAGGCTGGAGAGAATACACTTTCAGAAGTGAAGCTGGGTGATCCAGAAAACAATGGATTTTTAAAAATCATTTGCTAGCAAACGGTTTGAATCCTGCACCAGATCCATTCCAAGTTTGCTGGATCACCCAGCTTCACTGATGAAAGTGTATTCTCTCCAGCCTTGGAGAGCTTTCATAAATCAGGGCCTATCAATCAATCCATCAAGCCACCCTCTACTACAAAGTAAGTCCTTCTTCTTACATACTACCAAACATAAGTTTCCTTTTTGATCATCAATGCAAATTTGATGTATCCATCAATACATAATCTAAAATCTATTCCTATAGAAAATCTTTTGGGAAGTGAACCAGTGCCTATACATTGGACCACTTACACACCTACTATTTACTAAATGAGTTGTCTATATATTACCATTGTTACCATATTTTTCCACTACCTCTTGAAAAAATATGCCTAACAAACCCCTTCCCCCTCCTTTGTACCCTCCACAGAGACATTATGTTCCAAAAACCTTACTCCTTTTTGAATATCACCTAATTTGTCTTTAATACCTAATCAATGAGTACCTCAACATTTCTTCAGACATTTTTCTACTCTGTAAACACCTATCACATTATTATAACAACATGTCCAGTAAACAAACATTATATGATCCAATCATTTCTACTAGGAAACTATTCTAACATCCTACTATTGCCAGAGTACCCGATTCTTCACCTAATAAAGTTGTTTCGGCACCTTGTCCACTTTCAAAATACAAGTGACACACTGATATTATATCTCATAACTATTATCAAAATATGATATATTCAAAGAATTAACTTTTTGAGACATTGTGAAGTGTTTTATTTTTTTGACTGTTCCTAAGAGCAGTGTTTGATATGTTTAGATGCCTCTGACAATATGTCATGCAGTATGTAATATATTAACGGCATACAATGTTTGAAGGATAAAGATGGAGAATTCTTAATGAAATTGTTAAATAGCAGATGTTAGATTAGAAATACCAGAGAGACAAGTGGAATTATAAGTGGAAGGGGGCCTATGTAACTATCACTTGTTAAGATATCTATAACCTCTTCAGTATCAGGCCTGGCATACATCTTTGCCTTGCTGCCACATGCAATAAAACGCCTTGTGCCAAGTTGGCAGCCGAATGCCATCAGAGGCTGATGTTAATAAAATAGCAGGGGGTGTATGAATAGTAAGTTTCCTCACTCCTCACTATGATCTATGAAGTTCTAGGTGCTGGCAACAAGTGGTTGCAAAAGCCTGGACAACCCCTCAAGCATCATACGGAGAGGTGGAGTCCAGACTAGACAACATAATGAGAAGTTGACCAGTATCCTTTCTGATACCCATGATCAATTCATGGCAATCTGGGAACCATGATTACATATCACCTTCCTGGCCTTTCGCCCAAGGCGCTGACTAGATTGAATGAATATCCTGCCATAGCTTGTATGCCCCGAATTCCGACTGCCTCTTGAACCCTCTCTCCTCTTTTTCTGTGGTATCTGTCCCCCTTTTGTCTGTCTGTTCCCCTTGTCACCATTGCCTTAATGATACAGGGTCTGGCCCTGACTTGCCTTATCCTAGCTTTAGTCTTAAGTCAAAATTGCTGTGAAGCCAGGAAAAAATGCATTCTTTTCCACTTGGACTTGCTTCAAAATCTAGATGGATGCTCCCTCACATAAAACTTTATGGGCTTTTGCCATTGGACTATTAGAGTTGGCACCCTGGTAGTCCCGTCACCAGTTCGTTACCCCTCTGCCCCTTGTATTTATTAATTCGCTTCTGTACTTTTTAATCTATATGCCTTACTTTGCTTGAAATGGCTGTTAAAATCATTGTTAAAGAAGCTCTACGTGATGGCAAACCCTACATTAGAGGCTGGGTCAACACGGACGCACTTTTGTTATATGTCTATGCCGCATTTTCCCGTGTTTTTTTTAATGCGTTTACGTTTCAAGTGCTTATAAACGCGGGAAAACGCCCTATTGAAATCAATGGAAGCGTTTATCCTTGTTTTTGGGCATTTTCCAACGTTAACCTTGCGTTTAATTTTTTTTTAACGTTGCAAGCAAGGGTATAGATAGTGCTCGTAAACATGCCTCAAGGAAACGCCCCGGTGTAGATAAGCCCATTGGCATGCATAGGAATTTCAAACATCAGCTTTTAAAGCCTCAGGTTAAACACTGGGGAAAAGGTCCGTGTAGACTAACCCTTAGTGTGTTAGACTGCACTCCACAACATGTAGGCAACCAGGGTATTTATTGTCCACATCCTAGGGTGACAACGTTACGCCTACTTGCATGGACCACTGTCACCATAAAAGAGGAAGTTGTGCCAAACCTACTATTGCCAGGATTTCCAGGTTTAGAAAATGGAAAAAAAATAAATAAAAAAAACTGAATACCAGAGGTTAAACCTCTGTAAGATACAGAACTATTTTATTCGTAGTTTTCAATACATTTAAACCACATGCCAAGCTATCATCTCTGATAAATGATGTCAGAGCTATAAATAAACTGTACAATAACAAGTATAAAATCAATCTAACTAATGGTTCCCAAAGTCATGTAATGTGATTTTAAATTGAATAACGTCTAGCAAAAGTTAAGACTAAAAGGATGATGGCTGTGGCTTAATATTAATACTTCTGTGCACTACATACAATCAACCAGTCACAGAGACACAAACTTAGAAGGCCGCTTGTTCAATAAAGAACCCTTTACCATCACACCAGATATAACTTGGCTTTCCAGCATCATGACCTAATAATAGTCCCTACAATTATGGGAATTAAACACTAATAAACAAATTATGACAAAGACAACCTCTGTGATTGAGCAAAGGGAAATACCAACCTCACTAGAAATAATGCCAACTGTCTGCAGACATGTGCAGTGCTTTATTTTACAAATGACTGAACCAAATTCATATATTTGTACACAATGTGTGTATTGCAGTGATCGCTCCGCTGGGCAACCCTAGAAATGTGGCCTGAAGGCTACAAACCATGGCTTGAAATAAAAGGCGTGTATTTATAAAACATTTAGTTCTAGTACTTTGAACTAAATGTCACTGTTACAACTTTTGTCAGCAACAGAAAATGAATGAAACCTGAATAGAGGAAATAGAAAACAGCATGTGTAATTCTATTACCCTTTAATGTCTTGTGACAACACAAGATATGTTGAAGAGACCATGCCCAAAAATCACACAGTATCAGAAAGTTGGAATCTAATTGATGCAATAAAATAGACTATTGGTTGAAAATGAATTGTGCAAATGTGAGATTTTACACTTTCCCACATTGTTTAGCTCTAGATCAGATTTCTAGCGTCACAAAATATGTCTTAGAAAACCAATGTGGTTAGGTTCCTGCTGAAAAACAAGCACCTGTGCTGCCTGGCTCACACCCTGGTTTCCTACCAGATCATAAGCTTCTGCAAACACACTCATCTCAACATCTGTCACATTATTTTCCTGTACTGTAACTAGTGCATGATGTTACAGTCTGTACATCATCACATTATATGTTGGTGTTTCAGGGGTAAAAGTTTATGGCCTGCAAACATGCATTAATGTAAGCTCTATTGGGCAGAGTCCTCTCCTCCTGCTGTGTCATTGTTTGTATATGACTGTCATTTACAATCCCTATTTAATGTGCAGCTGAGTAATATGTGAGTGCTTTATAAATACTGTTTGATAATAATTACCGTCAGGTTATAAGAAAAATGCAGATTGTATACTCAGCTCGCTTTGCCAGTTTGTGGCCCTAATATCCTGAGATGCAATCTTGGCCAAAGTTTTCAGTCCTGGACATCTCTAGGGGTATCAGATGACGGTGACCCTGATCACATGATGTGGTCCCCATTCTCCAACCCCTAAATTACTGAGCTGTATTAATGCAGAGGTTAAAGGAAGAGACCATAGTGTATGGTGGGGAACACAGGTATCCAGAGAACTTTTAGTTACATATTAGAACTTTGGATACATCCCCGCTGGGGTGACTCCACTTATTTGTCGTAAGAAGTGTCACTGGGACTGAAAGTAAGAAAATCCAAAACGCCACACTTGTTACTAAAATATGAAAAGAAGAAATCTTCCAAGGGGGCACTTGTTGCACAGGTTGATTCTCCTCCCACTGTAAGAATTTTTATTTTACTTCCTGGTATATCTATGGGAACATGAGAAAGTGAAACAGATCGCAAGATAACTGGTAGGGATTTTACCACTTCCTTGGTCCATCAAAAACAAACAAAAAGGTAGCTTTAGATAAAGGTTAACAAGTAGGTCATTTATCAGTATACTCCATGGAACACATAGCATGCCTTAGTATGAAAGGGAACTGCAAATATTGGGCCTGGAAGCTGCACCTCAATCAACCCCACCAAAAACTATTGCAAACCCCATGGGAATGAGAACAAAACAAACGCATGCAGTGGATAACCCACCCATTATATGTCGAATACATATTTGCTTGTAGTCACCTACAGGAGTCTTTCAGGGTCACATTCACCCTCCCTGCAATCATCTATTGACCCTTCTTCCATGACTGGCACTGCAAAATACCCGCTGCCTCAGTGACCTCCCGCCATCATACATTGCCGATTTCTTCACACTCTGATACTGAGCGTTGTGTGGTTGCTATGGAAGTGGGAGCATTGGGGAGCAATGTGGAGGTGAATATAGACACAGACCCAATCATTTTATTCCCAATGGAAGGAGGTGACTGGGTCTCTTTAAATCCTCAAAACTATAGGGAGGCCAAAGAAAAAAAAAACATCTTTCTATGAAGTATATAGACCCTCTCAGTTACTTTTTTGTAAAATATAGTACAGTGAAAGTTTATTAGGTAACTGTAATAGATTTTGCAGTAATATAATAAATAGATATTACTGTAAAATAAACAAACATTAGCTGACAGCACACGCTATTGATGATACAAGTCAGTGCAATGTATAGAGATTCCCTGACATCAGCAGATCCCCGACACTCATTCTATAGGTGCGGATATTCCCTATTCTCTGTGTGGCCCCCATACACACAGCCTGCAGATCCGGTAATCACATCAGCAGCAAAACCGCCCTGCAATCACCACATCTGTGTACCTGACATGTATGACTGTACAGACAAGGCATGTTTATCTTCCATGCTCCATAATAAATTCATAAAGCAGAATTATGATTATTGCCCGGTGTCCTCCCTCAATAAATATTTCCTTGGAAGAGACATGGAGATGATGAAGGCAGGTGTTGGGGCTCCTGTAGTATTGCATGGAAGGTGCAGATCTTCCAGCGCCTTCTGTTGTGGGCAGGGCCCAGGAAGGTACAGGTGTTATCTACACCTAGCGACACCCAACAAATTATAACCCCAAATAAGCACTGATCTACTGAATACTGATCCATCTTTATATAAATCTGAGAAATAGCTGGGCCAGGGTCACCAGACATCCTCCTCCCTGGCCCATAAACTCAATGATCATTTCCTCCATGCCAATAGAGAAGCCAGGGGTGGACCCAGTGTGCCAGGCAGGATCCAGGCTGTCAGAGATGAGATGACACATTGCCAGCTGGGTACACTGCCCGGGGTGCAGCCCCATACATGGCATCCTGACAGCTCATCACAGAACGGCACTGAGGGCTCTCTGCCAGTTGTGGCCGCCATGGCACAGGGATTGAGGTACCCATGGACTGATGGGGGGGGGGGGGGGGAGGGGGAAGATGATGGGGGTGATAGGGATGATGATGGGGATGATGATCACAATGATGCTCCACCGCCCCCCGGCTGATTCATTGTAAGCCAGGCTCGGCATAGCTGTGACCCCACAATTCTCCACTCACCGGTCAGTGCTGCCCCCGATGATCCGCTCTCTCCCCCTATGGGTGATGTGTTGGGGATTCCCTGTGATAATCCTGCTCGTCCACACCGCCTCCAGCCCGGCCAATGGCAGCACACACAGCCCGTACCAGGCTTCCTCGCGCCGGGTGATAACGCCGGCAAGTTACCCGATCACCGGGGACGAATGAGGAGAGGAAGTGAAGATGGCTGCTACAGGCGAATTGAATGGCTTGAAATCTCCCCCTCCCTCTCTCCGTGTGAGTCAGTGTGTGATCACGGCTGCAGCGCTGGGAGGAGACAAAGCCCGGGCACACTAACTGCACTACACTGAGCGGCCACACGAGGGGGCACTACTTACCGACATGCCGCCCAGACTGACAGGGTAGCGCTTCATAGCTTCTGTTACCGGAGAGGCGTTACTTACCGCTTCACAGGCTGTCCTGCCTTATCCTAATCCTACCCTATGCCATACCACCAAGTGTGACCTGCTAGTATCTTACAATATTTCCTATTTACTTACCACAGCCGGGGGACCGGTCCTCATTCACACCACCATATCCTATGCTAACAGGTGTGGTGTGCCAGTAAATGACAATATATGATAAGGTGCTGGGTGCCAGACACTTAGCACTGCCTGGGGTGTCTGTACTGCCATATACTGATCCTATCACACCATATCCTATACTACCAAGTGTATTCTAGTATTAAATGACAATATATGATAAGGTCCTGGGTGCCAGTCACATAGCACTGCCTGGGGTGTCTGCACTGCCATATACTGATCCTATCACGCCATATCCTATGCTAACAGATGTGTTCGGGTATTAGATTACAATATATAAGGTGCTGGGTGCCAGTAAACTACAATATATGATAAGGAGCTGGGTGCCAGTAATATATGATAAGGTACTGGGTGCCAGTCACTTAGCACTGCCTGGGGTGTCTGTATGCCAAATACTGATCCTATCCCACCATATCCCATACTACCAAGAGTGATCTTCACTCCATAGCCTCCCCATCTGATGAAAATCTGGCATGTGTACAGAGGTCACCCAACATCATTCATCAATTTTTTCCCAGTGAATTGATGAAGTGGGAATGAACACAGTGCTTTCCCATGGAGGAGAGCACAGTGGGGTGCCACTCACTCATCCTTCCCTTCTCTAAAGAACTGAACAGTGCTGTGTATAAGCTTCCTGTCACTGACCACGTTCAAGAAAGATCAATTTAAGTTACAGAAACCTGACGTCTAGAGGCAGAGGGCTTTACAGTTTATCATATATCAAGTGAACATATGGCATGTTAATATTTATTGCAAAGTTTGTCGGGCAATAAGAATGTCTTTTGGTGACAATTGTTATAGTGTTAATTTGGTACCGGCCTTTTTAAAATATTAGTGGAAACAAAATTATTGTGCCCAGAAAGTCCATAAGACTTATGTAAAGAATATGTTGGATGCTGGATGTGGCATATTAGTGTATACCTGTCCTTGGTGTATACAATATAAATAAAAGACCAATAAAATAAATAAATAAATAAATAAATAAAATAAAAAATAAATAAATAAAAGTACTAGTCACTTATCACAGCCTGAGGCCATCAGTCCCTATTCTATACTACAACGTTCACACTGAACAGGGTGAATTCTCTATTCACATTTTTTACTGGATCTCTAGGTGCTTCCATTGTAAGTCCATGACTTTGCTTATGTCCTACACCAATTACTGATATATTTTTCATACTTGGGACACTACAGGATGGCAGACAACCTTTTGGATTCCTTATAGGTTTTTGTATATTCCTTCCCTATTAGACTGCCATGGTATGTAAAGACATTTCCATAACATTGCATGCATCAAACATTGTCCCACATTATTATTAAAAATAAACAGTAGTTATATAGCACCAACATATCACGCAGTGCTGTACATTCCACAAAGAGTTGCTTTTTGGTTTTTGTGATTGACCAAGGACTAATCTGAGTCTTACCTCTTCCATGATGCAGAATGGGGAAGAGGGGGGCATCTTGTGTACCCACATTGCTGCCTAGTAATGTTGCCACTACCCTTTGGCTGTCTATCAGCAGGGTCTTTACATTACTCCCATGGTGGTGGTGTGATGACACGGTGTAGGGTTGGTGGTGGGCCGCTGGCAGAGGAAGTACTGCAGAGGATCATATGGAAACTTAAAAAGGCTTAAAACTGGGTAATAGGTGGTGGAGATATATGTTTTTTATTTGTGTCTTGACATGGCATAAGCATAAAAGATATGTATGTGGTATTTCCAATACCTGGAGTTATTTGAAAATATTTACAAAAAGACAATACTAAAAAAGACAATACTATGTCTATTTGTAAATATTTTCATCCAAGGTTTATACGTTTACCAAAAATTCACACATATTTCTAATGGGATGCAATTGTAAATCCTGTGTGAAAGTTGTATGAATCTGCAGTAAGTACATCTGAAAGACCTCTGTGTTGCAGATCATGTTTTATGTAGAGATCCATTATGTGTTACCCTGCTCCAGGAGGAGTACGTTGATGGTTGTACTCCCCCAGGTCCTGTTGGCCCTTTCGCTAAAGCTGACTGCTAATGAGAGAAAAGTAACACACACAGTACTGCTTCAGGCTTCATGAGGAGGAGTACCCTGTGCGATTGTGTACAATTCCATTCTAAATGAATTGTTTTATGTGGACAAGATGATTACTAGTTTGTGTGTCCTTAAATTATGAAAACATAACTAGGAAATGTGGCACAGTCAGGTACAGGTGGTTCACACTTATGGATAAAACCCGCTAGCTTGTCATTTTAAAACAAATATTATTTCAGCATAACATAGCATTAAGGGAGGGATTATATGCTGTGTCACAAAAACCACTAAATGACAAATGCTCTGAGGATGAAAGTCTAGTGACAGCTGTTTTACTGCTTGTATCATCCAGTTAAAATATTATTGTAGCTTTAAGCCTATTCTATCCCATGTGATACTAGGCATGGTATTGCAGAATACCCAATAAAATAATTATTCCTACATTTTATATCCAGGCTACCATGACTGACTTTTTCAAATTGGAATATAAACTGGTACTACAGTGCTCAGTAGATGGAGATATTATTATAAAACAGTGACACACTGAATGTATTATTACAATGTAAACAAGAGAATGAACATTTATGTAGCTGGCAATTAGTAGTTTGTCACTGGTATATGTAGCAGATGTCAGCCCAAGACACTGTGTGCAATTTAAGAATTCTACATTCCTTTGTATCTTGTTAGTGCAGCTTTTACCTCCTTATTAAAACACAGAGTTAAAATACTGTGGTGTGTATTGTATTTTTTAATTAATTAATTTATTTATTTATTTATTTATTAATAATATCAAGGAGACATTTTTTAAATGTGAACATTCATTTCTTGAATATATGCTGTTCCCCTGCCATTGCAGGATATAAACTCTTTGTTAATTTATTAAGGACCTGCTACATAAGGTATGTTTTTTTCCATTACAGGGGGTTGGTAATGGTCAGCACAATGATTTTGTTTTATTGTGTATACTAGATTTTAGGATTATTTTTTTTTTCAGAATAATTTAGTAAGAATAGCCTAGAATTGTAACCAACACATCAAACTTTGCAATAAATATTGTTTAGCTGCTATCAAGAAAAAACCTTTGTTGCAAAAACTTGTGTTTTTAGGTGGTTATATAAAACACTGAAAATGGTCTCAAACAACTTCTGTGTAAGTTACGGCCCTTTTTAAGTGGACCTTGACCTTGTCCTAAATGTGAAAAGAATGTTATCCAATGTAACCCACTAACTAAAAAAAAAGTCAACCAACATCAATGTGTCTTGCTGCCTCCTAGGAAAGTTAACCCCACAATAATGCACTCCTGATCTCATGTCACAAGACAACCAGTGGCAGAAAAGAAACATTGTCTGTTATTGTACATAAGAGTCTGAACAGAATTTTTCCAGTTTTCCTGTAGGCCAAAATGTAAAAATACTTTAAGAGAAAGTAAACATTGTGGAAAGAGACTGTTTTTTAATGACTAGTTGATTTCATTTTTAAATATAATTATTACAAACCTTACAAACTTTTTATACATTCCAACAATGTCATACAATCCTACTTCTTTCTTGCCCCTGTACCACAAAATCCTGCCATCTTTGCTACTTCCACTCAGTGTATAGTGTCAAGAGGTATCCACTGGGGAGCGGTATCGTCAAATTGGCAATTATCAGCCAATGGGGAGCACGCCTATTCACTGGTGGTTGAAAAGGAAGGGAATGTCCTGCTGTGTAACCAGAAAATTTGTGATGACCTGAGTTTACACTAAACGTAATCTGGCTCCCATTGCTCCAGGTCCTTCTGTATCTAATTTAACACCTCATTTTTACCTCAAGAAACAGTTAAAAAAGTTTATTCACAATGAGGCCAAATCAATCATTAATAATTATGGTGGCTGGAAAGGTACATTAAAAATATCCACAACATTATCTATCATGCGGTGGGCAGCTGAGGGCATGGGTCTCCTGCTTCTATTGCCTGAACACAACTGCTGGAATCAGGATAACTAACATGTTCCAATCCCACCAGCCAAGTGACTTAAAAAAAGGTTAAAAAAGTTAAAGGTTAAAAAATAGGTGCACTTTTGGTTTAATATATTGGCTTTTATTTGAGTATATACCATAATTGTCAATAATGGAGAAAACTATAAATGTAATTTCACAGTTTTAAAGTGGATTGCAGGTATGGTTGTGACCCTACGGTATATACCTTGTAATATACTGACATTTAACTGATTATAGGTTTTGGGCCTTTTACATTTACTACCATATTGCCGATCTTTCCATTTGGAGATAGTTTGCATAGAATTTCCATTGTATCCAGAGGTAAAAACAAACATGAAACAGAAGTGTAGAGACCTGTCTATCCTGATAAATATGTAAATGACCTCCTAACAAACTAAATAGCTTTTGCTCTAAACTAAAGTCAAAGTTGAAGGCAAGCAGTGCTTGGCTGTAGTTGTGCAGCAACAGGATCTTTCATGCCTTTTTTTTCCTGTTGACAGAAGGGGGTCTTACAATTGATTCCCCCCTACCCTCCTGTGACTTCAATCCTACCTCATAAAAACAAATGGTTTATGTTGTTATACAGGAATACTGGGAAATGTAATCTGGCATCTCTTGTTTCTACTTTGGGTGTGTTCTATACATTTTGATGTTAGTTAAACATGTTTGACCCTCCCACAGGTTGAATTTGTACATGAGAGAAAATGCAGTGTGCAAGCACATTTGGCTCATCACTGTGCTGTATTCTTTAAGATTCCTTTTAGAATTTGCTTATGTTCAATTGTGGGTTTAGTTGAGCTTTAGAAAAAGTTCACACTTTAGATAACACCCAGAAAAAGTCATACCATTCAGGTAAAGGATGTCCTTTGAGTATCACCAGAAGCAAATGTGGAAGCCTCTGAAGCAAGGATTCTAAAGCCAGGCACACACTATGTAACATTTTTAATAAAGGACATGTTTATCCAATAAAATATTGAAGGGAATAGCCATTCTTTGTATCAATTAGGTGAAGGCACATGGCTTTGCACCTTATCAATCTGTACAAAGCTAGCAGGTGCAGCAATCCGATTGAATATGATAAGATTTCTGCTTAAATCTGTTCAAAATCAAGCAGTGCAAAGTTTTGAAATGTTGAATTTCGGTTACATTTTAAATTTCCAAATCAAGCATACATCTGATAATGTTAAACAGTTACCACTTTGGTCTGGCCACTGGGGAATTGATTTCTCTTTAAGCACACAGTCTGCATGGAGTGTTTATATTATCTAAATGTTTGTAGTGGTTTCTACCTAAAGTAAAATATTGTTGTGTTATAAGTTGCTTGTTTCTGTGACCAGAAGCACCTTTTAGTGAAATTGGGATTTCAGTGCAGCAGAAGCAGCATTATTTACCAGATCAAATCACTGAAAACTTCTGCTTAGCATGATTAAAAAAAACATAAAAACAAAACAGCGACAAGGGTTTATGAAGCAATGAATATGGCATTCAGCACTGATTCTCTGGTGGAGAATCAGTAACTGTCATTGAAATCACATGCAAACAGAACATTTTCCATCAAAGAATGTGTGCTGAATGTCACATTCACTGTTTAATAAACAGACCCCAAAGTTTATATATTCAAATATGCCTACTAATAAAAGGATCTTTCAGTTTTCACCAAAAAAAAAAAAAAATCTGCTTTTATGTGGGCAGTTTAGATTGTACAATCTATGCCAATGCCTCTGGACAACCATATACAAATATTATGCCACATTACATTGACACATTGATTTCAAAAGTCTAGATTTCAAGTATGTTATTATGGTTTCTCTTTTGGCTATTCACTTCCCTGAATAAATTATGTTTGCAGATTGATGTTCACACTAGAAAATCACTTGAGTATAATTGTAATAAGTAAACACAAAATTCAAACATCAAATAAGTACTTAAGCATAGATTAGAATAAATATTTAATACATAATTTACCATTTGTACCATGACTATCCTTTAAATTGTTCTCAGCATAAATATAATGGTAATTTAGCAGTGTTACCAGTTCATTTGCTGGCATAAAGCATGTTCAGTGTACTTTTGGGAACTTGCATGCCAAGACATGAATTTCCCAGCAATCACAACTAATTCCTAATTGTTCCACAATGGTTACATTTATTGTTATGGCTCTACAATGACATTTATAGGCAGGAGTAGTAGTGAATGTGTCAGGTACAGTAACTGTTCTAAATGTACAATAAGTGTGAGATTAGGTTTAAATGCTTTTAGGTATGTTTTTAATATGCACAATAGGTCCTCTTCAACTAGCTTTCGTTGGTTGGATCGTCAGCTTCTCCCATCTATCTGGAGCTCTATATAATATGTTTATTTCTTGGAGACATTGCCTGTTTATACAAGACTAAACTCATAATCATATGGTTTTAGGGAGGCACCAGTTGTGTATGTAGTCATATTATTTAGCTTTGTATAGAGTATGATCATCACCAGATGCCAGCTTAGATTTATGTCCAGCACAACTATGAGCACATTTTCTCATGGCATGTATTTAAGCTATGCCATATATGCATGTCAAAAGCTCCACCCAAATGTTCTCACTTTTAAATGACTGACATCATTTATCTAATTGTGACACATACAGTACTATTTCAAATCTATTTAAAGCTTAGAATTATTTAACACACCCTAGAAAATATATCAGATAATGTTATCATTGCAGACCCATATGTGGTTAATCATAGCTGCTTGAGAATATTGCTCATATTGATAAATGTAGTAAAGAAAATGGTTATGTTATTTAGGAACGATTGAAAAAATACTCCTAGGTCATTATGGTGATTTCTGGTCAGTTTTTTAGTTTATTTTTTAAATCCTTACATTACAAATAAAATACAAGCTTGTTTGCAAGTTTCAACACCAAACTTTACCCTAATTTATCAATACTGTCTTGGTTTGGTGAGGCAGAGAAATATGTGTCCCATCAAGTAGCTTAGCTGACCAGGACCACCATAAAAAAATTTCTTGGCATACTATGGTAGGTACTCTTCTTGGGTCCCCTCTCCCATGTTTTTAAGCATCCTTTGATCAGGGCCAGATACAAAAGCAACCCTTGCCCCTCCCCCCTCGATGGTGGCCCCTTAACTGACTTACATATGTGTATGATCTCAGATACCCTTGTTCATGTCTGTATTTTCTTACTTTTCTTCAGCTGGAACCAGGCTGAAGGTTCCAAATACTAGTCGCTTTTGGCCCAAAACCATCAACCACCTGCTAGAAAGTTGAGGATGAATTTCACCTTTTAACACAACAATGACCCTGAGCATACATCCAAACAAACAAAACACAGCTTCACCAGAAGAAAACTAAAATTTTGGAATTTTGGTCCCAGCCAGAGCCCAGACCTAAATGCAATAGAAAATCTGTGGAAGGCATGCACCGCTGTTGGCACCATTCATAAACCCATCCTGAGTTGCCAAGCAGGTACATGTAGACACAAAAGGCTGCAAGAGGCCAGCAGTGCTGATATATAGGAAAGGATGAAAAAAAAGCAATTGTTTTATTATATACAGTGGTTTATTAAACTAAATTGTACACATAATATATTTTTCTTGTACAAGGGCAGTGTGTACAGCTAGCTTTCACAATGCATCTGCAAAGCTTTTAACACGGTTTGTAAAATCCCCAGAAATATCCTTCAGTTCCACCACCATAGTGACCCTCTCTATAACTGCAACTGACAACAAACTGACTATATATGGGCTGTATTGGGCCTGTGCAAGAATGATGGTTGAACAGATTTATAAGCATAACAATAGGCAACAAGTAACCTCAGAACAACAGGATAATGCAGTGAGGTGGTAGGGACTGGTGTTTGTTTTCCTATTCATATGTGAAGGACCTTGCAGTGGAGACCTTTGGATGAAGTTTTTGTAATCCACAAAGCATTATTTGGTAATAGACATTCATTTAAAAGTGTTAGAAAACCAGTCTGTAGTCTGTGGGAAGTCCTTCTGCATGTGGTCCCTGTAGTCCCAGACTTAATGAAGTCAAATGAGAGGTAGGCTGCAGTATCCAATGATGGACAGGGGAAAGAGCAAGGCAGACTACATGCCTCCTCTTGGGGTTACTTTGTCTCTCTCCCTGGTGGCTAATATAACTGGCAAGGGTGGGCTATATGGGTGCTGCCCTAATAAATAAACTGTGCTGAGCAGGAAAAAGTCATTCTGCTCTGGGGTTGGTTGCCTACATTAATTCCAATGGCTTTGTGGATTAGCCTCCTTAGTGGCCAACTGCATCTTCTGTCTCCCCTGCAGCACATTTTCCACCATTATTGAGCACTATGGCCACTTGAACTGTGGATGCTGCCTTCTTCTTGTTGCCATCAATGACTCTCCTACCCTGTTTTCCAGCCATGATATGTCCCTCTTCCATGCTGAGGAATGGGCTAAGTCTCAGCCACCTATATGACACGTCAACATCCTCCATTGCTGTGCACTGCTGCTCAGTCAACAGATGTTAAGATTTGTGTTAACTGTAAAGTCCTATAAAAGTTTAAGAAAGTTGCTGGAAGCTTGCCAAGAGCATTGTAAAAATAAGTTGATAAAGTTTGCTAAAAGCTTTGCAAATTATATACAAGGGTTTGCTGAAAGCTTTGCAAAAGCCTATTGTACACACTGCTGTCATACAAGCTGAAGCCTACAGTTAGGTTCATAAATATTTGGACGAAGACAACTTTTTTTAAATTTTGGTTCTGTACATTACCACAAATAATTTTAAATGAAACAAATCAGATGCAGTTGAACTGCAAAAATACAAAAATGTTTTTTACAAAATCACCTAATTTCAGGGGCTCAAAAGTAATTGGACAAATAATTCAAAGGCTATTTCATGAGCTGGTGTGGGCATGTCCTTCGGTATGTCATTATAAATTAGGCAGATAAAAAGCCATCCTTAAACTGCAAAAACCCACCTGAGAAATTGCTACAATATTAGGAGTGGGAAAATCTCCAATTGGGTACATCATGAGAAAGAAACAAAGCACTGGTGAACTAAGCAATGCCAAAAGACCTGGACATCCACAGAGGACAACAGTGGTGGCTGATCGCAGAATCATTTCCATGGTGAAGAGAAACCCCTTCACAACAGCCAACCAAGTGAACAACACTCTCCAGGAGGTAGGTGTATCGATATCCAAGTCTACCATAAAGAGAAGACTGCATGAAAGTAAATAAACTAGGATAAATAAATTGGACTTTGCTAAAAAAAATCTGAAAAAGCCAGCACAGTTCTGGAAAAACATTCTTTGGACAGATGAAACCAAGATCAACCTTTACCAGAATGATGGCAAGAAAAAAGTATGGAGAAGGCGTGGAACAGTTCATGATACAAAGCATACCACATCATCTGTAAAACATGATGGAGGCAGTGTGATGGCTTGGGCGTGCATGGCTGCCAGTGGCACTGGGACACTAGTGTTTATCCATGATGTGACACAGGACAGAAGCAGCCGAATGAATTCTGAGGTGTTCAGAGACATACTGTCTGCTCAAATCCAGCTAAATGCAGTCACATTGATTGGGAGGCGTTTCATAATACAGATGGACAATGACCCAAAACAAACAGCCAAAGCAACCCTGGAGTTTATTAAAGCAAAGAAGTAGGATATTCTTGAATGGCCAAGTCAGTCACCAGATCTGAACCCAATTGGGCATGCATTTCACTTGTTGAAGACTAAACTTCAGACAGAAAGCCAGCATCTGGTGATGTCCATGAGTCCAAGACTACAGGCTGTCATTGCTAGCAAAGGGATTTCAACCAAGTAATAGAAATGAACATTTTATTTTCATCTTTTTAATTTGTCCAATTACTTTTGAGCCCCTGAAATCAAGTGATTGTGTTAAAAAAGGCTTTAGTTCCTCACATTTTTATGCAATCCTTTTGTTCAACCCAGTGAATTAAAGCTGAAAGTCTGCAGTTCAACTGCATCCGAGTTGTTTCATTTAAAATTAATTGTGGTAATGTACAGAACCAAAATTAGAAAAAAAGTTGTCTTTGTCCAAATTTTTATGGACCTGTTTGTGAACAAAGCTGTACAGCAGGGGTCGGCAAACTTTTATGGCCACTAGACCATTTCAGGGGTGGGAGGGACTGAGTCCCGGTCTAATGGCTCCGCCCACCACCAGGGATTGCCCCCTGAAGTGAAATCCCTCTCCTCCGTATGCATTGCAAAGGAGAGGGATTACCTTTCAGGGAGCGTTCCCTATTTACTGCGGTGACGGAAGTATCAATGACGGCCGCGGTAAATAGGGGAGCAAAAGCAAGGAAGCGGCACCGGAGCTCCTGCTCTGGTAGTTCCTAAAGCTTCCTGGCAAATCCAACGGGGTCGCAGGTTGCCGGCTGGCATTAGGCCAGATCGGCCAGGGGGCATTAGGCCGGAATGAACTACCGGCTAGACCATATCTGGCCTAAAGGCCGGAGTTTGCCGACCCCTGCTTTAGAGTTTGCATCGCCTATAACTAGGATTTACCATATGCTATCATTATTACTTCCAATACCTATATTATTCATATTGTACATTACAGAATTATTTATGAAAGCTATAATAGACTTTACTTTGCTGTAAAGGGTCTTTACAAAAAAGTTTGGATGTCCTAGAGATTTATTTTACTTTAGAAAGTGGTACCTAAGGATCCCCAAAGTTAACAGTGTTTTATAAGGACCTGTTGTGCATTTAAGATCTAAATACAATTCAAATAATTCCCACCTTAGGAAAAATAATTAAATTGTACACAATAATTGTGTGTGCATAGTACATTACAATTTCATTTCGCCATCTATAATATTTTGAAAGGGATTAGTAATTGCAAGTCACACTGGACACTTTAAATAGAACAACATCGCCATCTACTGGTAAATAAGAAAAATGTCTGTGGCGCTCACCGCGGATCTTCAGGACCCAATATAGCTATCCAAACACGAGATGATTGTCAGATATACCGGCCAAGTTATCCGATTCTCAGGATATAGGACGCACTTATATGTCTAAGTACACTTTTAAAGCATTTGCAGCTTCACTTGCCCAGCACATGTTTGGGAAAAAGTAACCAAAATTGGATTGTCCCAAAGAATTACAATTTTACCAGGATATGGCTAGTTCTAGTTTCCTCCCACATCCCAAAAACATGCAGTTAGGTTAATTGGCTTCTGCCTAACAATTGACCTTAGACTACATTAATCACAAATGACTATGGTAGGGACATTAGATTGTGAACTCCTTTGAGGGACAGTTAGTGACATGACTATAGACTTTGTACAGTGCTGCGTAATATGATGGTGCTATATAAATACTGTATAATAATAAATAATGTAAGTCAGAACAGGTACATTATTTTAATAAATGCATTTAGGACAGACGTTTGTTTGTTTGTGTATTATTAGGCAGCGTGGTGTCAGTTACTGTATAAAATCTTTACTGTGAGTTAATCACAAAGCAAAAAAAAAACAAAACTTTATGGAGCTTAGACATTCATTAACTTCTGGAGCAAGCTGTGCTTTAATATGCGGAAAGAAACAACTGCAGAGTTTGTCTTGATCATTAAAGTGTTAAGCTACGTACACACTTCCAATTATTATCGTTGGAAAACGAACGACGAACGTTCATGCACGATATATACGAATGATTTTTTGCCCAATCGATCGTTCGTCGTTCGATTGGAACGATAAAAATTGGAAGTGTGTACGCACCTTTACAAGAGTTTGCAGAACGGCAAAAGACTTCTGCAAGTCATGAGAAATGCCCCCCTCAAGCCTCTGTCCTGCACTCTAGGGAGCAGGGAAGCCCCGTTCGTATCTAGGAGTGGTCCATATGTTGATGTCCTTAACTCGGGAACTACCTGTATATTGTTGATGAGATATATTCCTACACTGGAGGAAGTGTTCATACATTTGACAGATTTCAAGTGATCCTATCAGTAAGGTCACTTCTAAACATTGATCTACCAACTTAAAGGAGACATTTCCAGCAGTGCATGTCTTACAATGCTGCTGCTTTACTTCTCACCAGTCCTCTGCCACATACCCTGGTTTCTCCCACCATGCTATATAGGCAGTCCCTGAGGTAAGGACATCTGACATATGGAGGACTCCTAGATACAACTGAATGCCTAGGTTCCATAAAGTTGTTTTTTTGTGTTTTGATTGTGGTTAGCTCACTGTGAGGATTTTATACATTAACTGATACCACACTGCCTAATAATATGAGACAAACATCTGTCCTAATTGCATTTAATAAAATAATGTACCTGCTCCGACTTACATACAAATTCAACTTAAGACCAGACCTACACTCTCTATCTTGTATGTAACCCACAGACTACCTGTACTACAGAAAGTGGGGGGTTATAGGTATTTGACCTGACAAATCAAATACCTGCAGCAGGAAAGTGGAAGCATTTAAAAACACAAGCCACAGGAAAGATTAGTATATCGTCTCTTTTTACAGGTATGATATTGTATAGAAGTTATCCTGACAGGGTCACCTAAAAAATGACAGGACCCAAAAATCTGAAATCACATGACCAGCAAAGCAAGGTGAGGCTTGGTTTTGGAAGAGGCCAAAAGCGGAACCTAAGGAATGAGGCTTGGTTTCCTGAGAGACCAGCAACGGGAACTGAAAATGAGGCTTGGTTCCAGGACGTAACCAGAGAAGAGAACTGAAATCTGAGGGTAAGAGCAGTGTTCTGCAGAAGGAGCTACAATCCTGCAAAGAACTTCAGGAACTGGAACCTGAAAATAAGTGTGAGTTTAGTTACTGTATATAAATTGCTGATGAATAGGAAGTAATTGTCCTACAACACTCAATATTTAAAGTTTTTTTGTGACTTTAGTTAAAGCACCTTGTGTGCAAAAGTACTTTCTTGGCGTTTACTTGCTTTACACCCCCAGCAGTGTAAAGCACATGACATAAATTAAAATCACTTCCTGTGTAGTATTGAGAGCCTAACCAGGATCACGGCAAAATGATCACTCTGCTACAGAATAATGCTGTGATTTTCATAATATTCATATAATCATATTCAGTATTTCATGGTAATCTTATGATGTTGGCAATCTTCCCCTTCCCCAACACTGGATGCAACACAGAGCTGTATTTGTCTGAATTTTATGTCAACTCTGTGGTTAAGGTCCTTTCACACCATACAAATATAACCACTCCAAGTTCTAAAACACTGTACAAACATGTTCCTAAACAGACAACATTAGAAACTTTAAAATGTATTTATGTGCATTTGAAAAAGGATATTACCTACATTTTAGTGCAGTGTAATGCAGGGAAAAAAAATCTCATTTGTAAAATAGAACTTCATTGCTATTGCTCCTATTATTTGTATATCTGCCTATTACCCTTTATTGCCTATTTAAATTACAGTATGTAAAGATATATGACGGTCCTGTAACAGACACAGTCCTAATCACTATGAGATAATTGCTCCCTTCATTCTTTGACATCTTAGCTCTTTGAAAAACCATTGTAGCAGAATAAGTGTCAAATTGAAGAAGTACTGAGAGACATATATCAACTGCCATTGTCTTTGGCTGTTTGCTGATCTAATGGTTTCAATATTTTCGAGTTGCTGACCCAGCAAAAAAATGTAGTTTGGGTCTTCTGACACATCAGCCCTGATTTTTTTAAAGCTCTCCAAAGTTTGAAAGGATAGTTTTATCAGTGAACCTGGTGATCCATCAATCAATGGGTTCTGGTCTAGGATTGAAAACATTTGCTAACCAATAGCAAATTACTTTTAATAAATCCATTGCAGGTTTGCTGGATCACACAGGTTCACTGATGAAAGTGTATCGTCTCCAGCCTTTAAAAAATCAGGCCCATTGGGTGTTCAAAAATGGTCCGCAATGGCTGCCTCCACATTTCTTTCTGTACATGTCTTTTTTTATTGGCCAGCAGATGCCACTGTTTATGATGAAGTCTTTTATATAGTAGAGTAACATATATTCGAGTTTAAGCATATACAGTGATCCCTCGTTTTTCGCGGTTAATGGGGACCAGAACCTTCCGCGAAAGCTGAAAAACCGATTTTTGCTGTAGAAAGCATATGTGTTTTTAAATATTTTTGCATTATTTGTTGACAATTTAATTTTTTTGTCTCCCACAAAGGATTTCCACCTTTATTACTGAGCATGGGAAAGTCTGTAATCCCATGAGCTGTGCAGAAATACCCTCTGAACCCTCACAGATCTCATTAATAGTATGTTGCTACAGTACACAGAGACCATTTTATCCAAATAAGAACAAAGCTAACCAGCGGATTTAGATGGAATCAGCAGTGTTATTTTTATTATCACCTACATGTTTTGTCAACACTTTAGTTTAGCAGGCAAATGTTCAAAGAAATAAGGTCATTTATAGAGGAAGGGACAATACCCTTGATTACTGAATATGGAAAAACCATAAAACTCCATAATCTCTTTTAACTTTTGAATGGATGATAAGATGTTAATTACAAGTCAATGTCCATAAACGTCCATGTGACTGTTTTTCCTCACATGGATTTTGTTCTTCACTCCTGTAAAGATGCTTGGTTCTTTCCAGCAAGGTTGCAATATCCCACTGTCAGGTTAGTTTTTACTAATCTGTCATTTGATAACTACTATTATTGCTGCACATGATCAAATATATGAATGGACACTGCTTATAGTACCATTTTGATCAGCAGACAGAGGATATGTCAACACTGAGATCAAAAAGATATTTTTTTAAATTTTAAAAAGGATTTTTGGATTCATAGCTTAGTGTAAAGCACCTTTAAAGCCCAACAATTGCTGTGTATCTCCTTCTAGGAATGTTGAGTCAATGTGCTCCGTCTTTAAATTTCCCAGTTTTGCTACTTTCATAAAAGATTTCAACAACAAAAGGACATGTAATGTGATAAAAAAAGTAATTAAGTGACTTTCAGATGGTTTTATTAGATTCTTACAATTTATTTCTTCATTTGGTAGCTGAAAGCTATGAAATATTTCTTGATAATACCAATGGATTCCTAGTCAGGTTTACAATCTTCATGACATTGGGCCTGATTTATTAACTCACTTTACGACTGGAGAAGTTTGACTATCATGGGAGAACCTGGGTGATTCACCAAACCTCAAACTTTTTGCCAATTAATAGTAAAGGTTTCTTTGGAAATCTCATCCAGGATTGCTGCATCACCCATGTTCTCCCATGATAGTCTGTCTTCCCCAGTCTTGAAGAGCTTTAATAAATCGGGCACATTTGTATGTAGCAAACACATCCTAATTTCTATTGTTGCACACATTTTAAGTCGCTCATGAAAAGAGCCTTGTGTTTTAAGATTTGGCAGTCTATCGGTAAATTTTGCATATACATAAGACACTGTAAGAAAGGCATTAATAGAATCTTTGCAGTTTGTTCAGTTCTTCTATCTAGCCTCAATATTTTCAGACACTGACATGGAACAAGGATACAGAAGGACATATTTTTGTCCTGAACTTTGTAACTGTTTAGAATCTGTTGATTAGAAAGTACTAAAACCAATAATTGGCAGTGACCGAGAATTGTCATGTTATAAGAAGATTCACACTATACTTTTCCTATGAAAGGTTAATTCAGTAAACATATAATACTTATACTGAGAAATTTAGTTTGTTTAAACAATAATATTCTGTTTCAAAAAAATTAAACTGTTTGTCTTTATTTATCTTATTTCCCCTTTTGCTCTCTTTCAGGGTGCCTTTTAACTATCATTCTGCTAATGCGAGCTCTTGATCCATTGCTTTATGAAGAAGAAACTCTTATCACCGTGTTACTCATCTGTAAACGAAGAGTGGATTTACTTACCTTTCAGGTGTTACAGATATTTGGAATACTTGCTCCCCCAGTGACATGCTGCATTTCCCTTACTGCCAGCTCCTAGGTTCTAGTTCATAACATCTAGTTTAGAAACATGTATTCTACACACCTTGAAGTGTTTAATTCAGTAGTTTTTTGATACACTTACCATGTTTAAAGTAAGGCTATTCACTCTTTTTTTACAGGTAAACTTTTGGATAAAGGTAACACTCTAGTGACTTGTTCACTTCAGTACAAAAAAAATACATAATAAAAAATAGGAAGTTTATATAATCACAACTATTGATTACATCTATTAGTCTGCATAGAAGAAAAACTATTCTTTTTTTTTTTTTATTGCAGGCTGTGGACCCAATGCGCTCTGGTTACTATGATGACCTTCGTAGCAAGTTCCAGATAGAAAATGCCTTATTAAAAATGGAGTATGCAGAGTCAAATGTGATTATTATTGCAGATAAGGTAATCTGTGGAAACTCTTAGACTAAACTGTACTCTTTGAATTATTACCTTATTAACATATGTTATTCCATTCTTAGAAGCTAACAAGATTATGCCACCTAGACCATTTGCTGTTGATCAGCCACATGTGTCTCTCAAACAATCGGCTTCGCTTTCTACCCAGGGACATGTCCATGTTATTGTGTGCTGAGGTATGTAAATTTGCTATGACTGGCAATGTAGTTTTTTACACATATAATATATTTATACAAAATAGCAAAAATTTTATGGAAAGCAACTTGAAATCACAATAGGGGAATATGATGGGTTCTCTAATACAACGGGCCTGTTTCCACATTAAAGGTGACATGACACCAATGTTTGTCTGCTTATTTTATAGAGCAGACCCTATACATAAAAACTGATTGACTGCTTAATGTCTCAGATGCATAGCCTTCTGCAGACCTAAATAGACCAATAAAGTATCAAATAGCTTTTCATATTGGCTGGTCAGCTACAACATTGAAACCATGTGCTAAATATTGCGTAGGTCTTCTTGATGCTTTTTAAAACCTCTGAACCATTTAGGGATGGACCAAGATGTTAGCTGCTACCCACAGGATCTAAAAGAAAATATTTATTAGGTCAGGCCACATCTTTCCAGTGGACAGGGGTCAGCAATGCCCCTCTGTCTATTGCTTGTGGCTATGCAGCTTACTTCAATAACGTGTGTTGAGGTCTTTTTTTTTTTTTCATACCTAGCTTTAGGTTGGACAGTTTTTATTAGGTGCTAACCATTTACATGACTACTATTTGTACAAATGGACACTTTCCAAAATCAAGATCAATACAGCAACAGCATTTTAAAGCATTACTGTTTTCTGGAAAAACAAATCTAGTCACAGCCCTTACGTTTGGAGCAGGATATAAAATCTGGCTCACAAAAACATTTAATGGGCTTCAGACAACAACCTAGCCCTTCCAACTAAAGGGCCAATTTTCAAAGCAGATAACATTTACTGCAAGTAAATCTCCCAGGTGCCTTTGTTATACACATGTGGTGTTATTCACCACAAACAAATGTTTGGTGGAATTCACATTCACTGCTTTCTAAACGTTTTGTCCTCTGTTAATACCTCTCTTGATTAGAGAAACTAACTAGTTTTTCTTTGGACATTTTAAAAACGTACAAAAAAGAAAAATACAGCAAAACCTAATGTGTATTATATTTACTAAACACTAGGTGGTAACTTTCAGCAGAGCAAATCAGGCAGTCTGCTCAAATTTAATGGTCTCTGCAAAGAAGATTATAGTAAAGGGATTCTTGAAAGTATAAATAAAAAATAGGATTTACATCTGATAGTATTAGGTACTAATTCTGTGAGTATGTGTGAGGTAATTGTATATTACTGTAGCCATATAAAGGACTGTGGGTGCAAGGGCTTTGAATATGCTGGATGTCTCTCTGACATCTGAATACTTTGAGAATCTTGACAGTGTGCAGTGAAATAAGTAATTCAGTACATGAGAGGAGAGTGCAGATTTTTCTAACCCTAACATCATGGCTAGATACATTTGCTTTTGTAGTTTTGTACAGCTATTGGCCAATCAGTGCAAATACCTAGTAAAATCAGAAAGTGGTGGCTGCTACAATAAATATAGCACATAAATTGTATATACTTCCTCTTTTACAATACAAATTTATCATGTTTTTTACATATCCACCAACAATAAAGAATAACCTAGTTACACTTTAACATTCATAGAATTGCTAAACTAATCACAAATTGAAAACTAACACACTGTCACATAGCAACATAATTCAAAAAGTCATTTTCAGCATTTGAAAATTACCAGTTATTTTCAAAGTGATATGTGGTGATCCTGCTGTTTTAGTCCTTGTTGAGGCATTTTCTTTTTTAAGGTGACATTACTTTGTAGCTGTCTCTGAGTTGCTTTTCTACTTTGTTAGCCTGTCACGTGTGCTTCCAAAGGAGACTATATAAGGCTGTTTTGGCACTTACTGCATAGGCATGGGAAATGCTGGGTTGCGAAAATATTTCAGGGAATCGGCTATGCTGAAATGCATTGAAGAATGGGAAAAAGGTAAGAATGAGTATTGAATGTTATCATACATAAGGTTTTAGCAAACCAGATCTTACTCGTTGGGTTTTTCATCCACTTTAATGGGTACTCAGTTATTATTAAGGGATCCATGCCGAGAACGCATTCCTCATAATATCAAGTGACATAAGATGGAGTGGATCCATGCTGCCTATACTAAAACCCATGTAGAAGACATTTTTGTTTTTAAATGTGTGCCCAATGTTCTAATAGCTCTATTTCCTGTACTTGGCTGACTAGAATGGTTTGTTGCATGGTCTTCTGCAGCTCAAAGGCTTTATTTACATCTTTTACATTTAGGGATGACCGTCTGCTTATGTGAGCAAGCATCAAATTCCAGCCAATCTTCCCTGACCTCTTGAATTGGAGCAAATCTGTACTATACTGTAACTTTTACTAGAGTAATATTTGTTGTTATAGCTTCTGTATGTCTAGAAACCAGAAGAAGAAAAGGATTTTCAGAAAGAGGTCAGCAGTAGCAGCTACATATTTCCTTGTTTGCTAACTTTAAAGTTCGAGCTTCAACATAAGACTGGTTTGCTTTTTTTTAATTTTTTGCAATAAAGCAGGTATTTGCAATAGCCATTGATGGTTTATTATACTTTTTTTTCTTTTTTTTATAAACTCAATATACACAATCTTCATAAAAATCTTCAGCCAAATTCCATGCAATCGTTCAAAAGAATGCCATACTGCTGTGTTAGTTGTATTAAAATGCTAGGAAATAAATTGTCTCATTTTCATTCCATAGTCCAATTCTTCAAGGTAATACATCTGGAATGCTAATTACTTTAATAGTGGAGGAGTAATTGGTCACTTCTGTACTTCTAACAAGGAACTGATTTGTTTTAAAACCCTGTTATTGTACCAGTGTTCTGTTTCAGCTCAAGTTTTGATTTATCTAACAGGAGCAAAGTTATAGATACATGATGTAACTTGTAAATTCTTACAAACCTGTTGTCCCATGTGTGATCCCCACTGTGTATTGATCTGTGCGATTCATGTCGTATATCTTTGGTTGCTATGCATTTGAGAAATCAGTTCTTCCTTAACTTGTCATCTTAGAAATATCAAAAGTTTCAGACCTCCAAGCACTTGTCAGCTGTCCTCATCTCTCAGTTCTACGCTTACAAGGAAATCCTGTGTGTAAAATTGAGGGTGTAAAAAATCAGTTAAAGGCCTTTCTTCCACAAGTAGATACTATTGAAATTTAACTTATTTATTATGGCAGTTGTGCTTGTCCTAAATCAATAAACAGTATGCACTGGTTTTTGTGGTCTTTATTTTGTGGTGTAATTTATCTTTAGAGAGTCTGCATGGTCTTGAAAGTAAATTGGGAGCTGTGCTTTGTCATTAAAGTTTGCAGGAGGCTGAGGATTTTTCCCCATGAGGTAGGCCAATCAACAGTGTTGTCCCATAAGTGTAAAAAAATTCTCATATCTACCGGTATTTTATTCAGTGCCAGTATATTATCATCACCTCGGAGAAACTAGGGTTTCAGAAAGGTATGTGACGTGAAGAGGGAGGCATTAAACATTATTTTACCTATTTTAGCCTCAAAAAGGTTGCATAATACTGTATTTTTTTTGTGACATAATGGTCAGTTTCTTCTCACTTCCTCCTTTACGTTTTCCTGCATCAAGCTAGGGGAGCAGGTTTATCAGTGTTAAGTAATGTTTCTTCAATTTTGCAACTGAGCATAACCACCTCATCAGCATCAACCAGTTTAGGAGTGGACTATAATTGTTTTTACTGGCATTTCTCCAGCACACTGTAGGGAAACCTATTGGTATTATAAATATTTAATGGGAGAACCTAAGGCAATGGCTAACCTATAATTTAAAGTTAATTATGCTTTGCATGAACTCATCATAGAAGGAAGAGGGTGGTGTCCTATTCTTATTCCCGCACCCATTATATCCATTTAGTCCTAGAGTCTAAACACACCTTGCAGAGACTCTTCATGAATCAGCTCTTAATCAGAGGAACACGGAGCTTCATGTCATGTCAGAATTTTCATCTAAAAGAATAGATACCCAATGCACTCGTAAAACGTAGCAGGGACAGTCATCTGCCAGCCATTGCTTTAAAATGATAGCCACCTAAATTAATAGATTTTATACAATGTATAGGTTAACAATTAATTACAGTCAACGTCTTTGTATTAATCCAAGATTAAATAATCTCTGTAAGATCTGCAGAGTTCCTCTTAATGTAATACTGTTAATATATAATATTTTACTGTAATAATGTAATCATCTGCTTTTTACACCTCTACATAGTAACAGGGACCTTCCCTTGTAAAGAAAAACAGGATGCTTCTCCTGTTTGATTTACATTGGATAGGGAATATTTTCCTCAGACCTCAGTGATGACTGGCATGTTATTTTTTTAAAACCTTTATGCATATTCCTTGCATAAAGTTTTTTTTTTTTTTTATTGTTGTGATTAACACATTTTTGTAGGTACCCTTAGAAAACAACCTGTTGGTTTCTTTCTAATTGTACCTAATTGTCCTGCATTTGGAAAAAACTTGGAGCACTAAAGGTCATAAAGAGCACTAAAGGTCACTAAAGAATACATTGTACAAGGGGAAGAATAAAAAAAAAAAATCAGCTTTTAGTGGAGGGACATTTTTACTGGAGGATTGAGAATACATTTAAATCATAAATCATTATTTAAGGAAACTGTAATTTGATGTCTTTGACCTAGAAACTTGCATGGAGTATAATGAATCCCATTGAGTCGGGTCCGAACTGACTCTAGAACTGAAATAAAAGACTTTTAAAGAGACAAAAAAGGGGAACCCATCCCCCTCCTTGATGAAACTTTTTTTTGTAGTGCCTACGTTTCTCCACTTTATTCCAACCAAAAAGGAATCAGTTCCTCTCCACAGTATTTGAAATATGGCGACTGACTTATTTCATATGCTTTGGAACTACTTAAAGAATAAATGTTTTTTAGAGGTTGGCAGTTTTATTTGACCTGTGCGATCTTGTAAACTATTTATCCTTATCCCAAACCTGGGCTATTTTTGGTACCCTAACTCTACAGGGAGTATGTATTAACAAAGCACGTTGGAAGGTTCTGGCATGGACTGTATAGACGCATCTCTGGATAAACAATTGAAGGCTGAACCCTTTTTTTGAAATATGGAGATTCTACATAGCCACCCTGCCAAGGGGCACTAAGAAACAGATAGAATCCATGTTTGATCAAACCTCATGGTATGCTTACCAGATGTCATTCAATGATTCTCCAACTGAGATTTAATTTCACCCTGATGTTTGCTCCTTATTGCCATTTTTTTGTTCTGAGTTGTATTGCTAAGTTTGTATAGCTTTTTGTAACTCTTTGTATGTAACTGTTTTAATGTTTATTTTCTTTTCCACATTAAAAAAAGGGAAAAAATAATAATGTAAGTATTCCTGGACAACAGTGATAAGAATATTCAGAACTTTATAAGGTAATCGGGACATGTTGCAAATGTGCTGCATACTGTCACACCGCAGTGCGTAGGCATAACATTAGAAGTTGGGGAAAAAAAAGAAAATCCATTACAAAATACACAAATGGGTGCATGGTATGTACATAATACTGTGTGTCATGGTGTAAATAAGCCTTTATAACATTACTGGTGCTCTAATACAGTTCAAACATCTTAAGCACAGTTTTTCTGCATAATTTTAATATAGCAACACTGTAATTGGGGAGCTTCCACAAATTGTAAGTAACTGCTCTTTTATGTGGCATCCTATTCTTTTATCAACAGCCTTCAGTGGCCACATATAAAACTCAACAGTGGAAATAAAGACAGCTTGTAGATTTTAGATCTCTGCTAGCTTTTCATAGATGTGCGTGTTACAATTAGCATTTAGTACAAGCTGAGGTCTATAAACAGAAGCATATATTTGTGGTAAGGCATCATGTATCTATTTATGCCTGACCTCCCATGTTAAAAGCATGAAGAATATTAATTGGGTCTTTCTTAAAATACCATCAATGACTTACAACCCAAAGCTTTCTAGTAGTAGGGAAGTTCGGATTTACAAAGGGTTGTATAATTATCGAAGGAAAAGAAACATATGCAGCAACCAGAAGAATTAAAGTTTTAAACACATCTATTGTAAAATAGAGTCACAAGGATTCTTTAAGGAAAGAATTTGACCTTTATGTCCAACATATCACCTTTATTTCAGGCATTTGTGGGATGTTGTTGGATGTGGGATGTAAGTTCCAGGAATATTTTAGTCTATGGATTTCCCATAATGCTTGTCAGTGTGTTAATCATACTTCCACTCTGAATGTACATTGAGGAATGTAAATAGGAATGATGGATTGGACTCAACGATTTATTCTAGAGGCACTGTCAGTATTTAGGAATTTAGACACATATATCTATCTCTTAAATACCTGTTTCACTACTGACGTAGTTGTAAAGATACTAATACGCTCATTTCTGGAAACCAGGATTGGTCATGAGTGAATTAAAGTGTATCCAAAGCCTTAAATTTTTTTTTGTATAGAGAGTTCACATTTCTTTTTGCAGCCCTGAGACCCAGATATATGTCAGGAAGTGAGAGAATCTCCTCTCACTCTGAAACAAGTGTCCCAGTTGGAAAATGACCTCTTACCTCTAGTTCTGATTATAACTGTAATAATTTGGAATTTCCATTGGTGCCTGTGCCAATGACAATAGTTGAAAAGGTCAACAAGAGGGTGAGGTGCTAATCCTTCCCATTGTGTCAAAAAAAAAAAAAAAGATATGGTCAATTTATGGAACTAAAACCAGCCATGCTTGCATCTGCACATTCATGTGAAAGCCTGTCTTGGTGTATAAACCCAGCAAATGATGCTGATTAACCATGATTATGGATTGTGATAGTATAGCAGATGGTAAAGCATAAAAGGGAAGCTCCCCAAACATGTGATGCTAACATAGTGTTTTGAAAAAGTGAACTAATAGCTCAGAAAGAGAACAAACAAAACAATACATAGTATTGTACAGATGTGAATACAGTCTGAGCATTTTTTAGGTCTCTTTAAATCTAAAATGCAATAAAATGTGATGATTCTTTTACAAGTCACCATTGTGCAGGTTACCAGGAAAACACTTTCTGGTAGACACGTGTCCCTATGTTTAGCACCTGTAATTACATTTAGATTTCCCACGGTAATAACTGAAATGTTCAGAAATAAGGTACCTATACCCATACTAGTTCTGCAGCTATAATTGGTATCCAAAAATTAGTTTAGAGAAATGCTTTTCAATATTTGTACCCCCAGGATAATTCTGATTAAAGAAGTATTCCTGCTTATTAACTAGTATGCATATATACGGTATGTATATTCACAGTGGATGAGCAATATATGTTCAGACTTAAGTGGCTATTTAGGATAAACTCCAAGGATTAATTAGTAACTATTTGTGGTCATTGAGTATTTACTACTGTACAGTTGAGAAACTGGCTTAGAGGATTCATGCTAATTGGACAATTATCTGCAGACATATTATTGTTCATAATGATTTTGTATGCTATGTAATATACAATACGTGGAATTAAGGGGTCAATTTATAAAGTATTTGCCCGAAAAAATGTTTTCTGTAGGTGGACCCAAAGTTTTCAAAGAGTATTTTGACCCATTTGGTCACAAATTTCAGAAAGAAATAGCCCAACTCACCTGTCATTTTTAATTCTTTTATCTTTTTCAAATTACCATAGTCCTATTCACCCATTGTTTTCGAAAAGGATTCAACCATTTGTGAGCAGGATTGCCAACATATAAGACGTATGATGTGAGATGTGGACCAAAGAAATGTGTCCTTAATATAGGTGACTCTTGTGTATATATGTACAAACTTCTGCCAGGAAATAGAAGTCATTTTTAACAAAGAATAAACCTGCTTTGCAAAATACCAAAGTATTTACTAGGTCATTGTATTTATAGGCTACATTCCCATTATTTTACTTCTTGTGGTAATTTGTATGTACCTGATTACAATTTAACTCTTATAAAAATTTTCCAAATTTTTTTGTGTGGCAGTTCAGTATAAAAAAATGAGCATTTACAATACCTTTATATTGTGTATGGGTGCAAAATATATCTATACCTAGACCTATCTAAGTCATTACATGGCTGTGACAGGATTCACACTAAGGGCTTTATTTATAAAACAGATATTCTGATATTCCCTCAAACTTTCATGTGCTTCAGTGGCAGTGATTCCCACTAGGCAATGATTAAGGGAATGTCAGATTCCCTGTTTTATAAATATGTGATAATAAAAATGTTTTGTTATTTTTGCTTGTTTTATGCATTGACATGGATTTTGACTGCCTTTATTTCTGGAAATGTTATGGCCTGAAAATATAAATAAATTAGCTCTCTATGCATTACATGCTCATTTTCCTGCATTACATCACTTCCATGTCCCCTCAGCAATATTTAATGGCGGTATTTTCTATGATACTCCACACTGACGTACAGAGTTATGAAAGGGCCTTCTTGACTTGTAGCAAAATTCTTTGTTTGCTGTGGTTTCCCTGCAATCCTATAGTATACTGCTGGGAACTGCTTAGATGTTACACTGAGTAAAATTGTACGTCTGCCAACACCATGCACTGCAAAAATACCACCATAACAACAAAATAGCAGTTATGTAGAGATTAGTAGATTTTAGACACATAGAAGGATTTTTGGAAAAATGCAAATAGAAAACCAAATGGGTCAATCCTATTGTTTGCCCAAGGCAACTAAATGCCTGTATTACCCACTCTACACACCCTGTATGTTTACAACCAGCTGCTGCACAGGTACATGGTCTCATCTATGGTATCTATGTATGTACAGTGTGTTCACCACATCTGAAACTGAACATTGGTGTTGTCTTGTTTTATGATCTCCTTATCCAAAAATATACATAAAAAGCAAAAAAAAAAAAAAAAAAAAAAAA
>NC_092863.1:30536161-30545123 GCF_032062135.1 Pyxicephalus adspersus
TTCAAAATAAATTCAGCTCTTAGCTGGAAAAGTTGGCTGACTCATGAACCCCGAAAGTATTTCACAATTATCACATTTCCATGGACTGTGTAGCTGTGAATGCAGGGTTATATAAAGAAACAATTAGTATTTTTGCTTTTTTTCTAGAACCCCTTGTTTGGAGCACATTCTCACCCTATAGAAATGCTGCCTGGCTCCATCCACCCAGAAGTAGTGAGCCAAGGTTGAAGATACACCCCTGGAAAGCCTGGGCTCACAGGAAATATCATTATATCAATATTATTAAATGCAGCTGAGGACAGATGGGCAGGACCAGAGGACACAAAGGACGTTGAGAAATAAATAATGCATAACAACCCTTTTTCACAGGGGGAAACAGGGTTAAGGTATGTACATAAGTTTTAGGTACCCTCATGGAATGTGTTAATGGAAGATCAGACTACAGCCAAGATACTTATACTATTATTATTCTGTATTTCAACATTTCAGGTTGTCTAACAACAAGTAAGAGCAAATTACTTGTTTGTAGATCTCCAATAGCTTGTTATTGAATGTCAATATTCTTTCTCTCTATAAATCAGCCTGTCGAGTATACGCCCTTACACTGGTTATACCAGTCCTTTATGCCCAAATATGTTTTGCATATATTACTATTACTCAAATGGAATAAGTGGTGTATAGCGTGTGGTTTTAATTTTTATCAGTTGATATATATGTATTTTACATATCTATGGATTACAGATAATGGGCATGGGAAAACATAGTCTCTTTATTTTCAGGGATGAAGTAAAAGGTAACTGTACTTTTAATAATTGAAATCTCCCCATGCCTAGCAATCTCCCCAAGTGATTCAATTTCCCGTTCATTGTTTGTTGATCACAATTATAGAATGGCATTCCTGTAGGAAAGAACTAGAAATCTACTGTTTATGTGTGAACCAGGAGACTTTGTGCAGAGTTTGTGCAACACTTAGTGGCCCCATAAAAAAAGATCCCCATGAAACCTGAATTGCATACATCAATAATTGATAGTATCGTTCGCCTCCCTCTCTACAATCAGAAATGTATTTTTAATCTGCAGAAGTAGCCACCAAATGCAAGTGTGGTGGTGCAGGACTTTCTGAATACAATTCTGGTTGTAGAAGAGGAAGATGAGCAATACTATTTCATTTATTATGTATGCAATCCAAGTTCCATAGAGATGTTTACTATGGGGCCACTGAATCCTGCACAAACTCTTTACAGAAAGTGTCCTGATTGGTCCACATATGCACAGTAGATTTCTAGTTCTAGCCCTGAAAATGTTGCAATGAGCATCATAGAAGCACTCTGTCCCAAATATTTTACTATAATCGCCCACTATAATTTCATAGCCCTCCTATATGTTTTTAACATTCCTATTAAAAACTATGTTAAGCCATAGTTAAAGCATCAACATTTTTTTTTTGCTTTTTCATATAAATATATAATATATTTTATTTTAGTTTTCATTCAGTTGTTTTTTACTTTTTTTCAAGTTGCATAACAATGCTCAAAATTAAAAAAAAAATCACTTTTTCCACTTGCTTTGTACCTGAAACATCAGTTTACTGACATTTAAATGGCACAAATCATTGAATAAAATGTAAGCTTTTATTTACAGTAAAGCCACTTAAAAAGTTACTGGGCAAAACAATTGTTTTTCATTTTAAAGGTATTCTTGTCTATGGATTCGATAAAAAATATTTTTGATAACGCATAAAGCCTGGTATACCTATTGTCCCTCAAACCCCCCTAACAAAACCCCCCTACGATCCGTATTAAATGGATTTTGAAATAAGTTAGTCTAAATAAGCGGGTATTAGCAATACTAAAATTAGGGATATGGCTTGAATCATTATTCATTAATGGTGAGGTTATGGTGCAGTTACCATATCCCCACACCCGTGAATGGCTACCACAGGTGAGACGCTGCATGTAACATCCTACCCGCCACCCGCTGATGCCCGCTGTCAAGTGTTCAACTGCTGCTTCACCAAGGACCAGCTAAGCATGCGGACAGCTGGCTCACTGGCACATTGTCAGCCACCGAGAGTTACACAGGAACTGCTATTTCTGCCGTCAGCCTAAACCGGTATTTCTCAACCAGGGCTCCTTGAGAGGCGCCAGGTTCCCTGAGAAATGAGCCTTTCTCGCCTCCTTGGTCAGTTTAACTAATCTTTTTGGCATCTGTAAGGATATGATTCTTCTCACAGTAATGTAAGAGACATTCTTCTCACTGACCACCAAACTTATGTACAGTGAGCTGTAGATATAGTAAATATAGTGGAGGTTCAGTGAAGACCTGAAAGTTATTTCAAGGGTCCCCCATGTTAAAAAATTCAAGAAGCACTACTGGTCAAAACAATTTCTTACAGTGGTACATTTCTTTTCTGTGTCTCTTCCTTCTTCAATGGGACACCATGGCATACATTTATTTATGCAGCTGGAAACACGGGAGACACTACTGATACATACATACCATGTAAATAAAAGAGACATATATACTGTAATGTACATAAAAGTACATTTAACATAAATCTTATATAATTGTTATGCAGCATATAAACTTGGACATTTTCTTCATAATTGTTTTGGAGGAGAAGCCACTTTTTTATTCCAGCAGAAGACAAATATTTGTCTGAGATTGCACATCATATACTAATATGTATTACTACTGTCCCCTGGATCAGTATCCTGCACATCACCTATTGGATAGTATGTGCTGTACTTCTTCTACAAGATAACTTAACTGCTTGATCAGCATTTCTCCTATTTGTATTATTGCAAGGAATGTTCTCCTTGTTCTCTGCACCTTGGTATACACTATGCAGCCACTCCCATAGAAACAGTCACATTTATGTTTCTCAATCCAAACTAGGCAACTCTAAGGAATCAACCCTGTTTTACTGCCACTCCCTGTAGGACAAAAAAAAAAAAACAGTGTAGCTGAGTAAAGGAAATCTCTCAAATTGCCAGTGTGGACAGACACCAATGTAGAATTTATCCCCGATCCAAAACTCAGCCCACTTTTCGGACTATAGAGACAATAGTTGTGTCACTTTCTCCATCCTATAATACAACCCTCTGCACCTTTGTAACCTATTAGTTTTAAGTGTTGGCCAATGTAAATCAGCTTATGTATATAATGTAGGTTCAGAGTGCTCCACTAGCCCTTCAAATAATTGTGATGTAAAGATATGTCTCACTGCTTCTGGTGTCTACTATACAAGATGAAGCCCATAGGTTGCTGTTGTAATTAAAACTGCCACAAACCCAAACTAAAGCTATGTACACACAAAAATCTGACATGTATATAGCAGTTCCCCAACATTGTATATCAATCTACCATAGCAGATTGATGAACGATCAGGAATAACTGCTGTTTACTCCTATGGAAAAGGGCACAGCAGGTGCCACTGCCTTGAACATAACGGTGCTGTGTGTACAGTGCTTGTTCATTTATCTGTCATTGGAAACAATCATGAAGGGTTATCATTAAAAACAATCCATCTGACTAAGGTTCAGGATTTACCAGCTCACTCTAAAGGAAAGAGAATTTTGTGATTGAATTTGACTTTCCTGCCAAAATATGAGCAACCAATCTGATAATGATGATGATGATGCTGTGGCTTACTCTGTTGAAGACAGCCATCTCACTTCTCAGCTTTTTCCCAACAACTCCAGTCAAACTTCACCCTGAAAGGACAAAAGCCAGCAGACCAGTACAAAATTCTAACTCCTGTGTGTACTACAGAATAAATTACTTTATTAATTAAAAAAATGGGTTGAGGTGGAGGGGAGCTGTTAATCCCATGGGAACAAATTATTTTTGTGTTGCTGGCACTTTTATATTTCTAATTATCTTCATCCATGTCTGTATAATGCACTTTAAGTGTTCACAGGTTCCAGGCTCCACTATCTGCAGATTTCTGATAGGTTGTAAAAACAGAATTATGTAATAGGAGGCTGTATATTTCACAGAAGAAAAGGGAAGAGTCTTCTCCCTACAAGCAGCCCCCTACCTGGACGGTGGATCTTAGTTCTACACCCTCCCAGTTCAAGTGTTCCTGTGCAGGAAAGTCAAATATGACTATCTGCATTAAAATGCATTTAATAATTTATTACTGAAAATAGAGTTGCAAAATTGTACGTCATGAATTTATGCCTGGAGTTCATATTTATTAGTATGAACAATTAGGTGATTTATTTACCATAATGGTGCCTATGGGCCATAGCCTAAGGCTGCACCTATTTCTTCTTTTGGTAGCTTTTGAGGATTTTTTGAATTTAGCAACAAACGTTTATGAAATATGGGATGCAGAGGATAATGAGATCAACAACCATTTGCTCTTTTCTTAGTTTGTTTGTACAATAGAAATGTAGTTCCACACGTAAAGCGCAGCTTGCTCTTTAGCAATTACAAATTGCTAAAGTTCCCATTGTATTCTATCACCTTTATGGTTGAAGTTGAAGAAGTGAACCTGATAGTGAATATTCACAATTAGGAAACATTAAAAACTCAAGTATTCTAGCCAACAATGAAAGGAAAAAAATTACTTTCAGAACTTTAGTATATGAATTCTATTGATGTGCAAAATGCACTTTATTTGGATAACTTCTGTGAAATGTGCTCTTATTAAAAACCTAGCTAGACATGCATTAATATATTTTACATATGCTCCACATACAAACCATATCGTCTATCAGTAATTAGTTTATTTATTTGTTATGCAAGCTACATTAGTTTTCCCACACTGTATCTCTTCTGAACTCTTCCTGGGCGTCCTCTCCCTCCCGCCCAAATGTCATTCTGGTCCCATGCTCTGGATTGTAGAACAACCTGCCTGGACATGGATAAATCATTTTAGTGAAAGTGTCATTGTGTTTCCTGCCAAGGCCCAGTGTGAATTCCGGTTTCAGAAGAATTAAATGGAAAGCTTTGCCAGAAACCTCTCCTGCCAGTGTTTTCACCTCTTGTGTACACCACTCATACACAATACAGACAAGTCTCATCATATGCCACAACATGCATACTATGCACGTAATGCATGTAAATATTATTAATGTCTATGTTTTTGTGCTAGGTCATGCAAAAGATCTTTAAACACTTACAGTCGCACATGGTCACACATACGGTCATACACAACCTACACATAGTGGCGTTGTGTTCAGGCCTGAAATTACAAACTGTGTCAAGCACTGACTTCCTTTGCAGCTCTCATTTATCATATGACCAAGCCACAAAGGAAGCTGATTCTAGAAGATGCGAAAAAGTGTTACAATAAATTATGCTCTTTAGAAACACCCACCACACCCAGAAAATTGAGAAGCTAATACAAAGCAGGTCACAGAGTAAAAAAATTAGACTGTCCCTTCCCCACTCTATCCGTAGGGAAAAAAATGTGTTTTTTAATTTTCATTAGGTTCATCTCGCTAATTAAGAAGGGTGTTGCTTTTATCAGCACGATATGAACATCATATGGCTCTACAATATGCAGTACTTATAACACATGCTTTTCTGGGAAACCATTTTTCTTTCTAGTTATAAACCAACTTCAGCAACTCATGTTTAAAATGTTTTAATATTTATTATTATTATTATTATTATTATTAATATTAATAATATTATTATTATTAATATTAATGATAATAATAATATTGTTGTTGTTGTTGTTGTTGTTATTAATATTGTTAATATTATAATATTAAATGTATTTTTTTTTCAATTCAAATTTTTATTAAAGGTTTTTACTTTTTTAAACAGTACAATAACAGTAACAATAAAACAGTACAATAAAATAAAATAATATAATAATAATAAAATAATAAAACAGATACAATAAATGTATTTTTTAAAGTACCAACATTTTATGCAGTGCTGTACACTAAATACAAGTTAGAAATGACAGACAGATACAAACAAAGACAAAGGAGGAAGGGGAGAGGATCCTGCTTCTTTATTAAAAAGTCTGCACAAAATTAGGGATCCGAAGGCCACATATTACTTATTTAAACAGACATTTTTAAGGGCAGTTAAAGTTTTCTATTGGTTATCCAGTGTTTAACACTACTTCATGCAGTCATGAACCAACAGCGGTGCAAAAACAAAAGCTTTAGAACACACTTCTCATTTTCTTATTCTCTGATTTGCTGGAGCAAGGACAATATAGTTCTGGCCTGGCAGACCACTGTAACAATATGTGATAACAATCTCTAGCATACTTCGGAGAAATATCTCACCATGCTGCTGAATTGTCATCACGTTAAAGCTTAAGTACACAAAAAATTGTATAAGCATGAAGTTGCCAGTTTAATCCTTATTTCCGCTGATAATAAAGAGGTAAATCTAAAGCAGGATTATATTTCTCTCTAGATGTGAAAATTGGTAATGTTTGTATTAATATTCTGTAGAGTTTAAAGCAGTTAATGCACTATGGACAAATGTGTAAAATTTGAAAACAATTTTTGTACCCTTTAATCTTTTTGTTCAGAGCTTATAGATAGCAACATTGCCTTTATTTATGAATCTTAGATCTAAATGACATACATCTTAGCTATCAATTACAGTATATACCTTTCTACCCTGTTCAATATTAGTTCTTCCTATGAAGCTACAAAAGCATTGTGTATTCTGAGAACTTCTTTATTATGACAAGTGTTGAACTGTCTATTTTCACAGGTGTGTTGAAAAAAAAGAATTTATTTTGCACTTTTTGTGTAGAGGTAATGTAAATAATAATATAAAACAATACAAAAGTAAATAATAAATATAAAAAATAATATTAAAAAAAAACAAAAAACACAAAGTATGAATTCAGTTTGTTTAAATACCTGGTACAATTTTTTACCTTTGATCATCAAGGACTAGATATTTGCATTAGTAATGAAATAAATATATACTGTATAGGCTGCACATCTATTGCTGTCCCTGCTTATAGTTGCATGTAGTAAAAAGAGAATTGGTAACTCAGCATCAGCAGTATGAGACCACCAACAAGCAGAGGTCAATCTTGGAGTCCTTTGACTTTACAAACAATGATGACATACAGTTTATTGAAAACCATCATCACCAATGTGCTAAGGCATGTGGGTTATCTAATTTTGCTAAAATGCTTTCTGGGAAGTATCACTCCAATACTGGACAGCTAACATCACAGTGACTTCACAAATATTAATGAGGTCATTAACACAGCCAAGAAAAGTCCCTTACAATGACTAACCTGATGAACGTTAAAGAGGAATTTAAGGAAATCTTTACTGATAGAAACTTACTTACCTTTTCCTAGAAATCCCACTTGCCTGATTGTTTTTTCTGACCCTTTAGTTTAATTCTTACTTTCTGAGCCCCTGATACTGAACAAATATATCAGGAAAGCCAGAGAAAAGTTAAAGGCCCCTTCCAAGTAGTGCTCTAACCGCTTTTGATGTAATGTGTGGAAGCTATACCCTGTGAGGGGAATCCTTACACAGTTTCCTTTTACCTTTGGTAAATCTTTTTGCTGTCTTCGGAACCCAAGCATTTTCAACCAAGCTTATTCTCTAATGCACCCTCACCGATGGATTATTCCAAACTCTTAAATTTATTAAATTGATGGCCTGTGGAGAAAATGGCCTATATGAATGGTGGCTATATTATTACTCTTATAGACAACGTAAAACATGGCTCTACCAGGTGTTGTTGGCCCCAGAGATATGCATGTATCAGGAACCCCTGACAACCTCTGAAGAAATCCTGATCAAAAATGACAACTCTAGAGATCTTCTTTCTACACCACTCTTGCTGCTCATTAAATTTTCCTCCATCAGTAATCTGATCACCAGTCATTAGTGGGTAACTCTGACATAAGAAAGCTAAGCTCTGCTCCTGTACCAAGATACCAGTCTCTCCATCGAGATGCAGTGCAGAATGAAGAATGATAAATCAATATTTCCTTTCAACTGCAGACAGACTACAGGAAACTCTGGTAACTAGATGGGCACAGCTGCCACAGTTCAGGTCCTCTTTACTTCAATGCTAGAATCATTACATGTACACCTTTGGAAAATATTATAACTTAAAGTATATTTACCTAAAAATAAGATGTATGTATTCATTGTCAATATTTATTTAGCACTTTTACATTTGGTATTACAAACAGTACATAGATCTTTGCACTTTAGATACATGATCAATGTTTACATAATGTATAAATCTTATTAAGAACTCTATATTACTGTAACACAGCAGAGGTCTATGGTTTCAAATATGGAATCATTCATGAAATAGAAGGCCACAGATTAGAAGAATTTGCAACAGAAGAAAAAGATAGCGTGCTGAGCTTCAGTATTTTTTTTCAGTGACACAGTTTGGTGGATTAAGTGATGCACTCTGTAGAAAAATAAACCATAAGTTAAAACACATACTTATTGTGAATACTCACTTATCTCAAATATCTGAAATTCCTGAAGTGCCTATAATTTCTTTTTACATGTGATTTTCTCCAGCACTTATGATGCAACAACCTTTCCAGTTTTGAAAATGGCCCTATTACTTCTCACTTCCTGTTTAAACCCCCCTCCCTAAAGTAAAGGGGAGACTAATCATTGGAAAAGATGTATACAGTTATTAAAAGTTGTTTTGAGACATATGTATCCTTACATCTTGCCTTGGGTATCAGTGTTCTAGATTAGTAGATTTTTTCCTAAATGTACATTTACACTCATCTTATATGTATGTTGCAATCCTAATATTCTTAATATTGTTAAAGAGCCCCACAGAATGCTTTGTGTTTTTTTATGTAAATTTTTTTTATAAAATAAGATCTAGAGAGTTTGGCATTTTGCTTGATGGCTTGCTCCACGCTAGATGAAAATAGTAAACATTTAAGTGTATATATACCCAAAACTGTCGAATGGATTAGAACCCCTGTTGATTTTCCTGCTTTCGGGGGCTGCAATTTGTT
>NC_092863.1:30545950-30582620 GCF_032062135.1 Pyxicephalus adspersus
AAATAAAAATAGATATAGGGAAGTGAATATTATTGGTAAGAGAGTCCTCATGAGTAAAGCTGAAAGAGGGCAGAGTTGATGAGTGTATTTTTGGATTGATACTGTCATCCTATCACCTAGTCCCATGATAGCTATGTCTATGTTTTAGAATGTTATGTAATCCAATTGCTCACTGAGAGAGGGTAAGAAAGGATGAATGGATTGCACATGATGGAGCAAGGGTTTTAGCTTTTTCCTTATGCATTTCTATACAATAATTCTACAACAACAATTTCCTAGATGCTAACATTTTCAGACAAACATTTATTCTAATTTATTCTAATCATATGCTTGCTCAAAGGATGACTCTGTAATCTCTCTAAAGTTCTAATGTGTCCCATATTGCACTTTTTCTTAGGCTGGATTTATACCACTACAGTTCAAGTATGTGAAACATGCTGAACTGCAGCGTTTTCACCCAGCACACACTATTGCCATGAACTGGGTGCATTGAAAAAAATAGATTTCATCTTGTCATTTCATTAAGCCTCTAATTTATAACCCTGCCCAACACACATGGTGAAAATATACATTTTCAGGCTTTGGTTTCACTGGGACAAACTAGGGTGATTTAAAAAAAAAAAAAAAGTGTGCAACTCATTTAACAGTTGCTAACACATTTTTTGCCACATTTTTGGCAGCCTTTTTTACAATGTGTGTGTTTTACCCTGTGGTGAACCCTACCAGTAATCTATATATAATTCAAGGCATCAAAACTAAAGATGTACAAAGTCTTACATTGTTTTTCTCCGGAAAGCAGCCAAAGTCTGAGCATAAAAGTCTGTCTCCTGCCAGCATACAGCTAGAAGGGCACTTTCCCTATATGTGGAAGCAGTGGTCTCATTGCCGTGGTCTGACACGCCTTTCTTCTGAATAATTGCTAGAGCTCTCATATCAGAAGGATGCATTGTTGATTGAACTATATTCATTACATATTTTATTTATTCTATTATTTAATTTAGAGTTACTAAACAAACACATTCCAACTCTAGAGAACAACTGTTACTACATTTATGGCAGTTGTCAGGAAAATTATACCCGTTTTTAATGTTGCAGATGAGCAAATTGATCAAGGAAACCTAAAGCGGAACTAAATTCACCTCCTTTACCAACACCGACATTAACATCCAATCCTTCTCTAAGTTTGGGATATTTGGCCAGGCTGGAATGATAAAACTCCTACATATTTGCATGGAATTTCATTCATTCCCAACATTTATGTCACGTTTGTCAAGTTCACCTGCTCAGCTCAGTGTACGTTCTACAGAACATTGTGGACAGGCATGTCTCTTCTGAAACAGCCAGCTGCAAGCAATATTTTATTTTTAAGTCCTATTTTAACATCGACCATTAAATATTTATTCTGGCTTGACTTTGTTGTGATGTGTCAGATCTCACAAGTTAATGCATATTATGTCCATCAATTGGAAAGGCTGCTAATGCACAAAGATATGCGTATGGAGTATTTTTGGCAGTGTGTTTTGAATGTGCTGGGGTGCCCACTAAAATGTACAACTTTGTAAACATGTTTAGGAGATTTACATATTTTTGAGGTTCTAAAATGTAATATTTTGTTGAGTACAATGCCTATATATAGTTCACATCTCCCTATATGCTAGTAAATGTCACATATGGTATTTTGTAAATTAGAAGAGATGAAATCCAGAACAGTTTTACATCTATATGGTTTATCATAATAAAAGAAATCCTTCCAATTAAACCCATCTGAAACTTTAACATCCCTTGTACAGAGTGGGAGGAACACCGATGTCATCACAGCAGCACTGTCTGTGAACTCTGAAACCTCTGTTGTTACTCAACACTAAAAATAATAAAAAGCCTTTTTTTGGTTTAGGGTGGGGAATCAGTAAATCAGCATTCATAGAATGTGTGCTGTGCCTGGTTCTAACATACCACAATTTCCACTTACTATCAATTATTACATAAATTGTCTTTTTATATTGCGGAGGTCTTCATAAAATATGGATCTAAATAAAACTTAAAGCAAACAGCTTTACATTACATCAGCAATACATTGTTGAAATATGTAAATGTTTCTAGTTTTACTTACAGAAGGAATTATAAATCTGACCACTCCTGATTCATTCGTTCATTGTTTAGAGATTACTTCAAGATTTTGCAATTCTGCATCCTTTATTCATTTTATTGCCACCTAGACATACCTCCCTGGAGATAAGGAAGAGGGAATCTTTTCAGCTCAAAGTATGCAGGCAAATAACACACCACCATTTTGTAGACCATAAAAATTTAATACACAAAAAGATTGGTTAACTACTGAGAAGGAAAGAGACCAAAAAAGGGATAGACCCTCAAGATCAAGGACATTTGGGAGGTAGGCCTAGGTTACCCCATCGTTACTGGACAGAAGTAAAAATGTTAATCCCCTGTCCAATGTGGAGAGACAAAAAGCTTTAAGATTTGATTCATGAAAAGTCATGTATCCCATCTCGGTAAGCAGAATAAGTAAGAATAAGTATAAATATAAGTAAGCAGTGTAAATTACAAATCCTTTAGCAATAACAACCCAAAATGTCAATGTGTTTTAGGATTATTTAGCATTCAGATGTTTGCCTGGAGTTTCAATTTTGAATATTAGCTTTGCCATTTACTTTAAATCACGCTGGAGATTATCCAGATCATCCATGCAAGTCACAATAGACCAGGGGTCGACAAAGATTTATGACCACTAGGCCATTTATGGGGTGGACAGGAGCACACTGGGCCGGACCCCCCAATGGCTCCACCCACCACCAGGGAACGACCCCTGAAGTGAAATCCCTCTCTTCCATATGCATTGTGGAGGAGAGGGATTTACCTTCAGGGAGCTTTCCCTATTTACCGCAGCGGCGTAAGTAGTTCCTAATGTCCCCTAATGCCAGGGGGTGTTAAGCCGGAACGAACTACCAGCTAGGCTGTATCTGGCCTAAAGGCCGGTGTTTGCTGACCCCTGCACTAGACAGAAAGATAGGTGCAGGAAGAATTAAATAGGATAAAACTCTGCAAAAGCCTAATCTGCTGATTATTACTTGGCAAGAGGTATACATGTACTTTTGTAAGTTAAACTATATGAGGGGAGGGGAGAGGGGTATGTTGCAGTCTATTCACTATTCCTATCCAAGAGTAACAATGTTGCGTATGTATACATACAGTACAGTGGGAACTGTGTTACTTACAGGATCTCCGGGTGAAAATGCCTGAAATATAAACAAATTCATCCACCACATCTAAGGACCAGCTTATACATAATAAATTTTAGTTATTGGTTTAGATACACTTTAAATTAGAAACATTTCCAGAGCTCCAATTTTGGGGTCCAAATGAAAGATAAAATGGTAGTACACAAAGGGCACTGCATTAAATTGTGGCCAACAGGAGATTTTTCCCTAACCATACTGATCTATCGTACTCTCAAGAGCACTGGGCTGTTGGGGTCTTCTCATTCCCTAACCATGAATATGTTTGTTTAAACCTATCAGTTAGTTAATTATTTTAAAGCCAGAAAGTTTACGTTTTAGAATATGCAATGGTTAAAGATAAGCGTGTGTCCTTCGGGACTGCCAATGCGAATAGTTTTCTACTATTACATTGGTACTTAAATTGTTTTTTTCACCAATGTAAAGGATTATTATTCCACTGACCACACCAAGGGTGATCTTTACTGATCACCAAATTAAGGAGAACTTTCATCACTGACCACAAATAAGCAAAAGAAACACAGGACCTAAGCTGTCAAAATTATTGATGAATCCTTCAGAGAACATAGAAGGAATGCAGCTCTCCATGTTTATTCATCGTATTCATCAGGTTTTTGTGACAGCCAGACACTGAGTTCTATTATCAGGAGAGTACGGCGCTCTGGATATAGAGCAAAATAGCTTTTATACTGATTTCTGGTTACACAGAGAAAGCCCCATTCACTCAGTGTATCTGCAAGATTTAGCTTACAGCTTGACAGCCCGGGGATATGTTACCTTGTCCTACACTTTATATTTTAAAAACAGTAAAGATACATGCACAGAAAATGAGGTCACCACATAAAAATGCAAAACTGAAAAAAGACAGCACACATGGGTCCACCACCAATCCACTGGAGTTCCACAGCGATAACCGATGTGATGTTTTGGGGATCCAGTGGACCCCTTGTCAAAACCTGCATATAGAACATCATAATAAATAAACTGCAAACCTCAAATAGGTAGATAATTGAAAGACAAGTGGCAGCACGGTGGCTCAGAGCTAGTACTCTAGCCTTTGCAGTGCAAGGTCCCAGGTTTGAATCTCAGCTAGTACACTAACTACATGGAGTTTGCAGGTTTTCCCTTTGCTTGCATGGGTTTCCTCCGGGTACTCAGGTTTTCTCTCACAATCCAAAAACATGCCGTTAGGTTAATTGGCTGGCCCCCAAAAAATTGACCTTAGATTGTGTTAAAGACATATGAGTTTGATAGGGACATTAGATTGTGAGCAGCTAGTGACATTACTATGAACTTGTACAGCGTTGTATATTATGTTGGCACTATATAAATACTGTATATTATTAAATGAACACATGAAGAACACCCCCTATTATATAATTAGGTAATGTCACTTTCAGGGCCCATTCTCAAGTAAAAATTGCATTTCATAGAACATGTAAAGAAAATAACCATAAATGAAGTACATACCTCAGGTGCCTACAATCAGAACAGTAAAGTTTAAAAGGGTCTTTTGGGCACTCAAGCTAGGAATCTGGAATTGCCAACACATTACAAGTAAAAGGAATCTCTCCTCCAGACAAAATTATAGCATGCAAAGAGAGACTCTGCCTCTAACATGAGAGAAATAGAAAATGCCTGGAATGGTAGAACACCTACTCCAACACAGTAGCGTGCAGAAATAAACAATAATGAAAATAACAATCTAAGGAAAAAAGAAAAAAAAGACTACTAAATATAAAACTAAAGGCATGAACATCAACTACAAGTAAAAATACTAAATAAAAAAACTTAAATCAATAAACAAAGGCCCAAAGGTAAAATATCATAGCTAAACACATAATCCTTCAGAGAACATAGAAGGAATGCAGCTCTCCATGTTTATTCATCGTATTCATCAGGTTTTTGTGACAGCCAGACACTGAGTTCTATTATCAGGAGAGTACGGCGCTCTGGATATAGAGCAAAATAGCTTTTATACTGATTTCTGGTTACACAGAGAAAGCCCCACTCACTCAGTGTATCTGCAAGATTTAGCTTACAGCTTGACAGCCCGGGGATATGTTACCTTGTCCTACACTTTATATTTTAAAAACAGTAAAGATACATGCACAGAAAATGAGGTCACCACATAAAAATGCAAAACTGAAAAAAGACAGCACACATGGGTCCACCACCAATCCACTGGAGTTCCACAGCGATAACCGATGTGATGTTTTGGGGATCCAGTGGACCCCTTGTCAAAACCTGCATATAGAACATCATAATAAATAAACTGCAAACCTCAAATAGGTAGATAATTGAAAGACAAGTGGCAGCACGGTGGCTCAGAGCTAGTACTCTAGCCTTTGCAGTGCAAGGTCCCAGGTTTGAATCTCAGCTAGTACACTAACTACATGGAGTTTGCAGGTTTTCCCTTTGCTTGCATGGGTTTCCTCCGGGTACTCAGGTTTTCTCTCACAATCCAAAAACATGCCGTTAGGTTAATTGGCTGGCCCCCAAAAAATTGACCTTAGATTGTGTTAAAGACATATGAGTTTGATAGGGACATTAGATTGTGAGCAGCTAGTGACATTACTATGAACTTGTACAGCGTTGTATATTATGTTGGCACTATATAAATACTGTATATTATTAAATGAACACATGAAGAACACCCCCTATTATATAATTAGGTAATGTCACTTTCAGGGCCCATTCTCAAGTAAAAATTGCATTTCATAGAACATGTAAAGAAAATAACCATAAATGAAGTACATACCTCAGGTGCCTACAATCAGAACAGTAAAGTTTAAAAGGGTCTTTTGGGCACTCAAGCTAGGAATCTGGAATTGCCAACACATTACAAGTAAAAGGAATCTCTCCTCCAGACAAAATTATAGCATGCAAAGAGAGACTCTGCCTCTAACATGAGAGAAATAGAAAATGCCTGGAATGGTAGAACACCTACTCCAACACAGTAGCGTGCAGAATTAAACAATAATGAAAATAACAATCTAAGGAAAAAAGAAAAAAAAGACTACTAAATATAAAACTAAAGGCATGAACATCAACTACAAGTAAAAATACTAAATAAAAAAACTTAAATCAATAAACAAAGGCCCAAAGGTAAAATATCATAGCTAAACACATACCCAATTAGGTAAATTACTACCTGAATGTAATCCTTGAGAAATAAAAGACTAATTGAAGTTCATAATTCTTGTAGCAACCATAAAGTACAAGTTCAAAAATAACTCTTTTTGCAGGGACAAGATTTGATTTTGAGTCCATCCTCATGGGGGTTTTGGACCAAAGTAGACAGCTGATTTGTTCCTGTTAGTTGGTTTGTACAGGTAACTGATCTCGTGTGCAACACTAATGTCACACCTGTTTTTTGAAACAACATTGAAACGTGCCAGCAGTTTTGGCTACCTATATCAATGAGTAAAGGCATTTCAGCAAACAAATACAAAAATACATGTGGCAATTGTAATATACTCACGGGTTATATACCCACCCAGTGTATGGGTACAAAAATTAAGTTAATTAATTAAAAAACTTAATTAATTAAGTACTAGACCTTTTTTTAGATAAAAGTTTAGTGTTTTAGTATATTTCTCCCAAGGATGAGCTCTGACAAGTGAATTGTAAAGATTTGTATACACATATATATGTTTAGATTGCCTTTTAACATCAACATGAGTTCCTTGAGAGAAGATGGATGTTGTTGGGTTGATTATTTGTTGATTATTAGGCATTATTTTTTTTTCTGTGTCTGATTTTTGGACATAACTGCGATACCTAAACTATGGTTTTATCACCTAAATTGCTGCAGGGTTCGGGGGACCCATGTAACATGTCCCAAAGTAAACATTTTTTTAGCATGTTATTTTTCCAAAATTCAACTATAAAATATTGACAGGAAAACACACCTTTAAAGCTGGGGGGGAGCGGTTACAGTAACATACCAATACTTAAATAACAATACATTTTAGCCTCAAGTCAAGTGGTAGTGTTCCTTTTAAATGTCACGCTTACATTCATTCACAAATTATATTTGCACACTATGGGAACATGGGAACACTTGTAGAAGAAAAAAAATGTAATACAAAATATAAATAAATATATATATAAATATATATATATATATATATATATATATATATATATATTAACATGGTTAGAATGTCTTAAAGCTGTATATGCTGTTTATTTAATTAAAAAAAAAACTGTGTGGTGAGTCTTAGGAAGTAGGTTCTTCTCCAGTCATGGGCCCAAGGTGGCCAGAACAAGGGGGGGAACAGTGAACGTGTGGACCTCTCCAGACTCACCAGTACTCAGTTTGGCATGTAACCCTAATAAACTTTCTGATTGATACTGGACTTTGGTGGGGTAGCTTTTATAGTTTTCCAGGTTTGATAACCCAGGATGTATATTCCTTCTACATGAAGTAGACAGGGATTGGGCATTCAGCGTTTGCCGTCCTCTATCCACCTCCACTTTCCAGGCCAGAACATAGCTGCTGTTAAAAAACGTCTAGTTGTCCCCCTGCATGAAACAACATGATTCCTGGTATGATAAGACAAGGAGGTAATGCCTTTACTAGCTGACTCACTGCCTCTGCCCAGCCCAGAACACTGCCATTGTCAAACCTCCCCCAGTGTGATGAAAACAGCATTCATAGCATGCTGTGCTACTTGATGCAGGAAAAGAAAACATGCACGTGGAACATAAAAAAGTGTTGTTATAAGAGTTGTGTTAATACAGTACTGGTTTGGTCTCCGCATGTTTTTCCACTTGAGTCAATAGTGTAGTTATTTTTTCTTTCTTTACATTTCGGGTTCTGTAACTAAGGAACATATTCTCGCATTTCTGGTTGCATTAATATGGCACGGTTTGCATTTTTGCTACGTGTTTCTAGATGCGTCAGTCCAGAACTGATTGTGATGTACACATTTCGGTCAACATGTTTATTTTTAGTTGCTTCATTAGAGCTTGGAATGGGAGAATCAAGGTCCAAAGCAGTTACTTGGAGAAGGCAGGGTATTAAGGCTTGGGTAAAAAAAAAAGTGCGGAGCTTGGAATGTTATATTGTTCATATCAGTGCTAAAGTCATCTTCAGCAGGTGCCGCCTTCTTCCTGATGAGGAACATTAACCAAAGTGTCAAGCTGAAGTGCTGAATGAGATCTGCTAAAAGAGCACGTGTACCTCTGTCCACCCACCTTTGCAATAATAAACTAAAAGTATTTTTTGCTGGCCAGCTGATATATCTGCTGGGACATTTTTTTATGGAGAGAACTTTACTTTAAAAGTCTATTCATAAACTCTTTAGGGTGATTGCCATATCTCTTTGCTTGCTGAATGTAGTGCAGGGACACACTGGGGATCCTTACCTTCTATTGTCCAATCCTGAAGTTTTGATTTCTCTGCACCCAGCAATGGGCTGCCCTCAGATGCACATGTAGTAATTGATATGTGCATATGATTTTGTATATGATATTGAATATATATATATATATATATATATATATATATATGTATAGCAGCATTGTATTTACAAACAGGGGGTCCAAATCCTAAATTTACATAGAACTTCAGTAAAAGTTATGATAGGAGAAGTGACAAGGACCTTGTTCAGATGAGTTTACAATCTAATATTTCCTTTCAGTTATTTTGTTGCACAGTGGTATTTTTTTTTTCATTTCATTCAAAAGTGAGTACTTGTTAGCTTAGGTTACATTTCACTGTAAATTCAGCTATCCATACAACAAACTTTTGATGGATACTACCTGTGTGAGTAAGCTTCCTGAAAGAGGATTCTATAATGACATCTGAGACCAGAAAAAATGTAGTGGTATCTAGCTGTGTCATTAGAAATAATAAATCCATGCAGCAGGAGTAATTTACGTCATAATGTTGTGTACACAGACGTAAAGCTCCAGGCTGAGAACACTGAAGGAATGCTGTATTGCTCTCTATATTTGATGACACACGTAACCTCAGCAAACCCTTTCTAATCATCACATTAACTTGTTAAGGAAGGTAATGTGCCTCAATCATAGGATAAAACAGGAAATGCAAAAAAGGCACTGCACCCCATGAGTCACACATACCTGTCGAAAACTTCTATAATTACATTTCTTAGAGTAGAAATAATTTCCCACAAATTTATATTTTTATATATTTACCTTCTATCTCTTCAGGCAATATTTTAGCACATATTTCAAGTAAAACTTGCTGGAGTAGTTGCAGATAATTTAAATATGTACAGATTTACTCACTTTTTATGTTGAGTAATATCAGAAAGCACTGAAGATTGTCGGTCTATACCTTTGTATGGGATAATATGTTCCCTGCTATAAAATATTATGGAATTAGGAGTGAACAGTAGATGGCTACAGCTATAGAGGTCCCTGAAATTATAAATAAATACTAATATTTTTTAGAGTTTATGACAGGTGTACTTTACTTCCCATATAGTTTGATGGTTGGACTGAAAAACGCTGACGGCCACAACCAACTCAGTCAGGTAGACAATAAAAGACCCAGAGTGGGGCGGACATATAGCGATACCTGGTGAACCTGGAAACAGAACTTTCCAGTGGTGACACAACACCTGCACCAACCTCTAATTACGCCGCCGATTTTCGGAAAAGTTTAATCTAAAAGTAGTGTGAGAGATTTTACTTAGTTGTGAGCAGGGATGAAAATGGTCTGTTCCAGTTTGACAGTTTTTTTAAATTCTTTTAAACAGCACACTCAGACCATGATATTTGGACAGATATGTGTTACAGTCACTTTATAGCGGGTGTCAAATAAACAGACATCTAACCTATGTATGGGGTACAAACAACTCCCTCATATTACTATAGGCTTTGCAAAAAAGATGATTGTAAGGAAAAAAGAAAACAGCAGGGGATTTTGATTGGCTTAAGTGTTTAATAAGTTATTATTTTAAGGGTAAACAATAAAACATAAGTGAGAATAACAAAAAAATGTTCCACTAGTCAGGTGGTACTACAATCCAAAATGTCCTTTTTTAACCGCTAGTGTTTGTACAGTTCTTAGGACTTCGTGCTAGACAAAAAACAACTGCCTACTTCATTATATATGGTGGAACGATGTAAAGTAAAGATTTAACTGAATCCTGAAACCCGACACGTTTCGCCAGGTTAGGCTTTCGCCAGGTTAGGCCAGGTTACTTTTTACTGTGCAAAAAGTATATGTATTACACGTTGATAGGATAAATAATATATTCTAGCAAATGCATCCTAAATATATATATATATATGGATAGATAGCTTAACATTTATCAGATATGAAAAGCATGTGCAATATAACTGTAGTTATAGTGCGGTTAGCAGAAAACACACCAATATATACATACACATTTTGAAAAACATATAGATATCTGAAAGTAATAAATAAAATAATAGGTAAAAAGTACATAGCATGTTATTAAACGTGTTCTGCTAATGTGAATTTAGGATAATATACATATGTATGTATATGATAATATACATATGTCAATTTCATAGTAAAACTAGATAGGTGTTGAGAGGGTAGGTTATAAACTAAGGTGGTTTAGAGTCACACACTGATATAACAATATATAGATCCTTTAGAGATGAACAATTAAATGGCAGGTTGAAACCTACCAGTACAGGTGTTCCAAGGTCCTAGATTGGGGTCTATCACCAGATAGCAAAAAAGGAATCATGCTTTGTGTTATACAAATTAGAGGTTGACTATCTTTTTTCTTAAGGTTCATACAGAAGTCCAATGGACATCAGAGAATTGTCTGAAACTTTCATGATCGTTTCCAGTGACAGATGAAAGAATAAGCGTTGTACATACAGTGCCATTCTGTTCTATTGGAGAGGGAAGGGGGGAGGATGAGCAAGTAGTACTTGCTAAGCTCCCCTCTATATGAGTGAACGACTGTTGTTCCCAATCGGTTATTCATCAATCCACCATGGAGAAGTGATGAATGACATTGGGGGACCGCTGTACACGTGTCAAATTTTTGCCCAACACAAGAAGACTGTTCATCTTTAACAATTATGATGTGACGTGCGTTCATAGCTTTATATATTGGCTTATACATGTTGGTTGCAAAGTTTATGACGAATAAAATAATGCTTTTGTAAGTCACAGAGATTTACTGGCAAGTAAAATGAAATAGCTGCTTTTGAGAACCCAACCATCTTTACCTATGAAACATTTGTTTACCTAAAAATAAAAACCCTCTTTAAATGTACAGTATAAAATATCATGTATGTAGACATTTGTAACTTTTTTGGTCTAATTAAAAAGCAGTGAATCTGACATTCCCTGAAACATTCCCTAATGGAGAATCAGTTACTGATTAAAACATGGATCTAGAGTATTCTCCACGATTGATTGTTTAGGAGAATGTCAGATTTGCTGCTTTTTAAATAGACCCCAAACAGTTACAAGTACAGTTAATGATATTTAAAAAGAACAGAAAACAATGAAATATTAGAAAATTAGTATTTGCTTCTGGAAATGGATAATATGGAACCAAGAAAAACGGTGCAACCATGTTTCTGCATAAACAGATAAAAAGCAGGGGCCATAATAAACAGGTTAAAATATATGTAAATGTTATAGTGATATAAAATATTATTGTTAAAACATAATACGTTCATGATGTTTATGATGTCTAAAAGTCAAAACTGGACTGCTTTAGTGACTGTAAGCTATTGGTTTATAAAGAAACCTACAGAACTATAAAAAAAAGTCTTTAGTAAGACTTACAATAATATCAGTACAATGAATAGACTAGGTTGCCATTTTTGTATAAGACATGGCCTTTGGCAAGTGGTGTTATAACACTATTTACTGCACAATGTTTGGCTTTGAAATACAATTTAGCTTACATAAAAGAATACTACTAAACACTCCTGGCTGTATAATGTAAAACAATAGACAACCATGATAAATTACCTCCATGGTATACCAGTGAAAACATTTCCAGTACTCCATAACACTGAACTGTTACTGGCTTTGCCTTATACACTAACATATTTTCAGCTGCACAATTGTGATGGTATACAGTATATGATACACTACCTGTCTAGTCCATAAGATTTTGCGCAAAGCCACTTGTTCTGTATTAAGCCTCATATTTCACAAAACTTTGTATTTACCTTTATTGGGTATTACGAGCCACCTTTTGAAACAATATTACACCTAGATGTAAACTGTAACAAAACTGCAATGTGTAGAGCAGGGGTGTCAAACTCATATACACAGTGGTCCAAAATTAAAAACTTAGACAAAGTCGCGGGCCAAACTTGAAGTTTATTGGAAAAATTAAGGACGTTTTTCCTTCTCATTAGATTTAAAACCTTTTCATATGGAAACAAAGAGGTTTTGCTTAACATTCAATCTGGAACAAGCCTATAACAGAGAAATAGCACCGCTACTACAGTTCCCTGCGTCTATAAAACAGTCCAATGCGGGGCCACGCAAAAGCAGAGAGGCCGCTGGTCTATAGACGTGAGTGATACTGGGAATTGTAGTAGCGGCGCTATATCAATTCAGCGGCGAGTCAGGTGCAATTGATATTTAGAATTCCTTTGGGGGCCAAAGTTTGACACCCCTGGTGTAGAGCAAAAAATTAGGTTAATGTTGTCAGTCTTCTAGCTGATATTACCAGAAGACAAATCTCAAACAGTGTCACCCCTAAAAAAGGTGCACAATATTTGAACTGTCTAGGCACACAAGTACACGTAAGCTGCGTGACCTAAGTGTAATTATTTATGATGCAATAAAAATGCTTTTTGTACCAAAGATGTAAGATGCAGGCAGACAAGTGTCAGGTATAAGGAAAAAGGTAAGGTGTGTAATACACAGGCATGTTTGTGGAGGCCCTCCTATGGGTGTGAGATGATGAGCACTGACACATTCCAAGGATTCCTATTCTGGCATAGTATGACATGGGAAGGGCTCCCAAATGGGGTGTGGATAATCTTAGTACAACCCCAGGATTTATAGACACCCCCACGGCATAAATCACACTGAGAGGATCTGCTATTATACAGATAGTGGCTGATACAGGTTAGTGCCTCATTTATTACCTACTGTGCTTTGAAATTCTATAATTGAATCCCTTTGTAAGTATGTTACTTGTAGAAAAAAACTTAAAACATTTAAAAAAGGATAGACAGATAGAGGTATGCAAAAGATTTAGTTATAATACCTGAAAAAAGTAAGAAAGAAAGGACTGTAGTACATAGGGCACAGAATGAACACTACTATGGATTCTTTTATGATGAGGTCTTTGCTATACAATCACTCAGTGAAACTTATTCCTGCTCATATTGTTCTGCTTATGGAAGGAAATTGAGGGAATTATTTCTACTTTTCTTTTTCAGGATTGTATAGAAATAGTAAAGCCTAGAATTTATGTGTTGTTGGCTGTAGTGCTAGACTTTGATTTTAAGCTGTGTATTTTTTAGTTGTCATTTCTTTCATTTATAAAACCCACAAGTTACTATTTTCTAGAAATGAGAAGGTAGATTTCTATGTCAACGTAATAATTACTGTTTGACTATTTTGGTGGATTAGTTTTTTAGAACTGCTTGATTTCTTTCTGGTTAGGAGAGATGATAGTCACTTGTCATCCTTCTTCCACAATGCGGCATTTGTGAAGAAGTGTTTATTATGTAGGAAAGTTAAACGGGCTTTAGTACATTGTAAGTGCTGTCATTCAGAAATCTGCATATATCGTGGTGCCTTGGTCTACATGTGAGTCTATATAAATTGTACAGTAAGGCAATTTCATACTCATGGGTGTTGATTTATATTTTTCACCAAAGATTTCCACAACTTTCACGCGAGATCCGAGGCACTCAAGATGTTACAATGGATTTTTTTGGCAAAAAAAAGTTGTGCAATTTTTGTGTGAAAACCTTTATCAACAGACCCTTATATGTCTTAAGTACCTAAAAAAATATTCACTACCAGCTAAATAAAACTAAATAATTTTTTTAGTATTTTCAATTATCTTCATTTTTAAAAAAGTTTTCAAGGGTAGTGACCTTTTTTGTCTGTGTTCCTTTAAGAACAGTTCTCTTCCCTATTCTGTCATTGATGAACAACAGGAACCTGCTAATTAATCTTTATCTGTATGGTGTCCCTATTTAGAGATTTACCCTCACGGCCAACTTTTTGATTTTGTGATCCATCAAATTGGTCATCAGGATAATTAGAGAGATTGAATCTCTCTAGCAGGAACACAGCAATAAGAACTCTATTGCTGTTAACTTTACATCCCTACTTTATCCAAAACAAGAATAATAAATAAATATCATAGCAGATTATGTGTATATTAGTTATTAGGTATTAGATGTGTATATTAGTTGATAAGTCCTCTGCTGCCTGTGGTTATGGTATATATTTGTTCACATTTTTGGGTTTTTTTTCTTTTAAAGTTTGCTCTGGAACATATTGACAGCTGTACACTGTGCTCATAGATGGGAATGTGGAGTTGGCAGTTTGTACAGCGTTCTGGGTGTCAAAGGACGCTGTGCTGACTGCTTGATAGATGTGTGAGTAGAGGTTAAGGCGGCTTACAGATGGAGGGTGTGGTTAGTTTTTGGCTAAACATCCTCCTTAATTTCATTGCTTTTTTTGGTTTCTGTACTGGGAGGTTCTGCAGAAGATATCAGAAGTTACTTGTGAAGAATGAATACATGGTGGGTGTTACAAAATAGGAGGAAGAAAGTTCATGATAACAGCAAGGGAGGAGTGGGGTCTACAGGATATGACCGCTTGCAATATATGGGGCTGCTATAGATCATTGTTGCTGCCATCCAGAATTTCCAGCACTGCTTTCAATTCTTGTAAGAATCATTGAAAACAGGAAACTAGTTAGACACAGTTATTTCTGATAACGACTGAGTTTGTTATGCTTTTTTTTTTACTTTAGATAACTGTATTTATTCACATATGCTCAGAGACCTTTTTGTGTAGACATGGTCAAGTCCGCTTGATACTAATTAACACTAAACTGCTTTTCTGGTTTGGAGCTACACTGCTTTTTTCAATTAGCATTGTTAGAGCCTTGCAATTTTAGGATTTATGGGACATTTTCTGACATGACTGCTAATACTGCCCTTTTCAAAGACAGCTCATCTAACCTGAGTACCTATTAGTCATGATATGACAAGTTCAAGTTCTGTGTACCTAATATACACAGTAATAATAAACATAACACAGTAACACAGTAATAATAAATAGAGCTGAAAGGTACCAACGTAGGGATGATAAAAAATACAAAAGTCTCAGGGACAAATTCTTAGATGTATTCTGAATTTAAATGCTGTTACTGTTTCTCATCCATGTTTTGTTTTTTTCTCTGTAGACATAAAACATGTCCCGTGGATCAGAAAGAAAGAAGTCATGGTGGCTGAGTTGCTGTTCATGTTGCTCAAGTACTAGAGAAGATGTAGAAGTATATGGAAGAACACCAGGAGATAGACCTGGAGGAGACAGGGATACAGGAGGAAACAGAAATACAGATGGACCTGACAGGGACCGTGATAACAAACCAGGAAGCAATCTAGATGACCTGCCTATATCTGCAGGTGAGCACTGTTCACAACTCTCTCTTAGCTTCTCTTTTGCTTTATTTTCTGTAAATACACCCTGTTGCATTACTCAAGAGGAATAAGAAACAAAATACTTAAAAGCTGGACTCAAGTCAAACAGCTAAATACATATTTGCTGTTTTTGCTGCCAAATAACTTGTATTTCTAACATCACAGTCCCAAAAGTTACATCTAGTGCCGTGTCCTGACTTGTCATACTGCTATTAAAAAGGACAAGTAAATCACGTCCCTGCCCTTTCCTCTCTAACAACACAAGACAGTGGAGGAGCAGCAAAAAAACAAAAAGCTAATTTTTCAACTTTCTCTTCCTCTCATGTTCTTTGCATCCATATGTGCATGCAGGACATTAACTGCTGTAGTACTGTACACAGGATTACAAGAATCTGAAATGTGTTAAAATTCAGGTATTTACACCAGTTATAGTTTTTATATTTGCCTGATGTTTAAATATAATCATAGATTCAATAAAATATTAAATTGCATGTATACTTGCAACTAGCCGATGTACCTAAATCTGTGCTGTAATCTACTGGACACTGTGTGCTCAGAATGGAAGAGGGAATGTCCAGACAGATTCTGCTGTATTGCATAGTACAGTCTATCTAATAAATGAGGCTTGCTGGCAGAAGAAGAGAGCAGATCAAATATTTAATAAGTGTTCGGTTGCTTCCTCATTTTCCACTTAAATTCTGTAATATGTAATGGATCAGGCTGTATTTATCAGCTGCAATGTAGACTGTAGTGCACGTAAACTGTGCTGGGTAGTCAGGATTGCAAGATTTGTAAGATGTTGGGACAGTGATGCAAATCCTCAAGCAAGTAAAACAAGTACACATATATACTTTCCAACTGTGTGTTTAGCTTTTTGCCTGAAATTCAGTTTTAAATTGAATTTAACTCTAACATCTTTTTTACGTTCTATTAAATACACAGTTAATGTAAAAAAATACCTGTTGGTCACTCAAAAAATCCGGTGAGTTGAAGGCTTTCTGTGATGTGCTGACTGTTACCAATTACATTGATTCAAAATCCCTGTGTGACCTCCAAAACATCCTCATGTTATGAAGAAGAGTAGACAGTGTTGTTCTGTAGTCCTAATACATCCTGCCTGCTTGGTGACAATGCTTACCCTCCACTGGTACAGTAGTCAGTGAGTGTTGTCACCCTAGAACAGAAAGTTTTTGTGCATGATGCCACGTATATATTTCTTATTTCTGCTTTCTTGCTTTAATAACGCTGTTTAGCACCGCCATGTTAAGACCTATCACCTTTTTTATATTTCCAGGAGGACCACTGAAAATTCAGAAAGTGGATCTTCTCAAATCGCGGACTGGAGAAAATCGACGATCCCATCACACTGATGAATATGAATATGATGATTTAATTATAAGAAGAGGACAGCCATTCCAGATCTGTGTCACATTCCAAAAAGAGTTTGGCAGGAATGACCAGATTTGCATCTTGCTTCAACAAGGTTAGTGAGAGAAATGTGATGACATTCTTTCAATCTGCATCAGATAATGAAATGTGTATTGTTACAGGAAGTTCACAAACCATTTCATCAGAGATAATGATGGGAAGAAATGTAGAAGTTATTTTGTTAGTTTCCACTAGTGTTGTATAGAAAAACAAATGCTTTTCTACAATATATAAAAACTACATTCTTGTTTATGACTCCACTTGGGTTACATTAGGACAATGTAACTGACATTCTTTTCAGTTAGATTAACTGACCTAGAAATAAGAATAAATAAGTAATGTTTATTATTTCTAAATGATTTATTTTTTTTTATTTATTTATATATTATTTTTTGTTTAAATTATAGGTACAGTGTTTTCTTGTTGCTTATCTGTGTCCTTGCAGTATACATTTCTGTTTCGTCACAGTTGTTGTCCCCCTTACCATTGCAGGAAACTCCCAGGCAATTACCTTACCCCTGGTAAAGGAGTTTGATGAAGGAAACTGGGGATGTCAACTGGCAGAAGCCAGTGGACAGAACGCCGTTTTCTGGGTGAACACTTCAGCCCAGGCTCCTGTTGGAAAATACCTGCTCAGTGTGAAAAGTAGTGGAGGAATATGCAGTGACGCTAGCCTGAAGGTTTACATACTGTTTAATCCTTGGTGTAAATGTGAGTATACAAAACTTTCCATATCAATCAACTATTTTATAAGTGAATCCGTATTTCATGGAGATTACAGAGCAGTTGTGCCACCTGTTAGCTGCTGACCTACACCATGAGAATGTTAAAATGATAAGCAATGGCAGGTGGCTACAGACAACTGCTCGATCCTGCAGATGTTTGCAGTAGATCCCAAGTTCTCAAAAGCTAAGAGTCTGCTAGTTGTAGGTCTCCTAATTCCACAACTTCTAAACAATACCACTGATTGTCAGCCCTTTGTCAACTGCTAGAGCAAATTGTTCTACAGCGGTATTTGCCGTAGTTTACAACCCTCGATGTGACCTTACTTTTTAGGTAAGAACAACTGTTTAAAATTACCTGTGCTCTTTACTTCTAGTGGATTCTGTATTCCTGGATAATGACGCATGGAGACAGGAATATGTTCTCAATGAATATGGAAAAATTTACTATGGTACAGAACATCAAATTGGTGAACGTTCATGGAACTATGGACAGGTATGATTATGGAAAGTCTATCATGTAAAACATTTATGCACTCCAACATATTTTCTCCTAAATTGATCATACTCAAGTCTGTGTCATTGGTAATACCATGTAAACTTTCTTTGTTTGACTTTTGACATTTGATGTTTGACAGTTCGATAAAGGAGTTCTGGATTCTGTTATGTACATACTGGACCGTGGTGGTATTGCACCTGCATCAAGAGGAGATCCCATAAGTGTCTCTCGATGCATTTCTGCTTTGGTAAGTCCTATTCATTACGTAATTTAAAGACTAAAAGAAAAAGAAACATTGAAAGGTGATTGATTCTCCAATATTTTCTAATATCTGTTTATTGGCTAACAACAAATGGCCTGCAACAAGAGTTCTTATTGTGACCACGTAGTTACCTTACAGTGACCAAATTCTTTTCTGGATTTCTTTACCTAAGAATTAGCAATTACAGATAAAAGTCATAGGTTTAAGGTACAACACAGCATGTAGCTCAGCTTATTACTGAACTTTAAACAAAGTCATGGCCATAAGCTGCAGAGAGCAAGCTGCGGCTGATGTCAGTATAAAAATTGTATGCTTGATTCTTGGCTTAAAATGTTGACTGACAAATGTGCCCCAACTTCTGCCAAATGTTGAATAATATGGACCTATTCACTCAAATCCACCTAGTATTGTGCTTAGCTGTACAAAACCCTTTAGTTGGATCATTAACATTCCCAAATCTCAATGACGTATTGACATTATCTAGAGCCATATTAACATTTTTTTATTTGCTTGTTGCTGTGTGTTAGAATAGAACATCAATAGGCAAAGTATTACACACATTGTCATCCTATTCTGTTATCAGTTTAAGGTCTTTAGAATAATAAACATCATTGTTGTTCTTTTATTAGGTAAATTCTATGGATGACAATGGAGTTGTTGCTGGAAGCTGGTCTGGTGAATATGCTGATGGTGTGAATCCAGTTTCCTGGGTTGGCAGTGTGGATATTCTGCTCCGATACCACCAATCTGGGACCTCTGTGAAATATGGACAGTGCTGGGTATTTGCAGCTGTCACCACTACAGGTAATGAATTGTATTAATAAATCTTTTAGACATATGGGCTGTTAGAAGTTATATTACAGCAAGTACTTTACCACCAGTCTTTGGAATGGAATACCATTTTTCCTAAGGTATAAGAACAAGTGTTCTTTGTGGGAATGTGGGGCTCACCTAGTTAAATTTAAACACCCATAGTAGGTTATGTGTGGCACAAGGATTGGAAAAAAAAAGTAATGAGGTGGCTATGTTGGCTGCAGTTTGCCTTATAGGAGTTAGGAATGTTGAGCCTGGCATAGTTGCCGGGAGTAGGGTAACCTTTACTTATCATACCATTTTATTTACTTTAGTGCTACGCTGCATTGGAATCCCTGGACGTACCATCACCAATTTTGCCTCTGCTCATGACACTGATGGCAACTTAATATTTGATGTGTATTTTGATGAAAATATGAAGCCAATAGAAGACAAAAACAGTGATTCAGTCTGGTAAGTGATAGACAAAAATGTATAGATTTCGATATGCATGTTAAGTGCTTGGTAAATAATAATTTATGCATTTTTATTTTAGGAATTATCATTGCTGGAATGACTGTTGGATGAGACGTCCAGACCTGCCTGCAGGGTACGATGGATGGCAGGCCATTGATGCCACTCCTCAAGAGACCAGCAATGGTAATGCATGTCATTTTTGTTTGCATATCTCCTGTTTTTACCTGCTTTTTATTTTCTAGAGATTTTTTTATTTTATTTTGCAGTAATATTGAAATATTGCCTTTTCTCAACTTTGGTTCTATGGTTTAAAATCATTTACCTTTATATATTTTCTTTATTCAGGTGTATACTGCTGTGGTCCATCTCCTCTTTTGGCCATAAAGAATGGCTTAGTGAATATTAAATATGATACTGGATTCATCTTTGCTGAGGTAATTTGAGTTATGTATGGCACAATCACAATGATTGCACTATATAGGCATTGTAACCAGTATGTTGGTACTTAGTACATCACTGATCATAGTATGGGTAAGTGGACTACAATGAATTTTGTATTTCATGCAGGTAAACAGTGACAAGGTGTTCTACCAACGACAGCCAAATGGCAAGTTTAAGAAGGTCCATGTGGAGGAACGTGCTGTGGGACACCATATCAGCACCAAAGCTGTAGGATCAAATGCAAGAGAGGACATCACTTACCTGTACAAGCATCCAGAAGGTACTACAATTATCCAAGTCATTTTTGTATTTCTAGCTATGTGTAGAATAGCACAAATTGGACTGGCTATATTTATAATAGGATCAATCTTCTATATCAATGGGAAATGCATCAAGAATGTTTAGATTATATACAATCGTAAATATAAGTGTGGGACAGTTAAAATTGCAGGAGGGCAATTCCTACTTCCTGAAATTATACAACTTCAGGATTAAAATCTGTGGCTTGTATATGCATTCTTTGTGGATCTTTTTCTCAAGAATAGCACAGCCAAAGGCTCATGTTAATGCAGCCAAAAAAGACATTGGTTTTAATATATGGTCACAATAGACACTAATGTGCCTTAGAATTAGGTTTGTATAATAAATATTATATATTGCAATATTCTCCAGTACAGTATATTCAATTTAAATGTCTAATTCCATTCCTATAGGACTTATATTTTGTATTCCAAACTTTTGGAATATGTTTAGCTAAGCATACCTTTTCATCATCAGGCTCTGCTGCAGAACGTGAAGCCGTGCGCACAGCTGCGAAGTATGGCAACAAGCCTCTGGCAGAAGTTGACACAGAGGAAATATGTGATGTTTCCCTTAGCATTGATTCACAAGATGGAATCAATATGGGCAGTGACATCAATGTCCGTATCTTGCTGAAAAATGGCAGCAGTAGTCCACGGTCGGTGTCCTTATCCATGGCTGTCGCAGTTATGTTCTATAACGGTGTCTGCAAAGAGTCATTTAAGAATGAAACCTGCAATGTAACTCTGAGCCCTGGAGAAAGTAAGTTAGACTGTGCTATTTTTACCAATGTTTAGCAATTTAAATACTGAAATGGTTATAGACATGAAAGAAGTAGAAAGTAATGACAGAATGAGGAAACTGAGGAGAGGAAGCATGGATAAACAAGGTCAGCAGTTCAATAGTTTACAAAGCCAACAGACTAGTCTAGGAACTCAAGCCTAATTCTAATACATTAAATCTTTGGGAGATGGAAGAATCCATTAGGTAGTCTAACTGTTCAACATCTATCAATAGCTACGTAATAACCCCCCCCCCCTTTCCTCCTTAATTCTCCCCTTTCCTGTAATTGAACTTATTCTCCCACCTACTGTCCCACCAGTATACTTTGTGATCCTTTATATTAACTGCTTTGATAATTCTGACTCTTTATAAAAGCTACACTTTAGGGGTGAAGACCACAAATAGGTCGCAGTATAGGTAGTCACATGCAGACTAATGAAATACCCAACAGTAAATTCCCAAAGTATTACCACATCTAATACAAATGGCATGAATGCCCTTCCTGTGAATTAATGTCTATCATCAATGCTTAGTCATCAACTTGTAATATACTACTAATATGTCTGCTATTTTAATAGCATGAGATCGGCACATGCTCTAAATATTCTAACATTTTATGTTTGCTTCCTGCATGTTCAAATTATTTCCAAAATCTAAAGCAAACCAGACTAATAGTCGGAGAGAGATGGACAATTATTGTCTCTGCCAGAACCTACGTATTAGACTAGAGTAGACTAAAGCAATGGTTTCCATAGGATTATTATGATAGTTTATTAATTATGTAAAAACGTATTTTTAATGTGTATTGAAAAACATTTCATGCCTATGACTGTTTTTATTGGAACTTATAGTTAAATAAAAGCAAAATAAAAAAAATCCAGTTTTGATTATAAAACAGATTTCTAACATCCTCCCTTGCGTCCCCTGCACAGCTAAGGCGGTTGGAATGCTGATACCTTACAGCGAGTATCGTACACAGTTGGTGGATCAGTCCGCCATGATGTTAACAGTGTCTGGAATTGTGAAAGAAAATGGACAGAAATTGGCAAAACAACACACCTTTAGAGCACGAACCCCAGATCTCGTCATTAAGGTAATAAAACATTCTGAATTACTTTTGGCTTGGTTTGTGCTTTTGTTTCTAAGCTCTAAATTCTAATGAATTTGCTTGAAGAATATACAGATAGTAGGTGTTAGTCACATTTATCTGGATATGTTCTTTGATCCTGAAATCTATGTTCTTTGATCCTGAAACTGATAGTCATCCATAAAAAGCTACTTTGATAATAATTCAAAACACGCTCAACATTGGAGAAAAAAAATCCTGTTAACTGTTTTGTCACTTGACAAGTTTAGTTCCACTAAACTACAAAGAAGGCATCTTTGAAATAATATTTTTGGTGGACATAAAATGAGTATGATCTATTCCTGTCAACTCTCTGTATTGAAAGTTGAAAACAAAAAGACCCAATGGATCCTCAAGTGAGGGCGGAATCTTTTTTTTACAAAAACGTAACTATCAATGTGAGAATACTGCTATAAGTTTAGTTTATTTTACATTTACAATACATAATATTATATTATTATATTGCTATTACAGGTGCATGGTGATCCTGTGGTGGGCCAACAGATTGTAGCAGAAATCATATTCCAGAACCCTCTTCAGACAACATTGCACAATGCTTGCTTCCACGTAGAAGGGCCTGGTCTTCAAAGGCCGAAAGTTGTACAAGTTGGGTAAGTAAACTCTCTCTTTTCCAGTTCTTATTAGTTGTTGTAATGGTATTCATTCAAATTTTTTTAATAAGGCACTATCTCTCCTTTTGAAATACATTATTGCCACTGATCTTTAATTTAGCTTTACAAAATGTAATAAAATATAAACCCTTCTCTATATATCTAGTACCAACTCCAATTTTAAAGACATACAACAATCAAAAGTTATTGCTAAAACTCCACAGCACTGTAACAAAATTTCTAGTTGCTAAAACTTTTCATATTTTCTTCTCTACAGAGACATTGGGCCTTTGAAAACAGTCTCTATCACAGAACGCTTCACACCTCGGCGCCCCGGAGTGCGTCAGCTTGTGGCTAGTTTGGAAAGTAATGAGATGAGTCAAGTACATGGAGTTACTGAAATCACCGTGCGAGACAAGTAATTTATTGGCTTAGGAGAAAGACTGGTTTACTCGTTCAGTATTATTGGATGATATTGGAACATACCAAAGACTTTACTCTGAAAAGAAAGAAAAGAAATCAGTCTGTAGTAACCCAAGGCATCCCAAAAAAATCACCGTTATATCGAAGAGCCTTGCCATCTCACAACCTAACAAGACAACTGGATATAAGCCCAGTCCTAAAGGAATGCATGGCTTGCAAGTCTGCTATTTTTGGACAGCACTAGATGAACACTATCTCCATGATTGCCATAAGCAATGTAATCCACATTAACTGTTGCTCTTAACCACTCATGAATAAGTTGTACCAATCATGACAATCTTTCACATATTGGAAAGCTGTCATATGCTCTACAATTAAATTATACATTTAGTATTTTATTTGTAGAGATTGATACTTGCTGCTACTGACCTATTTTGAAGATTTTTGGCAAATGAAAATGATTTCTAAAACCAAAGACCACTTGTAGCATAATCATATGTCACATTTTACACCATATAGCAGAAGTTTCATACAAACATACTTACAAATGGAAGCATTTGCAGGAATTTTTAACTGTGAACCCTAATAAGTTAATTTTGAGTATTGTATATATGGATACATTATAAAGAAGACTGTGTTATTAATATTATACCAGTAAAGAAACAAGTAAATGTGAACAACACATGAAACATGTTGCATTAGTGCTGCAAAATTCTCAGTATGCCTTATACAATCACCATGCCGTCCATGTTTCACTGCATGGGTAACCCTTCTGTAGAAAAAAATGTTTGCTGGTTTTCATACAAAAATATCCTCCACAGACAGATGTGCTTTTGTCATAATGAAGGTAACATGCCTAAGAATGTAAGTGATCACTGCTTTGTATACGTATACATAATCTGTATAGGTATATGTATTATATGTATATGTATATGAATAGTAACCAGTACACTGGTCTCTCCAACAAGCTGTCCTGTGACTCATGGGCACACAAACTGTGATCACAACAAGCACTGGATTTTTATGTGCAATTTTTATTTCTTAATTTTATTTTATTGTTTCAATAAATATTTTATATTATTCATGAAATAGTTTCTGTGTATATTTCACAGCGGTCATATGGAAAAAAAAATCATGCTCTCAAGCCAAAAGAATGAGAAGAAAATAGTTTTATAAGTATATAAAAACTCCAAACTGTGAATATGGAATCATGGCTATGTAGCTGGAAATACTTAAAGGACCTGTCCACGACTATAAAGTGTACCTGCAGATTAAGCTGTCCAGCAAAAGTGATAGGGACAGACAGAGAACTGCCCCCTTGCCATGTGAAATAAGTCAGGGAATTAGCCTTAACCATTTGACAGATCAGGAAGGTTGCTTTATCCAACATAATAAAGTATTTCTGTATGGTTGGGTGCTTTGGGTGTTTAAGTTACAGGTAAGTACAAAGAGAGGTGGGAAGACTTGGTCAAATAGGAAGGAAGTGGGAAGTGGACAGCTTTGTTAGATACCTTAGGAAGGTTTGTAAAAAGAGAGAAATATAGCCATTTTCTAAACAAATCTCTATGTGTGAAATTCTATGAACATAAACAAACCTGTAATGCCAATGTAATTTACAAAAGAATATACATTTTCCATCGTAAACACGCCTTTCCTGCTACGAAAAACCTCCTACTGTTGAGTAATAGAAGGACTTAAATGCTGAATGCTATCACTTAAAGATGTCAGAATTTACAAGGTCTCATGAGAACTCTATATTGTAAAGCACACACCTCTTTAAAGGACATTGACATGGCCATAATACATGGAGAGTTGTACAAATTATACGGAGGTGGGTGGAGACATGGAACATACTAGTTCAGTTTTTCTCATCCTTGTTACCCCTGAGGAACCCTTGAAATTATGATCAGGTCTCGGGATACCACAAACTAATTTATTGTGGATTAGTGAAAAAAAAAGCCATATGAGCTGGTAGCCAGTGGCAAGAATGACCCTTGCAGCTGTGGCTAGAATGCCACCCATATAGACAACCTAAAAGATTGTTAGTCTCATGCAGTTTTGGCCGCAAAACTTTGCAGGCATCAGAAAATAAGATGTAAAATTGCCAGCTTAAGGAATCCCTAGCAACCCCTAGGGAAATCCTGGAGGTGCATGAAACCCTGGTTGAGAATAGCTGTGCTACAGTATCGCCTTCTTTCTATTAGGTATAGGTCAACATTAGAATGGGGGGCTCAGAATTCACACAAGCTTTTTTTTTTATTATAGGAAATCCCCGAATGATACATGTCTTTTTTTTTTAAATAAAAGGTCCACTTTATTAACCTTGCCATGTTTAGACATTTGCTGTGGTAGGGTGACATTTGTCTTCCAGGTATGCTTCTATAATGTCTTACTGTCACACACACTACTAGTTGAGGCTACAAGTGGCAATGCGGACACACATTGCTCGTACAGACACTGCTATGACTATTAGTAACCACACTTAGAGCAATGATATGTATCCGATGTTAAAGTGACAACATGAAGAAAAAGCCCTACAAAAGTTGGAGTGGAGGGGGGGGGGGGGGGCGGCTGTTGGTGATCAGCAGCAATGTCACATAAGATCAAAAAAAGATAAAATCAATAGTTTATGGGAAAAATACAGCAGGTAAAAATGTATTTAATTAGGACCTAAATAACATTTAAATTAAAATATAAAGTTACTATAACAGCTGAAGCATCCTACCAAATAATTGGAAATATTTACATTTTATATTCCAGTTATATAAAGTAAGTTTCTGCCTTTTTTAATAAGGAAATGAGACACTTCTTTTTCTTCTCTTTTTAAAAGCAGACCTTTCGTAATTAATTATCTGGTTCACTGCCAGCCCCCTAGTATCTTTAAAACTTTAGGATTCTTCTCAATAAAAACCTGGGTATTTGCATACATTATTTAATTAATGTGTCATTATCCCTTCATTACCCTGACTAATGCTACCTGCTAAGTGACTACAGACCCGTCACACCTTTATGTTTTAGCCATGCCTAACTCTTTATTCCCAAGCCCAGTGATGTCTCATAATGGTGATGCAGACTGTGTGGGAGTTCCAAATTCTGCACCTTTCTTTATCCTAGATGTGTCACGTCATGGAATATGATTTTAAAACTCTAAAGTATTCTTAATAGTTCTCTGATGAAATCCTACTTTATTGTCTTTTTTTTTTAGTTGCCAGCAATTAGCATGAGTTGTCACCAAACATAACTTGTTTAAACGTTATATTAACAATGAGTGTCAGTTTAGATGAAGTGAAACAGCATAAAGTAAACCTAATCATGGCCAGGCAAGATATTACCTGGATACATCATAAACACTCCTACAACAAATGACATGTTGAAATAGGACCGACAAGCATGTCTCAAATTGCAGCAATTTCATTGGAATTGAGATGATACACAGGCATACAGCTTTTATTGAGGAAGCATTATGTGCTCTATCCAGACCTAATATTAAGTCAGAAGAAGTACTGCATAGCTTTATTGACTGACACCTACACTGATAATATGACACCTACACACTAATATGGAAGGATGTTATACCCTCTCTTGGTGGAAATGCATGTTGCCTAGCTGTCATAGCATACTTGCTGAATATGGCACATACTTACCTGTGGGAAGTCGCCCTGCAGTAATGACAGGGCAACTGCACACAGATGAAGACAAGGAGCTGGCAATCCTTTTCTGTCCCTGGGTGATGACAGAAGGGTGATAGGGTGAAATCATAGGGTGATATCTTCTGCGTGTGTGTATAGTTACATTATCCCAGCCCCTGTCCTTAAACTACAGGGCACATGCACAGTACAGTTTAAAGCTTAAAGCCACCAGGAACCAGAAAGTTTTTTTTGACAAAAGAGGCATCCAGTTAGCCTAAGCGTGTAACTGCATTCATGAAACTTTTATAATTGAATTTCATTTGTATATATTTATTCACCTGTATTACAGGATTTTCCTATTGTATTACTAGGAACTGTTGAAGCAGAAATCGAGTTTTCACTTGCGCAAAACATGGCTGGCCAGCACAATTATTATTATTATTATAAATATTATTAATAATAATAAACAGGATTTATTTAGCGCCAACATATTATGCAGCGCTGTACATTAAATAGCGATTGAAAATGACAGGCTAATACAGACAGTGATATAGGAGGAGAGGACCCTGCCCCGAAGAGCTTACAATCTAGTAGGTAGAGGAATTCCACACACAATAGGATGAGAGATATGTAGTGGTGGGAAGTAGTGATGGTTTCAAAAGACAGAAGAAGATGGGTAGGCAAGTTTGAAAAAATGGGTTTTGAGCGCTCTTTTAAATGAGCCGAATAGGACGAGGAACACCATTCCAGAGAGTTGGGGCAGCTCTGAAGAAGTCTTGTATCCGTGCGTGTGATGAGGTTATGAGTGAGGAAGTCATTAGTAGGTCCTTGGAGGAGCGGAGAGAACAATCAGAGTTTAACAGTTTTAGTTCCATTTTAATGACTTTTTTCCAACTGCTGTCCATATTGTATTCTGTAAAGTGAAGTGGAAAATAACACTATGAAAAATTATAAGGAGATATATATGGCTTGTTTCACCTGCATGGAGAGCTCCTTTGACCGCATGTTGTCTGTTCACAGCAAACTGTTCCACATACAAGCACCCCCCCCTCAAATCAACTCTCTCTATATACATATATATATATAAATATATATATATATATATATATATATATATATATATATATATATATAAATATATATATACAGGTTGACAATCAAATCTGGACCTGAGGTGCGCCGGATTTTCGAAAATACCTGATTTTTTTTTATACTTACCTCCACGCACAGGCCAGCCTTCCTTTTGCAGCACCGCGGACATCTGGCACAGTTCCAGGGAGCAGGCAGCAGGGACGTCTCAACGTGTAGTTAGTTTAGCAAGCAAGACCTACCGGTAACAGCTGTTTCTGCAGAACAGCGCCATGAAAACATTAGTGGCCAAACAGTGTACTACAGTCCCTGTATTGAAAATGCGATCCGAAATTCATGCCGGAAAACTGAAAGAACCGGATTATCCATGGCCGATTTTGGATTGTCAACCTGTATAAGAAAAATGCAAACATTTAATTTACTGCATGCTTACTTTGTGTCAATGCCAGCAATAGCAAACTTGAAAATTAAGACTGAATAAATATCATTATTTTGGTCTACTTGTACATGAATATATATATATATATATATATATATATATATATATATTGTAAATGCATTTAAAAATATTTCTAGTAGCACCACTTTATTGAGAAATAAATTGATACAGAAAACTACAAAGCTGTAACATAATTAATACTTTATGCCCTGCTAATGTTATCTCTAAATTTACACTGGGGAAATATGGGTACTGCAATTGCTGTCATCTTTTACAAAAGAAGTTTGCCATGTTTAATAAAAGGCTCCTATACTATGACAGTGTGACTTTTGCTATGCTTGTTTCAGGGTTGATTGATTCCCAGAAATGTCCAGAAATGTCCCTTATTACAGATTTCCCTAAAAAGCATTTTGGGCCCCTCCAAATACCGGTAAGGCAAACATTCATTACTGCGTTGTAGGAACAGTCTAAGTTTTCATAGGGTTGAATACCTTGAATTATTACACATTTTTACAACAAACTCTGAATCACAATAGTATCTATAAAGGAAAAAGAACCATAATGCACCAAATTGAAAGGTAACCTTAGAGTTTGCAAGCTAGGAAAACATAATTTTATCCTGTTTAAAAAAAATGATATAATTATTACTAGTAATATGTATTTTTTGAATTTTCTTCTTTGTATTTTGGGCTCCCTACAGCAGCATACCCGTGGGGGTTGTGGGCTCAGGGATGGGGGCCCACATAATACAGAAACACCAGTAACCCCTGTGGTGTTGCTACAATTGAGCACTATTATTTTGTTTTTCTGTGTAGCATAGACTGGTAGATGGGGAATACAATTAAGTTATTGTGTGCATATGTGTGTATGTGTAGAGCTTTAATAAATCAGGCACATTGTATACACACACACAGACAATATATATATATATATATATATATATATATATATATAAAAAAGTAGTAGGTGTAGAAAAGTAGTAGGGTCTATGTAACTTCACAGGCGAGGTATTTCAGACAGGAAGCAGGCCTCCATAGCGGGTCCAGACGATGGACGACGAATGATCCTAATAGAAGCATGGGGGGAGAGCACGCAGCAGGGTGCCGCTCCGTCGTTCTCCCCCTCCCATTTCCATAGAGCAGAATGTATGTACAGCACTCGTTCATGCTTCCTGCAGTCCTTAGTCCCTGGAAAGAATTGTGAAAGATCCTTTCCAACGACAATTATTGCACGTGTGTACCCAGCCTTAATCATCCCCATGTCTCTTTAGCTCCCCCACCTGGCCAAGAAGCCCATTGTCATTCAGCTTGGTACTTCAGCACCACCATTTGGCCAGAAAGAAAACTGCCTGCTCAAACCGAGAAGTATTCTGCATATTGTCTGTATCTTGGACAAATATACATATCGTCCTGGGTACAACCATGTGTTTTTGTTGGCCAGCTGTTACAATATATATATTGCCTGTGTATGTATATACAATGGGCCTGATTTATTAACAAACCAGGAATGGATCTGGTCCAGGATTCAAAACATTTGCTAGAATATCTTTGAAGAAATCCATTCCAGGTTTGCTGGATTACCCTGCTTCACTGATGAAAGTGTATCCTCCTTAGCGTTGGGGAGCGTTAATAAATTAGGCCCAATGTATTTGTATCTGTATATGGTGGATGCTTTGGTAAGCAACTGTGGTGGTTGGGGTACAGGTGTTGTTCTGAAATATATCATAAACCTGGCCCCTGCAGTCAATATGTTGCATACTGCTGACCCTATGTCCCTGGTATATTACATACTTCTGATCTTTGCACTTAATACATTATATACACCTGGCCAATGCACCATGTATTTTACACACTTGCAAATCCTACACTGTGTAATAAACTCCTGAGTAAAGCTGAGTAGGATCAGATCTTTTTTAATCGTACCCTTTTTGCCCCTTTATCCATGTTGCATCATTATTCCCCTTAGGGTGCCCAAGTTCTTTCACAATCCTAGCACTAATTTGCAGTTACACCCCTGGTTCCATGTACACTTTCCTTACACAATCCATATATTGCTAAAGTTTTAACTATTTCCTTTCTAAATAGACCCAGTTTAAGAGAGGCCAGTCAGTCTTTTTAAACAAAAGTAGGTGGAAGGCGATGTACAATTACACAAGCTTACTTTGGCCATATTTCTCCTGAGCACTAGCAATTCTGTCCATCAAATCAGTACCTTTATCTAACTCTAATGGAGACTTTCCAAAAAGTTTACCCGGGTGTCACTCAAAGGGGGAGAAACCTCCCCCAGAGTGATATCATTATGACATAACCCTGCCCACTCCCCCATCGCAGATCTGAGCCTGCAATGGGAGAGTGAGAGCCCCCACATCCCTGAGCCTAGGAACTGTACTGGGGACGTGGTCCCCGGCTCTGGCCGCAGCGTCCCCACAGCGGGGTTCTTCTGCTGACCCCACTCGGGGGGGGGCACTGACCTGAGCCGCAGACCACCAAAATTTTCTCGCGGACCGCCGGTTGGTGACCGCTGATCTAAGGGGACTCAAGAGGGCATATGGATTTATTTGAAGACTAACACAGGCACTTGTGGTTTAGCACTTAGTTGTTTTGTTATTATCTTAGCATTTTTTTAGTAGCCTAATGGTCAAGTGAATTTTTTTCCCTTCCAAATCCAAATTTAATTAAACATCTCTCAAAAAATACTGCATTTTCATTGCACTATCCACATCCCATGTCATTTAGTTATGAAGTGTCAGAGCTTCTACTGCCCACTGAATTTCTGGTTTAGACAGCTAAATGAGAGCAAGTGAGGGGCAACAATTGAGGTGTATATTTAAACCTTGGCTCAAATTCAAACCCCTAATGTATACATTAGCCCTTTGATCCAAGGAACACAGGAACAGATTTGAAGACAGATATTTCAAAATGCAAAAAAAAAAAAAAAAAAGGTAAGAGGTAAGGAAACAACTTTTGCCTCACAACCAGCTTTATGTGTTTGATGTTTCAAAAGGTGCCTGAAGTTCTTTAAGTTTGTTACATTAGAAACTCCTTGGGCCAAACACACCATTGCATTTTGTTCCATTTTTAGAGATGTTCCGAAACATGTCTTCATGTCTCCTTTGTTACATTAGAAACTCCTTGGTCCCAAACACGTCTGCTTTTTTTTGTGTTTTTGTCTAATATATTTTTTGCTGAATCAGTCAATGACAACTGGCTGAAATTTAACACATGGTGCTGACATACCCTGGTGTATGTTAAAGTGCACTTCTATTGTTTTTAATGTAATGTAAAGGTATTTATATCCTTATTTAATGTACAGCGCTGCGTAATATGTTGGTGCTATATAAATCCTGTTTATTAATAATAATAATAATAATAGCCAGGCCAAGTCAGATTCACATTGTGTGTATACTCAAAAATGAAACTATATAATGCTAACAGTATTGGTGGCATATGGAAATAAAGACTATATGCTATAGTACTTACCATTTCTACATGAAATTATGCTAAAGGCTCCCTTCATTGCTGGCCACATCCTAAACTTTATGCACAATACCATGTGATGTTTGCTGAAAGGTAAGTTTATTTCATCCGATCCTCCCTGTGACATTGATCTATACTGAGCAAAACACATACAGTTCCATTGTTGTTGCATTTCTCCTTTCAAAACTGCTTGGCTGTCTTACTGGTTCAATGGCTTCACTACTTTGAGTGGATGAGCTATACAAGTATGCATATCATTAGTTCTGGCTTAATTTATCACTTTCACATCCTAGCATTTTCAGAAGGTCAGTAACGGTGGCTTAAAATTTTTAGTTAAGAGAGTACATTTACTTGTTTATCCTAACTATTAAATAACAACAATCTGATGTTTGACTATTAAATAACAACAATCTAACAATTCAACAACATCTGATCTGTATTATAGACTCTAATGAAGTTGGGACTATTGTGCAGAAGTTGTTTTTTTGAAAATACATAAAGTAAATGATATGTAAAACAATATTTTGTTTGCTCTTAAATAAATTACACTTACTAGTTAAAATGTTTATTTTAAAAGTGATTAACAATACACCAATTATATGACCTCAAATAGATTTTTAGAAATGTAATGGTCCATGCAAAGGAATTATATAATTATAACACATAAACATTTGTTGTACATTTGGATAAATCTACAAAGAGACTATGAATGGAATGTGGAAGTGTGTGTCATGAAAGTGTGCCATGAAATGTGAAGAAACAGTAGAAATGCTATCCCTATTGAAGAGAGTTTTTTTAGGTTTGCCTTAAAATATATCGACAAGAAGCTGTTGATTTTTTTCAAGGGTTGCTAAACACGGCATTAAGTTGTTGGGTCACTCTAATAAAGGTGGTCCTGCGACTTAGCTCCTTCAGCTTGCTTGCCCCTACGTATGTGCAGGTGGATCGAATTCCTCCAAGTACATCCTTAATTGTTTCTTCTACGTCACCCCGGTATGGAACTTCTACAGTTTTACCCTCAGAAGCTCTAAAAATGATAAAAAATAATACATTAGATTTAAAAATGTTTTATTTCATCCGTCAGTATCTGTTGTCATACATTAAAAACCAAAAAAAAACACCCTGACAAGGTATTTTAAGTATTTTAAAGCCTAAAACAAAACATGCATATATTACAGCATTTTTTCCTATGTCAACAAGAATTTTTAGAGTTATTAAACTGATACAACAAAACATTCAATATTTAGCACAACAAAAGAAGAAAATAAGAAAAGTGCATTCCTAAGGTTTACATGTGCTTTATTAATTACTTGTGTGGTAGGTGGCAAGGCTTATGTTTGCTCTTTTCAACAACTATGGTGGGCAGATCAGCATGTGACACACCTACAGTGCTCTCAGTGTGCCGAACTTCCACCCACTGGTTGGAAAATAGGACCAGAATGCAGGGGAGACCAGGAATCCAACACTTCTGGAGGTGTCAGATACTGGAGATTCTCTTCTGGTGGTAAATGTTGATCAAATTGAAAATACAGCTCACTATACACCAAATATAATAATGTTTTCTTTGCAGGGTGTTTGTTTCTTTAACCAAGTGGTTTCTCAAAAATGATAAGCTAAAGGAAAAGTGGTTTATACACACCTGTATTCTGCCACTCCACCAGCATGTTTCTTCATTGCCATTTCTGAACTCATGCCATAGAAAAGCTTATATTTCTTTCCATCCTTCTCAATAATTTCTCCTCCAGACTCTGTATGCCCAGAAAGCATTCCCCCTAACATGACAAAATCAGCCCCAGCTCCTGTAACAAAAACCACATCAAATCATTAATGCACATACAATTTTAAGCAAGCAGTGTAAAAGTGACAAATTGTAAAGAATGGCTAAAAAAATAATTTAATGTGAGCCTATTGCTTGTATTTGTCAATATTATGGTACAGTGATCAAAGCAGTGATTGCCACAGAATATAATCTGATTGTCACTTTAAGTGGCAGGTTTATAAAGTGCAAACAGAAAAAAAAAGACGGGTTATCTGAATACCATTATTATATCTTCCTGTGCTTATTACCCACTACTGAGCAAAAACAACCCATTCCATTTATCTAATGTGCCCCCTTTAGTATGGTAAGATTAGTTTTACCCTATGCTAGGCTTACACTCAATTTTTATTAAAATACATTTGATTTAATATGAACTTTAAATCCAACAAAATGTAATAAAAGCTATTTTAAATTACATTTCTGCTAAACTCTCTACATTATCAAGCGGTACATAGAGGGAAATTGAGAAAGGACCAGTGTCAGTTTGAAACTTTCTGAAAAAGAGTGATATTTATTCTGCCTTGCTGCTTATACATATATGCAATAACATATCTGCATTAAATACCTTATGGTGTATGTTACTTGTATAGTTATATGCACTTTTTTAGTGATACGTCAAGGTTGAAACTGGTGAAACAGAGTTATTCTTAAATGACATGTGCTACCTGTTTCTTATTTACTGGAGGTATGCAGAGAATGCTACATAGTCAAGTCACTAGACTTTAACACAAGGATCATTATTGACTTTATAAGACTGCAACTTTCACATTGGGATCAGCTGAAAATAACAGGTAATAAATGAAAAATCTTTAATGTACTGTGGTAGTTTGTAAATCTAGCCTAATATCTTTTCCTCTTGACAGTGTATCAAATAAAAACTTTGTTTTCTAAAACTAATCTGAGAAACCTTAGAATTTCTAAATATGCTCTAAAGATACAATTACACAAGATACCAGATATCGCAACAAAAGGCCTTGGGTTTTATGAAAATCACATCAAAAAGATCAACTTGTCAAAGTCTTAATCTTTACAATGTAGCAGTGAAAATGTCCTAGTCCTCTGTTACTAATTCTTTACTGACTATCCTTTAGTCTCAAATTGCTGGTAATAGCTGAACATAAAAATGCCATGATCAGCTCATTTAAAAGCAAAAGCTGTGCTGTCATTCCAAGCCCATGTCTGTCACTAGCAGACACAATACTCTGTGCCATGGCATATTAAACATAATAAAACAGATGAGGCATATTTACTGTCCACATTTCTTGTGATTTATTTGTGAAAACATTGAAATATTGCTATCTAAGATTGCATTACATTTTATATTAATGATAAGTATTTCAGTTTTGAACGATGCATCCACTTTATTACAGAACTCACCAAAAGCTTTGGAAACATCACCTGGACAAGTGCAACCACCGTCCTGAAAAACATAGATTTTAAGAATTATGTATATGAGGTCTGCATATTAAACTAATAAAATGTATGTCTCTACAAAATAAAAGCAAGCACTTTTTCTTAAGTTTATCTCTTTGAATATGTAGTACAATTAAAGCTACGTACACACGTCAATTTTTTCTTGCCCGATAATCGGCTTCGGGCAGATATCGGGCGAGAATCTGGCGTGTGTACAGCCCGCGTCATTCATCGTCCGTGAATCCCTCCTGGCGGATTCACGAACGATGAACAACGAGCGATCCTAATGCAAGGGAAGGGGGGGAGCACTCAGCAGGGTGCCACGCCGTCTTTCCCCCCCTCCCCTCTCCATAGAGCAGAACGCTGCTGCATGTACAGCACTCGTTCATGGATCGTGCGATTCTTATCATTGGAAGGAATCGTGAAAGATCCTTTCCAACGACAAGAATTGCACGTGTGTATGCGGCTTAAGAAATGGTCATCCGTAAAAAGTTCTGTTTTTGACTAAAATCGTCCATTTACCAGAAATCTCAGGTCTGTCTTACTAGTCCAGTTAGCATTGCTGTGTGACAGAACTGATATGGGTCTTTGAGCAGTGGGATCATTGATCCCAGTACTCTTCTGCTAACATATTCCCTGTTAAGAAAATAATAAGATGGGCTGGAGTTCTGTAGTCCAGCACAGGACTGGATATGGCTAATACCCTGTTTCCCCGATTATAAGGCACTGTCTTATATTTTTTGAAATGCCAAAATGTGCCCTAGGTCTTATTTTCAGGGGATGTCTTATTTTTTCCATGAAGAAGACTACAGTACACATTTATTGTTGAAAGTCACTCATGATCACTCATGTCCCATTGATTGTCCCCTTCTGATCACTCATGTTCCATTGATTGTCCCCTTATGATCACTCATGTGCCGTTCATATTCCCCTTCTGATCACTCTATGCAATGATTGTCCCCTTCTGATCACTCTGTGCAATGACTGTCTCCTTCTGATCACTCTATGCAATGTTTTTCCCCTTCTGATCACTCTATGCCATTGATGGTCCCCTTCTGATCACTCTATGCAA
>NC_092863.1:30582716-30593047 GCF_032062135.1 Pyxicephalus adspersus
TTTTTTCAAAAATCGGGGGTGGCTTATTTAATGGGGATGTCTTAAAATCGGGGAAACACGGTACCGGCTGGATTTCTGTGCAGTCAAAGCACTGATATCTACATCTCTTTAGTGCCGACCAGCTCAGAGTAAATTTATTTTCAATCAAGACAACCAGGTCTGCCTTATGGTATGGTAATGCAATCTTAGCATTAACTTTATAGGACTTATTTATTTGCACAAGCACATTTTTGTTCTACAAAAGACACAACATAAAGCCTTTTTAGGACATGCCATGATGTTGGGGGAAACGGTCTGGACCTTTTGACTTGTTCCCCTGCCAAATAGGAGTCTCTCTTTTGGACAGCTCCCAAGCTAGTTCATAGTAGACTGGCTCTGATTGGTGCCTAAGTATCAGAATCATGCTTGGTCTTGGCCAAGTGGACTTAAGTGCCTATCAGCAGCATAGTGCGCTGAAGGGTTCAAGAATTTTGAGCACTATTCTCTTCAGAGGACTTTAAATTTATAGTGTAGGTTCTTTACACACTATAAATATAAACACAGGAACACTGATTTTCATGTATTTTTTCTGTACATTTTTGTCCAAGATATACACTTCAATGCCCTACAAGCATTTACAAGAAGACAGTTCTATTTATATGGTTATGTAAAAAAAATACTAATAATGAAGTATGTATTAAAAGAACAATTTATACGTACTGATATAATATGACCATTTAACCCATGCGCTGCATCTGCACATTCAATGACTGCACTTAGCTGTGGGTACCCAACACCTGTCTTCTTTCTGGTGGTGCAGACAGAACCTGAAAATTAAAAGGTAATAGTGAATAATAACTGGGGCATCCTGTGACGTATACATAACAACAACAACACCCAAAGTGAACTATCCCGGTGTTTAAGACAAGAGTACAGAATGAAATAAATGGACTAAATCAAACATTACATTTGTAATTGTTTGGATAAAACCACTACAACCAGTATGAGTGCATATTCTTTTGCTGTACAACCAGAAACTATTGACACATAAACTAAATAACACAACTAATATATATATATAATGTGAGATTGCCCATAGCAACGGGGGGGGGGGGGTTCAAACAGGAAACAGGGCCAGCAGGTTAAAAGTGCATCAAGGGTTTTATTCACTACTACTATTCCCACATAAAAACAGGCAAAATAAAACAAACAGCAAAAAAAAGCCTGGTCACTTGGCCTCTAACTGTTAGTTCCCCTTACTAACAATCCAGCCCAACCTAGTGTTGTGCAGGACTCTAAGGCCCTAACCATACAGCTCCTCCAACCTCCAAAGCTCCTCCAACCTCCAAAGCTCCTCCAACCTCCAAAGCTCCTCCTACCTCCAAAGCTCCTCCTACCTCCAAAGCTCCTCCTACCTCCAAAGCTCCTCCCTAGCCAGGACAGAACCACAGGAAAGAGCAGGCTGGGAGTTTATATCCCCAGCCTAATTTCCAGGATGCATTTCAGGTGAGATAGTTACACCTGATCATACCAAGGACTCTTTAGCTCCCCCACCAAAAAACTCATTGTCATTCAGCCTGGAACTTCAACCCCACCTTTAGGTCAAAAAGAAAACTGTCCGACCAAACAGAAAAATACTCTGCCTATAACCTGTATCTGGGGAAACTCTGTGATTTCTTTGGCCAGCTCTTACAATAAATATAAACATGACAAAGTAATATATGTATTGTATTCTTATTTCATAAATCTACAAGGAAACTAATTAATCAGTACAAAGAAATTAGATCAGTTGGTACAATAAAAATCATGCAACTGAAACTCGTGGAGCTCAGTCTTAAAAGTGTTTAGTAAACAAAAACAATCATTTTCTAGGGTAGATAATGTACAAAGTGCAGCATTGTTTAGAAATCAATTCGATTTAAAATTAAAGAGGCCAGATCATTTATTCATTAATTCTGATTGGGTGCTGTGGGCTCCTGAACCTTACCTTCATTGAACATGCTAGTTACAGTATTTAGTACCTGGTCCTATTCCAACTTTGATTATATCTGCGCCTGAGAGGATCAATTCTTCCACCATCTCCCCAGTAACTACATTTCCAGCCTAAAGAGAAATAACACCTTGTAAGTAAAAGGAGGTCGGGGCAAAAAAAAAATGAGTATTCAAGACTTGACTATAGAGACATATTCTTGTTTTTCTTACCATGATTGTGTGCTTAGGGAACCTGGCTCTTACATCCTTTACATGCTGGACAAACTGTTCCGAATAGCCGTTAGCCACATCCAGACAGATGTATCGAATTTGAGGGACAGCAGATAAAACGTCCTCCAGGTGCTTGAAGTCTGACTGCCCAGTGCCAGAGCTCACAGCCACATTCTGTAATCCATGCAGAGTAATATGTTCAGAACTAAAGATATACGTACAAATAAAATGTACTGCTAAATGGACAGAAGGTCAGTGATGGATTGCAGAATAAGGAATTTTAAGAAGAATTTGTCACTCACATCTAAACATTCCGGATACTTGGCAGCAAACTGCTTCCACTCCTCAACTGAATAATGCTTATGTATTGCTGTGAACAGAGAAAACTGAGGGGACATATGCATGAGATTAAAATTCATTCATGCATCATACTTTTTCACATAAAAATAAGCATTTAATTCTAAAAATGTAATATATGTTGTATTATTTTTTTATTAACAGTAACAATCTTTTCTGCTAAAAAAGATAGTTAGTTCACAAAACAATGACGCTACAGGTACAGACAATGCTTCAATGAAAGCTCTTTGGTAAGAACACTCTCTCCTCTCCTAATCTCCTAAAATGACTCTTATTCACCTGTTTTATCAGACCCCTATGTATTGTTTATGGCCAGCCTAACCATCTAGTGACAGAAATATGGGGCTCCCATAGCCAAACTGAAATCTGTCTCTGGCTTCAGACCGGGAACAAGCAGGAAGCAAGTTAAGATGGAGTCAGAAATGACATACTGATTCTGTGACTCCCAAAGGTTTAATACTTTTAATATCAAAAGTTTTCTTTAATTGAAAAATGTATTTCTGTACAAACAATGAAGCAGATCACATTGGACTGTGCTCCACTTAGCAGTTCTAATAATTTGAGTGCAAGGGGTACTAGACCACTGGGCTTGGGCCTCTGCTAGTGTGTAACAGCAGCAGTCTGACTCTTCAGTGTGCTGCTAGCACAGGGTATTAAAAAGTACACTTGCATGTTTGTTACTGTATATACATCCCGGCTGCATTACCTTAGTGCCTTGTGAAGATTGGTCTCAAAAGGTGACATTTTATTTTTGTATTTTGCTCAATATTACTAAAGTTATTTGCTTAAAATTCATTACTTCTTTTTTTAATTCCATGATGACTAATAAAACTATGACTCAATAGAATTTCATAAAAAAAAGCCTTACTTTGCACAAGGCTCTTGCCATCTCAAAGGTCCCTACAGTGTCCATATTAGCAGCAATTATGGGAATCCCTTGGTAGATTTGGCCTGAATTCCTAAATGTAAATGAACGGGTAAGCTCCACCTGCAAGACATAAAATATTAGTATACAGCTGGGGGGAACACAAAGATATTCCATTGGTAAATTTTTTTCCAGTGTTTGACAGTCTATGCTTAACAATTTTAATACTACAAAAACAAAAGGAACTAAAATACATCCTAGCAAAGTTGCACATTATCTATTGAAAAAAAATATTCAAAATTGGATCAATATTATTACACATTGATCAACATTAGAAATACTGTAACAATGACTTTAAGATTCTAGGGATTAGAAATGTTTATGTAGCATTAGTGCATGTTGTGTTTTGGAAAAACAATAAGAACATCAGCATTGTGCAGCAAAGTTATTTGTCTTACATGTCCCTAAAAGCATTACAAGACAACAAAAAAAAAGTATTTTTTTTAAATATTCTGATTTAAATGGTTAAAGAGGATAAAACATACACTACAGAAATTATGCTGTCCTTCAGTAGCACATGCCCAGGAATGGTAGTCCAGAATAACATTGTGAGTGGCTAGCAGGTGTCGCTTAACAATCCTGGATGTAAAAGCCAATTGATCAACTTGGTGTGCTTGTAATGCTAAACAGTTTAGCAACTGTAACACTAAACTCAGTTTAGTACATATTTACACTTTCGTCTATTCATGCTGTCACCCCCAAAAAAACGTAACAGAAAAGTTCACTATCATGCAGATTATTCAGATTAGTTAGATATTTTACAGCGTGTCTTCAGGAAAAGCACGTAAAATGTAGAAGAAAGCTAAAATCTTTGATACAATAGAAGTACAACATAATCTTGTAGGAACACGGTTCACTTCTTCAAAAGTATGTGTGAATGTGAATCTGTGCTTTGTAAATCATCAGGTCCCTGTGTTATCATATGGGAAGGGGAGCAAGTCCCTAGCTCTGTATGAGCTTTAAGCAGATGACTTGGAGCTTACACAGATGAATTAATCTTCCAGGTTGCTATGCCATGCACATCAAATTATTGGCAGCCCCAGCAGCAGCAGCTTATACTTACCTTCTCTAACTCCCCTACTGCATTATTCAGCCACCAGGAAAAATTAAAGTGTTAGCTCTGCGTATTGGAGTTTATATAAGGCTGAGGACTTTCTAACTGCCCATGTGTGAAAGAACCAAATGTCTAAGTAGCAGCAAGGTTATGTTCAATGAAAGGATCCAATTGCATGCTAACCATACCCAGTATTTCCAGGGGTAAGCAGAGTAGGTGGAGTGAATGGAAGGTATTTTCTCGCTGATATGTCCACTTTAGGCAATTGTTGGAAAGGAGGGTATATTATAACTCTTATGAACAAGTTTTAGCTTATATAAGTGTAATGTGTACAGCAAGGTTTTATTATTAATGGATGACACTTAAAACAAGCAGATGGCAGGCTTTACCCAAATAGTGCTAAAGCTTACTGAAGCCTGCTAGCAGCTTGTTTAAAATGACAGTCTGCACTCACATGAAGATCTATTTTAAACTTATCAGATCCCATGTCACAATCAGAGGTACTGGGGACACCTTCAGACAGAGATGATTTTACTGTCTAGACTTTTGACTGAGTCAATACCCCTTCTCCTCCAAAGCAGACTCTGTATTTAATACTTTCCTTCTGTGCTTTCTCACACCACCAGGCCATTACATCCATGTTTTGGCCATTACTCCAGTTTATTGTAACACCCCCCCCAATTCCACAAGGAGCCAGTGTCCTCACTCTTTGACACACCTACTTCTCATCCTTCACAATAGAAAAAATGACTGAAACTAGAGAACACTAAGGGCAGTCTGTACATACACAATGGCCCTGATTTAATAAAGCTCTCCAAGGCTGGAGATAATACATTTTCAACAGTGAAGCTGGGTGATCCAGCAAACCTGGAATAGATCTGGTCCAGGATTGAAAACATTTGCTAACAATCAGCAGTTAACTTAGAAGAAATCCATTACAGGTTTGCTGGATCATCCAGCTTCACTGATGAAAATGTTTCTTCCCCAGCCTTGGCTTTAATAAATCCGACCCATTTGGAGAAGACTAGGGCACTTCTGTATCCCAGCCCTGGTTACTGAGACTTTTCTAATGCAGTCCGATAGCGATAAGTTTATTTTCTGGAATGCTTACCTTAATAACCTTCTAGCTGTATACATTTACTTTAGGCTTTCTTTATTGAGCTTTGTCAATGATAATTGTAGCTTTCTTCATAAAGAAAACTTTAAGAAGTGATTTTAGTATAACATCCCTAAACTGCAACTGATGCTTTTAAAAGCTTAAACACAAAGCTAATTGTAGATGATCAAAAGCTTTCAAAAATGATCTGGAAAAGCATGCTACATACACTCCTCCTATAAAAACAGAATTCCATGTGAACAATACCATACAGTGATATGGGTCAGAGAGGTGAGATATTTGAACTTTTAAGCTTAAGAGTCAAAATAAAGACCAAAAGTGTGTTCAGTAAAGTGCGTATTTGCAAAGATCAAAATAAAATATTTACCTCACTGCGAGATTTTAGTGTACTCCTCTTAGGCCTTAGTAACACATCTTTGAAGTCCAGCTTGATGTCATTGTCTATTCGAGGCATGATGTCCTAGAAATGATTGAGAGACGGAGAGATAGGAATAACTATTGACAAAAAAGTAGTAGAGTAGAGTGACTCGTGACAAAGTTTTAGTAAATTCTGTAAGATCACCAAAGCGTTATTAAAGACAATATTGTATATAGTGAATATGTTATAAGTATTAGTGCACCCTACAAAATCAAGCAATGCAAAATAACACAAAAGTATCACATATGACAATTGCAAAAATAATATATTTATATATATATATATATATATATATATATATATATATATAAATATTAATATTAAAAAAACACATCTGATGTGCTTCTAGAAGCATGATCTTGCAAACCAGACCATTACAGTTTACCAGCAATTGCGTAGAGGAATGTTTGGCTTACCTGAATACACCTTAACTGGATTATCTACAAGCCAAGAGCCTGGTAGATGTCCAGGGGTTCCACTACAACAGGGGTGTCAAACTCTGGCCTGCAATGTCCTTTTTTTGGCCCCCAAGGGCATCCTAAATATGAATTGCAGCTGGCACACCGCTGCATTGAAATAGTGCCGCTACTACAATTCCTGGCATTATTTGCGTCTATAGACCAGCGGCCTCTCTGCCTATGCGTGGCCCTGCATTGGATAGTTTTATAGATGCAGGGAATTGTAGTAGCAGTGCTATTTCTGTGAAAAGGGATTTCCAGCCACTCATAGCATTAAGACTGTTTTCTTGACGCAGGGTTTTGTAATAGCAGTGCTATTTCAGTTTAAAGTTTGTCTAGTGACTTTGTCTAAGTTTTTAATTTTGGCCCACTGTGTATTTGAGTTTGACACCCCTGACCTACAACATTCAGGCTTCTGGAGTAAACCAGAGCAATAGCTGTAAAAGCTGTGCACCTGCCCATCACAACGCAAGGGAATATGCAATGTAATGCTGGATGAGGTTATGCAGGTACAGACAAAAGGGGGAGCTTCTCCATGACTATTGCAATCATTATCAATGTCAAATGAAGGAATAGAAGGCAAAGCCTTATCTATTGTCCCTATCTGCCCTAAACGTTCTCTGGACTGGATAGTAAAAAACGCTAATAAATAATACCATGTGCTTAGCAGCTAAAAATACGCACCAGGGAAAAGTTAACAATGTGGTTGACAAACATCAGTCTGAACATAAGCCCCGTACAGTCATCAGATAGACATCAGAGCAGGGATAGTGAAAAAAAAAATCTTTTAATGACACCAATGATCTTTCTTTTTACTGTAAAGATGACATTGCTGCCACTGGCCAGCAATGTAAGAGACATTCGTCCCACTTACAATCTGATTAGTAATCACTTTGTGATCCACCAATACCTTAATAATGAAATGGCTTCCCTGCCAGGATATTTATTGATTGCATAGTTCATGTACTGCATACTCTTAGTAAATATGAAGGAGATTGTATCATCATATATTGCTGCAATATATTAATATATTAATAATATCTTATATCTGTATCATCAGATACTACTGCAATATAATTATATAAAATGAATACCATATAGCAGTATGATGAGATTTCATTTTAATATAATGGAATACAATAATATCATATAGCAGTATGATGAGATTTGCAGTATCATATAGCAGTATGATGAGATTTGATTTGGATATAATGATATACAATGAATACCATATAGCACTATGATGAGATTTGATTTTGATATAATGATATACAATTGATATCATATAGCAGTGTGGTGTGATTTTATTTTAATATAATGATATATCATGAATACCATATAGCAGTAGGATGAGATTTGAATTTGATATAATGATATACAATGAATACCATACAGCACTATGATGAGATTTGATTTTAATATAATGAATTACAATTAATATCATACAGCAGTATAATGAGATTTGAATTTGATATAATGATATACAATTGATATCATATAGCACTATGATGAGATTTGATTTTAATATAATGAATTACAATTAATATCATACAGCAGTATGATGAAATTTGAATTTGATATAATGATATACAATGAATACCATACAGCAGTATGATGAGATTTGATTTTGATGTAATGATATACAATGAATACCATACAGAAGTATGATGAATACAATGAATACCATATAGCAGTATGATGAGATTTGATTTTGATGTAATGGAATACAATGAATACCATATAGCAGTATGATGGGATTTGATGGGATACAGCTGTATCATCAGATTATATTGATAAGTGAATGACAGGAGAGAAGCACGTGACTGTGGGGATGACATCGGGCAGGAGGTACAAATGACCTCTAGAAGATAAATGACAGCAGCTCAGCGCCCGGCCGTAGGTGCGGGTAGGAGGAAAGCAAAGACTCATAGCGGCAGCCGTGGACTGGGCTTTGTAATTCCCCCATACGCACCTTTTATATATTACCTGTATCTATCAGGCGCAGGGAAGGAGTCGTGACGTCACGTGATCTGTCAGCAGCCACTTCCTGTTACGTTCCCCGCCGCGCCGGAAGTTAGTAGAGGAAGTCTGCGTTGTGCTCAGACTGAGAGGCTGGAAGAGCTAGCAAACATACCGGCAAGATGCTGATTAAAGTGAAGGTAAGTCCACGGTGGTATTCTCAGTAGGGAGCTCGGGCTGTCCATCACTAGTCTGCTGCATAGTAGGTGAGTATGGGGGAGGGTGCGGAGGTCGCTGGCTCTTTGTGCTGTCCTCCCCCATTGTGTCTAGGAAGGCGCTGCTCGGTTTATGTACCCGCTTTGTTTTATTGTCCGGGGATAGACAGCCCAGGAAGAGTCCCTGTCATCCTTACATAGGATAATGAATGACATACCGTCCTGCCTGTGGCTAGCTGTCTATCCTGTGAGGAGGGCAGCAGCCATTGCAGACAATGAGAATCTGACATGTGTACAAAGCTTTAATCCCTGGTATGGTAGCATTATCACAGACATTATTGATGCAGATCTGTCACTCTGGTGTACAAGGTGATAGCATAGTGAATGTACTGACTTATAATAACACTATGGTGCAGTTTTATCTCCATTCATTTTATTGTGGCTGACAACAATGGTTGCCAGCTTTACCGCCTGTATGACCATAGCCTAATACTAAAGCCCTTCTACAGTTCCTGGATAATGTAATACCGTGTACACATGGCAGATTTCTGTCACCAGAAACAATCCTTTGTCATCATTTCCAGTGACCTGAGAATGAATGAGCATTGTACAGCGGAGGAGGAGGGGAGGATGTGAGAGTGGCAGCCTGCTGTGTTCTTCTCCATAGAAAGCCCAATGATCATTACCACTCATTTATCAATCTTCCAGGGCAAACTGATAAACCACATGGGGGGTGGGGAACTGCTGTACACTCACTAGCATTTTACCAATCACAACCAAATGTGTTAGGCTATGTACACACGTTCAATAATTGTCATTGGAAAGGATCGTTCTGCTTTATGAAGAGGGGAGGGAGAAAACGACAGAGCAGCACCCCGCTGCGCTTTCTCCCCCTTCACTTCTAATATGATCGTTCATCATCTGTGGATCCGCCAGGACAGTCTTTTGGACAATGGACAACCAGCGCTGTACACAAGCAGGATTGTCATCCGATAACGGCCCTGAGCCGATTATCGTACAAGAACCATTGCACGTGTGTACCCAGCCTTATTTGACAATCATCTAGCATGTGTAGGTAGCTTATGTCAGGGCAGTTAGCAGGATCTTAGACTATGTACACACATGCAATAATTGTTGGAAAGGATCTTTCACAATCCTTTTCAACTACAAACGACTGCACAATGCATGAACAAGTGCTGTACATACATCACCGTTCTTTATGGAGAGGGGGAGAAGGACAGAGCGGCACCCCGCTGTGCTCCCTCCCCCTTCACTTCCATCACGATTGTCCGTGGATCCGCCAGGATGGTATTTCGGACGATGGACGACAAGAGCTGTACACACGCAAGATTCTCATCCGATATCAGCACTGATCCGATTATCGGACGAGAACCATTGCATGTGTCTACCTAGCCTTTTGTCTTATCTTCCATACAGTGTGATCAGCATTGTAAATGAGCACAATGGCAAAAACATAAGTGATACAGTTTAGTAACACATTTGATAAAGCAGCAGTAGAGTTATTACTAATCTGAAAGCTCGTTGCTTTTACTGCATCAAAGGAAACTGGATTTCTCTGGCAGAAAATGTTAAAATGTTTTATAAGATTTACTTGGACTCTAACTTTGACTTTTTTTTTTTTTTTTT
>NC_092863.1:30594586-30604297 GCF_032062135.1 Pyxicephalus adspersus
AGAATACTCCATGCAGTGTAAGGGTAGCAGCAAAACATCTTTTTTTATTTTGCAGATAAATTTCTTTGTTTTAAAGGAATGAAATGTCTGACTATGATTACAAAATACAAAGTAAATTCTAAATGGAAAGTCAGCCTTTATTATAACAACATGAGCAATCTTCTTGCTGTGTAGTTACATAGAATGCCAGTCACTCAGGGTTGGCATGGAAATAAATAGTTACCGGGGTAATACCAGCGAGAACTGTTAGTTGTCAGTTTATGGTTAGGTTTTTATTGGTTCATGTTTGACAGTCTACATAACTAGGAGGAGGATAAGTCCAGAGCTGACTCATGTGAAAGAAACAGACATCAGACTTCGTTTGCTTTAACTCTTCTTTAGCAACTCAGTATTTGTTCTCATTACATTTATTATTATTTTTTTTTTTTTTGCAGGAATGATGAGAAGACAGCTGCAGACTATAAGATACAGGGTGGTTCAGTGCTACATTTGGTCCTTGCCCTAAGAGGAGGCTGCTGAGAAATTACTAAATTTTCTTACATAGTCTGTTATGAATTTTTTTTGGAGAGGGTACCACATCCCTGTGGGACCTCTCTCCACAGACACTTGTCAGCTTCTATGTAAAATAATGAAATAATGTTAATATTGTGCATTGTTTTTGTTTACCCCCTCAATAAATACTCCTAAAAATACCATATCCTGGCACTGATGCAAGGTTAAGAATCAGTGAACATAGTAGGTGGTTTGATAAAACAACATTTGGCCAAATGTACCCCTGATCTACAGAATATGTGCATATTTGCCTGCCCCAACAATCTTTAGGAAGGAAGCATCAGCGATCCTAAAGGAATTTCTTGGACAGTCAGCAACATTGCTTCAAAATAAAGCTGGCACTTGGTGTGCCCAACACATACAAAGACCATGCATGTTTATGTCACAATTACATATCACACTGTGCTCTCTACCTCAGATCTGTTTGTGTAAGTATAAACTTTTTTGCATCATTTAAATACTATAGAATGACAGACACCACAATAACAAACTATTATGTTTTAAAAGTAAAGAGTTTTAGCATCTTAGAAATTTAGGTCTGCTGCAATGTGGATATTAGTCAGAGTAATGACAGCAAATAATCCTCTTGTTTAGGTAAAAATGTCATTTTCCTAAAGAGTGATGTGTTATCTCGATTCAGCCTGTCTCACTACAGACTAGCTCCATACACATTTTCATTGCTGGAATTGATCTTTCATGGGCATTTCCAGTGACAGATGAACAATTGATTGCTGTACATACAGCACAGATTCTGTTCTATGGACAGGGTGGAGAACGAGGGCCGTGTATAGCATTAGTTACCGATTGGATCCGCTGTGAGGTACCCATGAGTACACCTGTCAGATTATCTACCAAGATGAGCATGACTGTTTTCTCTACAACGATAATTATCTGATGTGTGGGCATAGCCTCACACAGATGATTTCAATGTCAGTGCACCCACAATCTCTATTGCATCTCCACTTGTTTGCTTCCTATTTAGGAAGCTGAACTGGAAGTTGATTAATCATAAACAACACAAGTTCTGGCAAGTCTATAAATAAATCCTTTATAGAATCATGTTACAATTTAGGAGACAAGTTTTTAAGTGTGAGAGCATTACTTGTTATCCAAGCTTGTAAGTCTGTTATTTCACAGTTGCTAGTCCTTATGTGATTTTCAGTGTGCTTTTTATTTTCTGTGGGGTATAAACACCTGTAATTTTCCTCTTTGCATTGGGAGGGTTGTGGCGTAATATTTGGATCATGTCTACTGTTATCAGTTGTAGTCAGTTTTTCTGGTCCTGTAAGTTTTTTGTTTATTCTGGCAACTATAATTCAATAAAATTAATGTGAAATATCAGTTCTAAAACTTACAAAGAATTAACAACCCATTATGCATTCATAAATGTTTATATGACTTTACAAAAACTTTGACATTTTAGAAGATGACCGTGCTTATTGGTTTCAGGAGTCTGGTATCATAAGCAGGCACCATGCAGACAGAAAATACATATGTGTAAAACGCTCTAGGAAAAGCATTATCCTCCTGGGCGGTTCATTTCTGTCTGGATTTGTATGTCTAAAAGCGGTACATTGTCTTTCATTGTCTTTACCTTGTAGGCCTGTAATTCCTAGGCATAAGTCACCAAAATATGTCCAATATTTAATAAATTTAATAATAAACTTTAAATAAAAAACACCAAAATCTGTTAAAACATGGGTGCATAACTAAAAAATACTGAAACCTGCAATATAACTGTACAGTAGCATATATTATATAAAGAATATATAATAATGATTACTTTGTATTGGATTCAATACAGTTATTTTGTATTGAATCTAATACAAAATGTTTTGAAATTCCTGTCATGCTTCCTTGCACACACTGATGTCACCGACGGTTTTTTTTACCCCAAGCCACACTTGGGGTTACCGCTCAGAAGGTTAAGAAATCCTTTATCTTTAAACAATGTTTGTTTTAAAGTAGTAAACTGGAAAAAATTCCTTCCTGATTCCATGAGGCAATCGGATGTTTCCTGGATCGACGGTCTCTGTTATCTTTACTTTAAAGCTTAATACCCAGTTATATTGTGTGCTAGAACAGCATCCAGCTTTTTTTTAAAGCAACCTATAGAACTTGCTGATACAACTTCCTGAGGGAGCTGACTCCACATTTTCACAGACCTTACAGGGAAGAATTCCTTCCTTATCCAGAGCTTAAACTTCTTTTCCTCCAGAAGCAAAGAGTGCCCTTTTGTTCTTTGTAATGATCCTAACCCCCCTGGCAGTATTCCTGAGTGTGGCTGGGGGTTTATACCAAAAGCAGTAACCCCGAGCCACACTCGGGGTAGCATTGTAAAGATCCTACCTGCTTCCAAGATCCTGTGGCGTCCTCCAGCGATGCCCAGCCGGCTTCTGTGTCCCCTGGCATCACATCCTTGGTGTGATCTATGTGATGCATGAAAAGTCGGTATGCTGAAGAGGCGTGGTGTGAAATTTAAAAGATTACATTGTAATCTGCTTTTGATCTCAATTGTTTTTTTTTTTAAGTTTTCAATTTTATACGCACAAAAACAATATAAACACTAGAAATATACAACTTGTGTAGTAAGCTACAATTCAACAAACATACACACTGAACAAATTAGAACATTGTGGCAACCGCTACAGTGTGTCATGACATTTCTGCGTACAATTGGTTTAGGTTGAAAAGGTACCAGGATTGGTATGAGCCTGGAACACACCAACTTCCACCACCCCAATAATACTGAATCTCATGCCCCTGGGTATTACCAAACAGCTGTTTATTGATCTGGGACACCTGAAGTACATTTCCACATCATTAAACCCTTCCTCTGATCCCACCAGAATGGGGGGAATATTAGGCAAAGAAAACACTCTCATGGTTACCACACTTCAGAAGACTTTTCCGGGGTGTCATTGAGAATGCTGGACAGACGTTCATTCAAGAAAGTATTATGTAGCAAAAGCAGCACTTCATGGTATGGAATGGCTTTTTGGTTCCAGTTTCTTGCAATAGTTTGTTTAGCTGCCAAAATGACAAGCCGCTAGAAGAAATTGGGATTTATTTAGATTAGGAGGCTTAAATTGATGTAAGGCCACCCAGGGGTCTCGTGCCACCTTTCTCTGGAATAAGGTGCTCAATAGTCTAAACACCCTGCCCCAAAATCTGATAACAGAAGGGCATGTCCTCCATACAAGGAGTTCAGTGCCTAATTCTTGAGAGCTCTGAAAGCAGAATCCTGTCCACTGAGGACAAATGGCGCAGCCTAGATGGAACCATGTACCGCCTCATCATTACCTTGTATGCTGCTTCCAGCATGATCACATTGGTGGAACTCCTAGTTAATCTAGTCCAATTAGTGAACCATTCCTCGTTAGTTTTGGTATGTTTAAGCTCCCTCTCCCAGCAAGATACGTAAGGAATGGAACGAGCGACTGTAATTTCTGTGAGTGTGGAGTAGAATAGGGAAGAATAGGGATGAGCTTAGGGCATAGAGGAGTTCTGTGACAAATGTGTTCCAAAAATGATAACCTGCCTATATTAGTATGACTCCGAACCAGTGAACCAATCCAGTGTCTGAGCTGGAGATACCGAAAAAAATTCCCTACCTGGGACCTGATGTGCTGACCTAATAACCTCCTATTTCAACATTTCATTCCTATCAAGCATCAAATATACAGTGTCGTTTTTATGTAACGACCACCAATTAAATGCCACCGGTGACTCCATCCTAGGAGGGAATAGAGGATTGTATTGAATAGGAAGCAAAGGTAGATATGGTGACAAAAGACCAGTAGAATAATGAATTCCGTCCCACACTTTTAGAACTTGCTTTAAGTGTATGCTTATGTGCGGTGGGCGTAATTTGGGAGGAAGCCATGGGAGAGCTTTAACATCCACCGGGTGGAATAAACAGGATGCAAGCTTTAGCCAAGCTGGGGCTGCAGCCCCAGCATAAAGAGAGGTAAGTGGGCCAATTTGGGCTGCTTGGTGGTATTTCTGCAAATTGGGCACTCCTATACCCCCATTTCGCTTGTGTGCAAAAATGGTTTTTTGATAGACTCTAGGTTTCTTATTGTTCCAGATAAAAGAAAAAAAATAGTTTCTGTAAAGCCGGGTAGGTAGGCAGTGGAACAGGTAACGTTCTGAAACAATATAATATTTACAATATATAATATTCTTCACAAAGAGAAACTGAACGGCCAATTGGGACCATCTTTTTGTCATTGTCCATTTTGCCCCTGCTAATGTTATAAAAATGATCCAGTAATCCACCAAGTGTTACTCTTACCACCAAACTCCGCCCTACTGTAAGTGGCCTGTGAACTTCTTGATTGACATACACATAGTCCCTCCCACACAAGGACCCCAGTGCTGACGTGTTCGGGGTGACTTGCTGTGTGCCTGAAAACCCTATAACAATGTGAAGTTGCGGAGACTATACGTGTAAAGAAAACAAGCCAGCGGTGAGGTTCATAGCGTGACATTTTCAATAAAGCATATCCGGCGCTTCATAGACAGTACAAGGTTTTCATGCCGGATCTGGCAGAAGAATGTTTCGCTAGTGACGTGAACAAAGGTGAAGGCCCCCAGAAACTGACAGGAACCTTGGAGACGAATAGCAGGCAGGATACGGAGGATGGCAGCGTAACCCACCTGGCAGGAGCAAGTGGCAGCGGTCCGGTGTACCCCAGCTGTGGCTGCTGACTTGCAGGTGTACGGAGGGTGAAGTGACAGCTGGGGACGACAATCAGGAAGTGTGAGCTCAGTACACAGCCCACATAGGTAACCTCACCTGTGACATGTATGTGATTGGCGGGTATGTGTGGTGGCTGTGTGTTCAGCAGGTGCCTTGGTAATATAGAAATGTATTATTGTACATCAATGGCTGGCTATATACAGCAGGTCCCTGATGCATGGTAAGAACAGTCGTATTAATTAATATTATTATGAAACTGGATTTATTTAGGGCCAACATATTACGCAGCGCTGTACAATAAGTAGGCGTATGACACTTGTACTGTGTATGGAATACTAATAATCACCATTGGGAGAAAAGTCTGACTTGTAAGAGCTCTGATTGGGTAGAGGGATCTGCTGGTCCAATCAGTGCTTGTCATAAAGTGAGCAGAAGAGTGATAATCCAATGCTGTACAGCCCCATAGGAGATTGCACAATGATAACAACAGTCCACGTATTGACAGTGTAAAATATACATTTCTGAGTCATGAAATCAATATGCTCATCGCCATCTTCACACAGGACGTTCAGATCATTTTATGTGTGCAAGGTGCCAAGCATGCAGAATTAGTTTTTACATAGTGAGCTTGGAGATATCTAAAGTCAAAACGTTTCAGTGTCCTGCCAACAGGAAATTAGAAGAAATCTCTCCAAACAAACCAAAATCTAGGAGTTGTCATAGGAAGAGGCATTACCACTGTCCAACCAATTGGTCTGATGAACTCAAAATGTTGGGTCCCTGCTAACTTTTGGTATTTCTTGTACCATGTATATTAGGTAGCTTTCTTACTTCTTAGGGACAGTAATCAGGAAGCAAAATATGTTTTTCTTCCTTTAAGAAACATTTTCATCACTTCCTGTTTTGTTTCCAGGTACTAAATGTTGGCTCCAGAGTAAATCCCACTTGGACAGTTGTTGAAGGAGAAGGTGTAAGGTGTCCTCATGTGTTCTTCTGTAAAATTCTGGATTCCAAAACACTTTCCTTCTTGGGACAACAGACATTAGAGGAAATAGACAGACTTAAGCCAACAGAGTGACAAAGAGCAGGAAAAACTTTACAGAAGTTCTAACCTTATCCTACTTTACTCAAAATACAAAGTAATTATTATTGACTAAAAGAAAAACCTAAATTTGTACTTATGCCTAAAACAAAAAAATGATAACACCTTCCAATTCCAAAACAGCCATCTTAAAGAGATTTATTCCATTTCCTGTTGTGTCCACAGGGTAGAAAGTGCTGGACAATTTTCCCAAAAATGCAAAAATGGCAACAAACTCTGCAGGGGATTAAACCATTTCTATACAGGATGAAAAGAAAAAAACTTAAGCATGTTAAAAGTATTGGAGACACTTCCCAGGTGATTTAAAGAGACACGGGGCAAAGTGATGGTGTGTCTGTCAGAACCCTGATTTTACCTGCAGTCCCCTCATCACTTCTTATATCTCAGTCCGTGGCAGTACCAGGTATATTTAGAAGAGCATGTCACCCCTTACCATGCGACCATGCTTGGGCCTTGGAGCACTGATATATTAGTGAGGAAAGAATGCCACCACTCCATCTGGTCACCAGCACTGCTCATTTGACTTGCCTTGCCTGCAGCCCAAACACACCCTAATGGGGTATAATGCACCCCTTTGCCCATTGAAATTATTTTTACCTACACTCAGCAATTAGTTATTTTCCTAAATGACTACTTTGCAATAGTAAAATTTGTTGTTACAAATTTTAGCTATAATGAAACAAATACTTTATTTTCTCACTATACATACATTGTTAGATTATGTTTGTGATCCACACACCAGTCTTCATTACTTTGGCTGAAAAATCATTGTACAGGTAGTCCCTGAGTTAAGGACATCCGACATACATACGACTCCTAGATACGAATGGGGCTTCCCTGCTTGCTTGTTTGTAGGACGGAGGCTTGATGGGGGGGGTCAGTGTGCATGACTTGCAGAAGAAGTCTTTTGCTGTTCTGTAACTTTTTAATGACCAAGACAAACTCTGCAGTTGTTTCTTTTTGTATATCAAAGCACAGCTTGCTCCAGAAGTTAATGAATGTCTAGGTTCCATAAAGATTTTTTTTTTTTTTTGCTTTGTTTGTGATTAACTCACAATGATGATTTTATACAGTAACTGACACCACGCTGTCTAATATGTTGAGACAAGCATCTGCCCTAATTGCATTTATTAAAATAATGTACCTGTTCTGACTTCCATACAAATTCGACTTAAGAACAAACCTACAGTCCCTATCTCGTATGTAACCCAGGGACTACCTGTAATATATAAATGCATTTCTGTTTAGATCATAACCCAGGACCCAAACATATTGATTTCTTTTATTCCTTTGCAGACATGGATCTTCTTCATTCAGTTGCCCTCCTCTTCATTTGGCTTGTAGTTCCACCACCTATTGCTGGGGACAATCGCTACAAGCAAGGCGATCCAGTAATGATGTATGTGAACAAGGTGGGACCGTACCATAACCCACAAGAAACTTATCACTACTACCAACTTCCTGTGTGTGCCCCCACACAAATCCGCCACAAAAGCCTGACCTTGGGAGAAGTCCTGGATGGGGACCGGATGGCTGAATCTATGTACAAGATTACTTTTCGTGTTAATGTTGAGAGGGAACCTCTCTGTGAGCTTAAACTAGCTGTTAGCCAGGTAACTACACTCTTTGCTTTTACATGTGATAACTGGGCATAAAATTGATTTTACTGTGATGTGTAATCATATAAGGGGTCTTTGACCTTCTGTGGAAGTTTGTTTTACATATCCCAGCAGTCATGAATAGCTTAAAGCTGATTTCTGGGCATTTGCCTCAACTACTTGCCTAAACCCATGGTCATGTGACATGCTGAATTTCATGTCTTCTACCTTCTTTACTACTGAGGAATTGGGGCTTCTCAAAGTCCACATCCCTTCTTATGTCACGTAGACACTTCCTATTGGCTGTCCTGTGGCTCGGGCATGGACTGCAGTGCTAAATCACTAGTAATTACTCTGTAGCAGCGCCAACAAGAAACACTCATGGCATAGTTAGGTAAGTAAAAAAAAAAAGCTTCCTTTTTTTCCATTTTGATAAATGATCATTTTGATAGATTTGATAAAATAGGAGAAACTGATGGGCAAGAAAAGAAGTAAGCTTTGGTCAAAGATTTAAAAATAATTACAATTGATCATGTAAATTCTCTGAATGTCTTGGTAAACATTATCACCCAAAAAAGAAAATCAGGGAAAATACAAAATTTGCCACCAGAACAAGTCATCCAGAGTAAATCTTTTATTTCTAAGGGAAATCACCTTTTTGTAAGACTGACTGAATAAAGTAAACTTTAGGTGTATCAACCCTTCTCTTCCCTTCTAAAACTAAAACACAAAAGTTTTAGCCATACACACACTTTAACCTATCTCTGCTGTGAATGGTTAGTAAGCTTTTGTGAGTGATAGCAAAATTGATTGCTGAAAAACACTGACTAGGTAACATTGTCTGATACCTAATTTTCTGTTTGTAATAACAATGGGGTTTCCAGGTCTTGTCAGTTTGGTCAATCTAAGCTTTAGAGAACTTAAATTATGTTGTCTGTTTCCCTGGTGTACAATGTTTGTTAGGAAGCCAAGAGGACAGTTGAAGTGCTTATTACACAGTGATAAAATAACCGGGAATGATAAAGGAAACAACCTACTAAAAGAAATAGTTATAAAATGCAAGGTTTATCTTTTGCTGCACATCATTTAATAACTTCTACGTCATTTTATGCTCATGGTATTTTATAAGTAAAGTTTAATCCAGTACACATTGATGGCAATCATTAAAATTACTATAATTAATTTCTGTGGTCTATTTATAAATGTTTCATGTTTTTAATCACAAAAAAATGCCTGTCATGAGTAAAAGTAAAGTGTGTCCAGATTTGTTATTCTATATTTATATTTGTATACACAGTATTTTATCGTCTGTTTGGGTAATTGAACAAAGTTCTTCTAATTTTAGTTGCAGTTGGCTTGCTTGGCATAAAGCCAGTTTGCTATTGATGCATTATAGGGAATATGACCTTCTATAGGCTTAGACAAAGAGTTTGGCCAGTAGTATATAGTAATGGTGCATATTATGGATAATAAGTGATCTGTATTAAGCTGAATTCTTATTTCAATAAAAAAAACAATGTTCTTTCATAAATAAATTGTAAGGGAAACTCTGTTTTAAAGGAATCTTTATATATGACCAACAAAGGAAGGCATTGTATTTTTGTCTGTAAATAAAATCCGGTTTTGGCAGGTGTGAGTTGAGGAAGTTCAGTTTTGGCAAGACAAAATATCTTTTAGGATGAGGTTAGAATATTAGATATGCACGTCTGCATAAAAGGTTGGGCTATTACTGTTTTAAAGGTAAAGTAAAAACT